>NC_135118.1:6105357-6410625 GCF_050908995.1 Andrena cerasifolii
GCCGGCGTAACGTTTAATACGGCTTTAACGGGACATACGCCGCCGCGACCCTATGTACAGGGTGTTTCCGTGGGCATAAGAGAGCGGGCTAGAAGCGGGCACGAAGCAACCGACATCGTAAAAGAAGTCGGGACGAGCGTGCGCTGTAATTGGCCTTCTTTCCGAATTCTGAGCGAGGTGCAATTGCGTAGGGAGTTTTTGTTTCTTCAGTGGAGTATGATCACGTTATCAATTACAGTTATAAATCAGAGACCTCGGGGGATCTCTGAAGTAAAAGTTTAGTGAATTTAAATGTTCAGCATTAAGTAATAGTTTTCGGATAGATTATGCTTGATAGAAGTATTAAATAAAGTTCAAATTTGTATGAAAATTGTTTACAGTTTTGGTGCGCAGAATTCCCATTAATCGCGGAACACCCTGTACAGCGCACCTCTTGCAAATCGCTTGCGATCGGCTCTTATAATCTTGATTCGAGCCTGGCCAATCTCGATATCGTCTCGTGACCGTTAACAGATCTACCCCAGCAGTTATTTCGAGCCCGACGATAGTGTAGCGCACGAGACGGTCGAGACAACGCGATCTCTCAGCCACGGATAACGATCGAGGGACGATCGAAAGGATGGGGCTCTGATCGATATGCAAACGTCTTCTTCGAGCTGAATGCCGAGCGCCTCGGTGAAATTCACCGTGATTCCGGAATTCACGCGCGATAGACATCGCGGGGAAGGCGAGACCGGAAGTTTTATGTCGTAGGTCACGTTTACTCGCGTTCGAAATGTATTGCAGATTGAAAAAGCTGATTTACGGTACCCTTTTGGAATATGAAAGTACTCTAGCGCGGAAATTATAAATCAAGGAGTCTCAGGTTAAAAACGCGAAGTTACTGCTGGTGCACAATTCATTTAAAAAGCACTTTACGATCAGGCCCGCCTCAAGCTTTTTTCGCGCCCTAGGAAAACTTGGCTAATTACGCTCTTTATTTGTAACACATTTATTTGAGCTTTTTGATAACCTTACTCTGAATTTTTATTTGTAGCTTAAAACATTTATAAGGCAACTTGTAATAATTTTTATAATTACACTGATATTTTTAATTTTTGACATCGAAATTATCTTAATTATTCCAATTATACCTTCGCTTAAATATAAATTAATAACAGTTTAAGTCCCACTCTTTTTTCGTTGATGCTTTATGACATCGACGGATATTTTAAACGTAATGGAGACGAGAGGATAGAAGAAAAAATGGAATTATTATTATTCGCGGACGACTTGATAATATTAGCGGACAACCGAATAGTTTTGCAGGAAAAGGTATACACATTGCACAACTATTGTATGGAAAAAATATCAACAGAATCAACGTTTTTAATATTATTACTAACACTAATTATTAGATTATGAATAGAATGATCCTTTTCTTACCTACAATAAATTAATTAAAAGGTGCCTAAACGTAATTAACCCAGACCTCCTTTTTCGATCAACTTTGACAAATTTGGGTGGCTCACACCCAGAACTATCTTTGAACAACTGCCATTCTCATCTAAACAATCCAATCGATATGAAAAAAATCATGGGTTAATTTCAAGGTCTCTAGAGTGTAGGTATTCCAATAGTTTTTTATTGACATTTTATCACAGTTTTTGCAAAACAATTCTAGATTACCATATGCCGAAAAAAACACAAAGAAAATCTTAAAAAAATTGTAAGTTTTACAAATTTCAATATTAGAAGCTAAAAATCTACGAAGTTGTTGTTCAGATATAATATCTTCAGAAGAAAATACTTTGTAAGTCGGCTTTGGAAAAAAGGTATTTATTTTGCATATAGAAGGTACAGAGCAACAACATCAGCTTATGGGTGGCTCACACCCAGAGTGTCAACGAGGTGTTGAAACTGTAAATATTTAAAAAATGTAAGATGCTATCAATTCCCATTTCTCTAACGGAGCAGTGACCTTGGCGATCGGGTCCCTCCCATTATAAACAATTACCCCAGGTCCACCTTCTAGTAGCGTCACTCTTCCGCCCAAAGACCGCTCGTAGCGTTAGAAAGGTCACTCGCAGAGGCTAGCGTGGGAATAATCGAAGTTATATGGTTCTCCGTCCGCAAGGAGTGGCGGATACGTTCGTTCGTTAACTTAGTACAGCGTGAGTGCCGCGTCGGATTGCACCGCCTCTGGCCGATGTGCAAAGATGGATTTCGCTGCCGGCTGCAGCGCCGGACAGATCGAGTATCCTATCGCCCGTGCGAAAAATCGTTGCCGAGGAAAATAAATGACACCGTCCCGCCGAGCAATCACGCGGCCACGTTTAAACGGTTCTGAATTTACACGACCGCCTCGCGAAATGCATACCTACTGTGCTTTTACGAGGCCCAGGGTGCGAAGCGATGCCCGCTGGCGGCCCTCGATGCCTACAAAGTGATAACTTCCACCTTGCACGCGGATCGGTGGATCGCCTCCACCGATTTCTAATTACGATATTATTGCCCTGCCTCCACGCGCAGACCGACGAGGAGCGGAGTCACGTAACACGCGTACGAACAGTAAAAGGTGGTAAATTGGCAAAGCCTCGAGGGGGTGTGGCGCGGGTAGGGGGCGACCCCGTCGAATTACACTTCGTGTTTCGCTGGGAGGAATCGTGCATCCAAATGTAATTGACCCTATGACTAAATAAGCGGCTACCATGCAGTGGCCCTTTCCCCGCCACTGGGTAGAAATATGGAATCGCCTCGGCTGCCCCGTGAAGATTCGACGGTGCCCCCGAGAGTTTTTCTTCCCTCGGTTGCTCAAGGCGTCGATGGAAACGATCGTAATCCGGCCCCCCAATTTGGCAGGAAATCGCGTGCCCGTTACCAGCACGAAGACGCCACAAGTCCCTGGCAAAAGAACGTGGAATGTTGTAATTGGCGGCAGAAGGTACCACGGGCTCCCGATGTCGTCCCTTGATACACTCCTCTTCCCCCATTAATTTTTAGGGACAACGTGTTACTCCTACTTTTTGCCCGGGTCTAACGCGGTCGCGCGTATTTCTGCTAGGGGGAAAGATTTCGAGAGACGATATCCTGCTTCGGTTTCTCTCTTCTATGTTTGAATATCTAGCCTGTCCTCCGTGTAAACGGTCCATCGATACAGCGAGATATGCATCTGGAGAATTTCGATGGGAGACGCCTGGCGTTTTAAGCGCAACGGTAGTGGCTTTCACGCGCAATATCGCCTGTATGGGCAATGGTGTCAGGGCAATTGCAATCTCGCGACCAAAGGGGGTTCCAGCACTGCAGCTGTCGGTTATCACTGCACGAGTGCAATCTACGACGAGCGGGTGGAGGTCGTAACAACGTAGTTTTGCAATCACTGTCTTAATTACAAGACGCGCGTTTGAAGCACCGGGCAGAGTGACAGTTTATTTAAGAGCAGAGAACAGAGAAGACACCCTTTCGTGGGTAAGCTGAATCATATGCTAGTCCAATGGCAAAGGAAGTGATTCTGCGTGAAAAGTGCAATCTACAAATATTTTCACACGAGTTTCAAAATAAATAGCGCACGCTGTCAGGTGAATTAAAATCCGTTTAAAGGTAATAATAATCACTGTCGGAGCGAGTACCGTTTTGCCGGTACAAACTGGAGCCCGCGATCGAGGCCAATAATTTTTAACCTCGCTATTCGGGAATTGAATGCAATTGCGCGCCAGCGGAGGGTCGGAGCCTAATTGATTTACCCCGTACAATTTCACTCTCCGGCGGACGAAGGGAGGGGAATGGGCAAAGTCGTTCTTGCGTTCCACGGGGGGATGCAGCGCACTCGCGCACACATGCCGGGCAGATTGTGTGAATGGATGGCACGTACGGTCGGGATGCAATCGGGCACAGTCGACGGGCATCGGTGTCTGCGTTTAACGCGGTATAATTCGTTCGCGTGGCGCCCCAGCTTGACATGTTTTGATACAAATTAAGCATCCAGACGTGGTAGCCGGTGATAGAGTGGCCCGAGGCGCCAGCTTCCCTTCGCGGATATATATTTTCTCCGGGCGTGATTAGTTAAACGTCGTTAGGATAACGCGTGACAGCCGTCCCCGCGGAGCTGGCCGCCGAAACCTGCAAGCGATTTATAAGTCCCAACGACGTCCACGAGGGCTCTCGGATTGGGATTGGTAAGGAGACACCGAGCCCCACCCTTCGTTCTTCCCCCTCCTTTTTTTTTCTTGCCCATGCTTCCCCGAGATCCGCCACCCTCGACCCAAAATATTTCTCGACGAATCACTCGTCGTTCGAGCTCTAATTGACCGTACTCCGAACGACTCCGTAAACGAGCGTCGGGTGACAGGCTACGGCACTGGGGAAACGACACTTTGGGAATTGGAGTGGCGAAGATAGTGGAGGAGAATCAGTGAGATTAAGGTTGCTATATGACACACGACTACTATGATTGATTAACTGATTAATGAAATAATTCTACCGAGATTAGGGCTGCCAATATTTGACCAGCACTGACCTGGAGGATTAGCAAACCTAAATAAAAAAATCCAAGAAAATACAAATTATTGTATTTAACAAAATGTGCATAGAAACAGAATCAAATTAAGTTTTCTCATAACTTCTTGAGTTTATAATTTTAATTATGTATATAAAAAAAGTATGTAGGTACGTGCATGTAGTATTTATTACAATGCATAATATGCAGAGTATATTTATCACAAAATAAAATGCTTATTTTGTAAAATTATATATTTTATCTGTTTTTACTGCGTCCAATAAGTTTTCTGTTCAGGTTTAGCTGAATAAAAATAAAAACTTTCGCGTCAAATTTCTAAGCGTACTTTTGTGTTGGAGCTGCGATAAACGATCAGAGCGACGATAGGAGCGAAGCGTCGAAATAGGTACAGTATAAGGTGAATGTCCCAATTTCTGCTGATATTCACATTTCTGCTCATTTCGTATTTTTCTTATTATTATATGCGTTACTTTTGTACTATAGTTGCAACAAAGTAATTCCAAATTATTTAAACATTTACGCGAGTGTTGCACGAGCTTGGGGCAATACATACACCGCTATTTTTCATGAGCAGAAATACGGACATTTAGAGCAATATATATTTAATTACAAAGTATTAATAGTTAAACATCTTGAAATATCTTTCATAAATATTTTTGAATTGGTTGATTTATTATTAAAGAATTAATCAATTACTCTGCAAATTTTGGTCACAAACAAATTTTTTACACCTTCTTTATGACGAGTTACCTCTTAAATGAGCAGAAATTGGGGCATTCACCTTATTGTTTTATAATGGAAGTGTTAATATTGGAGCAACAAGCAGATCTACGGTTTCCAAGAGATGACCAACGATAAAAGCGTCCGATCGACGCTCTTACAGTTTCTTTCCTAGCTCCAACATAAACGTATCCTAATGCGTTGCCAACTTAAGTATTTAATCCATTCAGTGATATACGGTGCGTTCGAAAAATGAAAGCTCCATTATACCTACGTAATTCCATGCTGCAGAATAATTAACTGCTTTTTACGATTAACGGGTAATATTTATCAGATTCCTGAAGAGATTACCAGCAAAACTGTGGACTGGAGAAATGTCACCAAAGCTGGAGTCTCGAGTCGAAAATGGCATTGTTTTCAACTCTAACCGTAGAATACAAATCTTTAAACAGTACGTCAGGTTAAAAGAAACAATCTCTACAAGAAAGTTCATTCCAACAATTAGATGAGCCGATTCCCCTCGCTCGCAATCTGTGGAAAGCAAACGGACCCAGCAATCAATTCACCTAACATCGCGGTGTCTTAAATAACTCGGAATTAGGGGGCAAACGTAAGGTGCTTCACTTCCACGGAGCATCCTCTCGCGGAAGTACCAAATTTCCTGTGGCAAGAGACGCAGGGAGGAGCAGAACGACGCCAGCTAGTCGTCGAGGCGTTGCTGCCGATCAATCACGGGGACTCGTCGATCCGGCCCCCTTCGGTCCTTCCCGGTTCCTCTGTACGCTAGATAAATGACAGGGCTACGGCGACTGCGCCATGGCGACGACCTATACCCTGTTCTCACGTATCCGCGAGGATGTAACGAAGCTCGAAACACAACACCGTCCATGCCGCCTGTACGAGCGCCGAGTAACCAAACTACGTTGTGTGGTCAATGTTTAGTTTGACAGCGAGTGTCCTGCGACCCGACCTCTTTTGTCAGCCCCGCGCGCGGGCACCGGCAGCCGAAACCCGCTGGGGCAATCGAAGCTTCCAGCTTGCGGAAACATGCGTTCAGCACGTGTTGCGACACGCTTTCGGAGAGGACCACTTGATATTGAGCAGAGGCCTCGGAACGGTCGTGTTTCTCGGCCGTTTCTTGGGATTTTCTTGTTTATGGCGACGCGGGCAGACAGCTCTGGCTACGCGTCCCGCGACATTGCGAGCGAAGCGAGGAGGAGGCACACAATGGATGCAGAAGGGCCATTGTCTTTGGTAGATTGGAAGCTAAGCTACCGAGTTTAGTCTTGGAATCTAGGGTGCTCGGAGGATCTGTATGCGCTTCAGAATTAAGTAGCAGGTAGCAGTCCTCTTATGGCGCCGTTACAGGCGTACATATTTTTCAAGCGGAGTCCTGTTGCACGAAAACAGGGCCTCTAGAATCCGAGACGTTTAGCTGGCGGTGCAGAGTCACTATAATCTGGCGCTAAACCACTGGCGTCCGCGATGGTGTCGGGTAAACATTTAACAGTCTCCAGAGCCCCGACCCGGATACACCCGTCATCCGACGCCGGGCTGTACGTCGCACTGATAATTAGGAGATGCCCGCCCCTGCCCATTCCGACGCCCCCTGAACTATTCGGTTGTCATAGTTTCCTGAAATCTCAATCTTCCTGACGTTTACGAGCTAACTCGACCTCGAGGCTCGATGGATCGACCGGGCGACGAAACTGGCTTAAAACCGATATCACGGAGGAGGAATTGAATGCTCAACTAATTACTGCGATTAAATGTAAGCTCCCACTCACTTGCGGGGACTTTCCATTGAAAACGAGAGCCAGTTTGTTATTGTTTCATTTCGAAATCCCGTAATACTTAGACACAGCGGCTAGAACTATCTCTACCGTCCCAGCATTCCGCGTTTCGTCCACGCAACTACGAGCACAATCAATTTTAGCCCTCGAGGGGAGGTAAGACGTTTATTTGGCAGGGCTCCACGAGACGCACTCGTCGCTGCGTCTCAGCGAGGACATTTGGAGGAAAGGTAGGCGTTGCCGCGGCTGGGAAGCGGAATCGAGTAACTAATGTAAGAATGGGTCGCAGGGAGGCCAGGAACGATCTCCAGACAACGGAAACGTCTCCCATAAACTACTAATCACCATAAACCACCGGGATACACGTGTTACGAATTCTCGGTGCAGAGGAATCACCGTGCTCCGCGTCTGCTCCACCCTTGCATTTGTTGCTCTCCCGGGGAAACCTCAGACATTTACCTCCGCGCTCCTCCGTCGGGGTCTTCCTGCCGTTTCGCGTTACTGTTCCATCTTTCGTTCTCGCTCGCCGGCTTGCACGGCGTTAAATAGATCGTTGCCGAGTTTCGACGTCGAAAAGTTTCCTGCTGCCATCGTTCCGCGTAACCAGCAAGCGCACCGGCGCTTAATTACAGTCTACGGTACACGGGAATTTCGGGGAATAATCTATAACTGTGACACGAGCCGCGGGAATTTGTACTTTTCTTGTTAGGCCTGCGATCAGCATTGGCTTTTGCGGGGAACGGTTGGAACGTGAAGTTTACTAAGTTGTCGACTTGGCGATAGAAATCGTCCTGGGTACTCGAATGTTCGCGGATGTTTTATTGAACATTCTTATTGAAACTTCTTTGCAATGGCTACTCGTTTGTGGAAAAGGGGGATTGACGCATGCACGTAGATAGCTCTGTTGCGTTCGAAGTTTGAACTTATATAGAGAAGGGATTTTAAAGGGTGAGACGCGAAGATAGAAATATAATTTCGTAAAGAAATTAATCTTTAATAGTCTGACTTGTGAAGAATTTAAACTTTAATCAGCTGAAAAATTCATACTACTTCGAATTCTTCCGCTATTCGTTAGCACCGCGCATGTATGGTTCACCGAATCAGCAGACTCGTTCCGCATTCGTCCGCACTCACGTGACTGAAACCGCGAAATTCGTCCACAATTTTAACCCTCTACAAATTGCCCTATAAAAAGAATCATATCACTAGTATCACAACACTGATATAATTCTTTCCAGAGCCCACAAAAGACAACCAACCTCCCCTGCAAGTTTTCACCCCGTTCGGTCGGTTCCTTTCCGAGTGCACCCAGTGTGCACCGAATGCTACATTTCTGAGGGGCCGCCGAAAGTGGCAGAATTTACGATTGCCGTGTTCATGGACAGGTACCAGCAGATCGTGCCCCGGAGCGCCTCACTGCGCGACCGATCGCACGATCCCGGTCCCTCAGACTGATCCTCCATAATTTCGACTAATCTATAGCGGCACGCTCGCGGTCTCTCGGCTGTGTAATAATTCCGAGGCGTCTACATTCGAAACAGATACATCCCGCTCCCCTCCCCTGCACCCGCGCCGTTTCTTTTTCTCCGCGGGCACGTTGTCGGCGTTGGTGTACAGCCACGGCCTCGTATCACGATAATTCCAGCTAATCTATCGCGGTGTCGATAGGCAATCGATTGCACGAGGAGCGGAGGGGGCCAGGCCGGGGGAAGAGATCTGTTGCAACTGCAGCCGCCCCGCTGCGGAGGGAGAGAGAGAGTTTAGAGGAACAAACACGCCCACGACGGTAACGCATCCTCCTAAGTCGTCGACACACCGTACCAAGGCACAAGACACCGTCTTTCGGTGGCGAGAGGGCCAGGAGGGTGCACGGGAGGAGACATTCGTCTCGCATTAGCATATACACGAGGAACCAGAGAACCACAGAGGGAGGGAGGGAGAGAGAGAGAGAGAGAGAGAGAGACAGGCTCTATCCGCTTTACGGGTGGAGCCTCTTCGCCCAGCGTCCTTTCCCTTACTCTCTGTCTCCTCTTGGTCCCACGGAACGATGAGTCCCATATAGCGCAAGAGATCGTTATTATTCGCGATTGCGAGATTCCCGCCGCTTTCACATCCACCTGCTGTCGATTACCGCGATCCCCTTACTTAGGCCAGTAAATGTTGCGACAATGCACCGAATCGAACATCTTTCTGTACCTATTGAAGTTCGGATCGTGGTATGGCTCGACTGTAAGTAACGTAGATCTGCTTTGGTATTGTTTAAGTTATTCTACTTTGGAATCCGGAATGTTAAGATGCTTTTCTATCGTGACACTTGGTCCATCGATGTACCAGCTTATTTATTTATTTATTTCTTGTGTTAAGTAGTTTGTAGAAACTAGAGAGCCTTTTACAAATTTTAACGTCGCTAGTGTCCCCAGGGAAATGTGTAAAGGTGGAAGGGTGTCCTTTCAATTTGTCTCTTGAGAGGCATCGGTGATCAGCAGCTTTCAATGAGTCACCAGACGCCCTATCGCGAGGGCCACCGACTGGCGCGTAAAACGGACGGGCAGTCGTAAAAGTCAGTGTATCTTTTGAAGCAGCGGTACGAGGAACAACGAGAAAAAAATTGTAGGACCGTGTGTATCTACCGACACGTGCTCGGATCGTCCCGTCGACGCTCGACCAGGCCATGGAAAAGCGTCAGAAAATTCAATGGGACGGGTATTATCGCGTCAATAATGTTTACACCAAGCAGACAGCCGTTGACGAGATAAACGACTTAAGGCAACACGATAAGTGCCAGAGTCGTCGGGGTCGTTCCTGTTTTTTTTTTTTTAATTAACATCTGTGCCGGAAGATAACGAGAGGTAATGACGATAAAACGGCGTCCTACTACCGTAACAGCCCTTTACAAACCATCCTCGAGTACCACTCATCAATGACAAGGGAACCACGCGAAGTCTCGAGCATCGTTGTCAACCCAAGCGGGAGACAGGAGACAGGAAACAGAAGCATTTGTATTTAAGATATCTAAAGATCTAGACAGTGAAGCACTCAGGATTTAATTTTGGGGGGAGCCAAGTTGAACCGAGATAAACATTTTTAATGCAAATTCAATTAAATTCATCACGTCATTAGGTGATTATAAAAAATTGAATTAAGGAATAAAAACGAGTTTTCCTTTCTTTTTCCAAAGCTCTTGAATCACTCCAGTCGTGGTTACATTAATCTCTTTTGTCCTTTTTCCTTGGGGGGTGCCAGATTCCCCTGCCCCCCTCTGGGTGCGCCGCTGGTTCTAGGCTCTAAGTAACTAAGAACATGAGATATTTATTTCTAAGTGTCTCGTGAACAATTAGGTGTGTATGCAAACAGTCGAGCGTAGGTCAAGTACTTTTCAATTTCCTACCTAAATCATTAACCCTTCGTGTGGTCCTTCTATCGGAGTCTACGATCACGAAAGAGGCAGAGGAAGTGTACTCCGAGAAAGAAACGCAAAAAGGATCGCGGAGCGCGTTCCACATCGAGCCACCTGCCATCGACGTGGTCGCAGGGCAATCGATAATTTCTACTGATCCGGCAATTCGGCAAAGTCCCGGGGATTTTTTATTAATAACACCGTATTAATCCTGTTCGACCGTGGCGATAAAACGAGCCCGGCGCGGCCGGGGATACTCTCTCGTGACGGCGAGCGTTGGATATGATAAACCAGCGGATAAGGATCGAGGGACAAGGGTGGACGATCGCGGAAGGAGGGCGAGAGGGAGAGAGACGGAGAGAGGCAGCGGAGGGCGGGGAGGAATGGGGGCGAAAGGGAGAACGTGGAACGAGAACGTGGTCGCCCAAATTAAATCCTCGGACGTCGAAGCTGCAGCGGACCGTTTGCTACGTAGGATCGGGCCAAAAGGATCGAGAAAAAATTTTACGAGGGTCTAACGGGTGGGTTGGGTCGTTCGGTGTATACGAGGAGGTATATCCCGCCGCATCCGGACCCATGGACCGTCCGACGATGTACAACGTCCGACGGTCCCATGGTGCACCGGGACCTGCGAAGGCTCTGGCGCCGTATTGGGCACAAAGTCACTGCTCGATCTCTCCTCGACCTCTCTTTATCCGTTGCTCCCTCTTCACCACCCTTTTCGCTCTGTCCCGGCTCGGCCAGGGGAGAGTTGTTAAGGTTATATTGCCAGGCGTTAAAGCAACGCAAACGCCGCAAAAACAATACGACTTTATTGCCCAGGCTCCGAACGGGGGAGGTGGCGAGAACGTTTCAAGCGGTTCTGCTCTTCCTCCCGGCATTTACACAGGCGAACGGCCGGCGTTCGTCAAAAAACCCGTGACACATTTATGAACGGGACTGAGCCGCGACTTTGACCGAACATCGTCGAGGAACAACCCCTTGGCTGCCCGACGAAATCTGATTCGATGAGGGATTTCGTTACTGCCGGGGCACGTCGTGGGAATTTACGATGGTCGTGAATGCTTTAGAGATTTCTAGAATGCGGTACCTATTCTTCGTGAAGAATTATTTCCTTCGAAATATCGAGTCTTATGGCTGCTTATGTTCAAGCAAACTACCCCCCAAATCCTAATAAGTAGGGTAAACTGTACAATGATTGGCACCCTAAGCAGAAATCCCAATTGGAATGACTATATTTTTTTGTGAAGTTTTTATATGGTCTTAATTTTCAGTTATTATCCATGATTATGGATTTCTGGTATTTTGTTTTAAAAATATTCAATGAAAAAGAAAAGTAGACATAAAAGTACAATCATTGGCATCCTGAAATTTGAGGTTATATAGAAAAACATATGTAGTTAAAAACGAAGTTTAAAGTGTTTAAACAGACTATTGCATTCACTATTAAATACCTATAACACTTAGTAAATCTGTATTTCAATCCATTACTTACAAGGAGAGTATTTTAGGTGTCCGCCTCCGATCATTTTGATTTTTGGATATGTTATAGAGGACCGAAAAATAAGAAATCGTGTTTTTTTATTTTTCACCGTTTTCATATTTGAGGGTGAAAACTGCGTTGAAAGTTAGGGTTGAAAAATCATTTTTGTGGAATATCTCGAGAACTATTAGAGATAGGGGAATAGTGTCAATGGACGAATTTTGTGTCTTTGAATGCGAAATATGACTGACTCACCAGATTTTCAAAAATCCACAAAAATGATTTTTCAACCCTAACTTTGAACGCAGTTTTCACCCCCCAAATATGAAAACGGGGAAAAATAAAAAAACACGTATTTCTTATTTTTCGGTCCTCTATAACATATCCAAAAATCAAAATGATCGGAGGCGGACACCTAAAATACTCTCCTTGTTAATTATAAAGCGACAAAATATACTTACCTACCCCTTATCAAAATTTTAAGAAAACACCTAAAACTCAGCCCTTTTTCTCACTTTGTGGTGTTGTCATTCTTAATATTTGTCTTTTTAATCAGGAGTGCCAATGATTAGTGCAGTTTACCCTACCTGATTCTCGTACGATTCATATCTGACTACTCATATCTACTAACCGATTTCACCGCGTGAGTGTTTATCAGCGAAGGAACGCGCGTCGATTTTCCCCGTCGCCATAAATCCCTCGCCCTCGCACCGTAATATATCCCATGGGCACGGCAAATGGCCGTCTTGTCCCGATTCGGGAACGGTGTAACCGTTTAAACGGACGCACAGAGGCCAGTGGGCAGAAAGGGGGGACACGTTGTTTCCTCTGCGCGGCGTTTCAAAAAATTTCACCGCTGTTCCGACCGAAATATATCCGGGGACATCGGAGCCGTGACGGGGCCAGGTTTCCCCGGTGCTCGCCGGGGCAGGGCTCGAATGTCGCGCGGAGGCACTAAGTGGAAATTGTTGTCAAAAACGGCGGGACTGGGACCGCGTATACCGGTTCGACGGTACCAAACCGTGGCCGCTGGCTCATATATTTCGGGGGGCCCGCGGTACCAGGGGCCCGGAGGACGTGGGCGTGAGGGAGAGGAGACACGCCGCACACAAGCGCGTCTTACCTGTACCCGGGAAGGCTATTAGTCTCGTCTCGCGGGGAAGAATCGTTCGCGGTTGAAATATCGTGCTGGAGCATCGCTCGAGCACGATCTCACCCCGATGCGGTATCGTTAACCCCTTGGCGACCACCTCCGATCGTGGCACAGAGTTTTCTTTTATAAACAGTTATCATCTATGGGCACCATAAGTGAAAGTGAAGAAGCTGGGCAATGAAAAAGTGAGAAAACTAAAGTAGAAAACTGAAACCAAGGTGGCCGCTCATATATTTCTTCACGGTGTTAACAGCTATCAGTTTTGCTTTGAATTCCAATTGAATTAGATAAACCAGATTCGCTATAAAAAAAACTCTGCAGGAGTCTTCCTAAGGTTAAACAAAACTCTTCAAAGCAACTGCTGAAGTACCTATCTATGTTAAATCAGAGGAACATCGGAGATTTCGTGCACAGAAGCCAGAGAACGCGGAGACATCCAGCAAGTCAGCTCGCCCAGCCGTCACCATTCACCCGGCCCCCGACTCATTGAGGATGCGTCGTGGCCACGTGAATGGGCGCCCCCGCACCACGAATTATGCGAGGAGCGGCCAAGATGTTTATCGTCCGAATGAATTCAGGAGCGCGGAACGCGAGGCGGAGCAGGGAGGAGGCGAGGGAAACGCTCGGGGGTGCGGCGTATAACGGCTAAACGTAGGGTGGCGTGAAGCTTCGTCGAAGGTGTTGACACAAGGGGAACGCCGCGGGTGGAGGCGTCGCTACAAGCGGGCTTCATTCACACCTCCGCCTCTCTCGTTTCCTCTCCTCATTGAGATCTCCGGAAGAGACGGAGAGCTTCGCCGTTGACACCTCCTTCGCGACGATCCCCGATCGCGACTCACATAGGGCGTCAAGTACATTCGCGACGCTTCTGGGGAGGGGGGAAATTGATTAGCAAGGGAAGCAGCGCGTGGGAGAATTTGTCATTCAATTTGGGAGTGCTCCGAAGGTGGGAGTATGGATGTTCAAAGACTATGAGGAATATTGACTCTGATTGATGTAGCATTCGTAAGATCTGAAGGAGAGAAGTGTTTGTCAAAATTTTGTATCGACCACTAGGGAATGGAGGCGTGAGGATGAGAGGTTGAAGGAGCTGGCAAGCGTGAAAAATATGCGAACTAGGGTAGACCGGGGTAAAGTGACGCGAAAATAGTTTGAAGTCGAATAAAATTTTTCCCTTTCAATAAAAATGCGTGGAAATAGATTTATAATATAATTTGAACATTACTATTGGTAAATGACGAATGGCAATACTTAAAATAAATTTAAAGTATATTAAAATTCAACTTGAAAAGAAAATGCCAAAACGACCACTTTACCCCATATATGGGGTAGAGTGAGCTACTATCTGGGGTAAAGTGAGCTGAAATGAAATACGAGTTTTAATTATGGATATAGGTAATTATTAACCTCTTGCGCTGGGATGACGTGTGTAGCACGTCAGTTTCTGTTTTTTTTTTTAACCGTGGTTGTCAAAAACTGTGGCAGATTTTTCTTTTTTTAGAGTTTAGAGTCTGTTCCATCACGTCGCGTAGTTTCGCAGCTAGCTAACAGGTTAGGTTATTGTGCACATCACTCGTGCATCTTTTCTTTGCAGCTCAGTTTACCCCGGTCACTTTGCCCCGAATGTGTACTCAGTGGAAAATGAATTATTTAATGATGTTAGGATTAATGTTTTCTCAAACGCGTGTACATGTATGTTTATAAGCTTGTTATAAACACGCAGAAAAAATTTGGAGTTAAAATAACACATTTATGACTCATTTATCCGAAAAGCTAAATGGAAAAGAAAACCATTCGGAAGTCTCTAAAAATTAATTTCTAATTTTTTAAATGAATTTCCATTTTTCGATATCTGAATGTGCATAATTATCATTGTGGTATTACACACATTTATTACGTCACCAAAATTTGTAAAAATATTCTATTGTTAAAGAATAAATTAAGAAAGCTCATGTTACCCGGAGGTTCACTTTGCCCCGGTCTCCCCTACCTATGTGAGTTTTAAGCATCAAAATCGAGAAAGGACGAAGGATGATAGCAAACATTTTCTGATGGAGCAGCGACCCAGGCTGAGCTGAGCAACTGCGAGAGGAAAGTGGCAGTAACGATGCATCCACTGCATGGACTCACGGCTCTCGCGAAAAGCATTGTGTTCTTTGTCGCGTCATTATCGGGTATTAAGATCAGTCGAGGGATCCTCGATCGATAAAATTAGCCGTATTCGTATGCTCATCCCGTGACGAAGGTGTGGGCCACGGGAAGGGCTGAAGGGTGAGTAGGTGGAGCGGAATAGGACCACCCAGCCCGTGTCGGCAGCGTTAGTGTTAGCATAACGCGTGGGCGCCATTCTTTCCTCCTTATACCTCTTTACCCTCCTCTTACATCCCTTTCCGGGTCGGCATAAGTCGTGAACGTCACCGCGGCTCTGTCCACGACGCGGAGGACTACCAGGGCCGGCCATTTCGAAAATGGCGCCCGACGCGAGGTGTCCTTTCTTTACCGCACAATAAACCACACCGAGGGCCGCGAACAAGAGATCTACCTTTAGTAACGTTCTCGAGCATATCCACTTGCTTTTTCTTTATTCTGCAACGCGTCTTTTCTTTGTACTATAAATCGCATACTTACACTCGAGACAGCGCAGGAACACGGTAGTAGAGGCGCGAGCAAATTTATTCGATGCACCGTCAATCTGAGGCTCTTAGCTTTTATTATTCCCTGCGATGCAAATCGGACTCCCTGATTTAGAGTCTTGAATTCGCAACTGTGCTTTGTAAAGATATAAAGATATTTTGAAAACGGTGCTTTTCGTTGCCCGATGCTCCGAAACGAAAGCCACGGCCCTGAACGTCGGCATCCAAACCCATTAGAAGCGCTGGAAGATTTTCAACGGGGGATCATTAATAAACGGCCGAGTCACCGTGTAACCGATCCGCCATTGTCTCACCGGATGAATGAATTAACCTCGTTCATCCAGCCAGACGACGGATTCTCGGAGACAGAGCCGTCCTGCGAGGCATGGCCATCGC
Organism: Andrena cerasifolii; assembly: GCF_050908995.1. NCBI lineage: Eukaryota > Metazoa > Arthropoda > Insecta > Hymenoptera > Andrenidae > Andrena > Andrena cerasifolii. The sequence continues at coordinate 6,121,428 of NC_135118.1, forward strand.
CACGAAAGATCCGAGGCGTCTACTTTTCATATCGAACTTCGCCCCTCCAGGAAGAAACACGCGGTACCCTTCGTGGCTCGAGAGGGCTTATGAATAATTCCAAAGGCCGCGACGAATAATCGATAACTTTGCGAAGTACCGCGTCAGCCGGCCTCGGAAACCAAAATTTCCCACAGCGCCTCAGGGGGACAAAGGGGACTTCCATACTCGCCTTCGTTCAGTAGGTACTTTTCACAATCACTAACAATCGAAAGAAAAAGTTTCATGGAAGCTACTGTCAGTGGCGCATTCACAGGAGAGGGTGGCGGCAAGGGGCCTGGCACCCTCCAAAAAAAAAAGGAAAAAGAAGATCAATGTAACCACTACTGAAGCAATTCATGAGCTATGTAAAAAAAAAAGGAATACCCGATTTTATTCTTTAACCCTCGGTTGTCACACTCTTAGACCATATATACCTATAGACACGGCCTGCTCTATATGAAGCCACGAGTCAGTGAAGCAAAGATAACGGGCAAAAGTGACGCCACTTGTGGCAAAAGATAATTCAAAATAGTGGATAGTACCTCATACCATATATACAAGTGAGGTTATATCTTTTTCTGTGAATAATTTTTGAATAATTATTAATAAAGGTGCAAACATGTTGTATAAAGAATTGCAAAGACAATGATTAAATCGCATTTTCGGGAATATTTATACATCGCTGTAACTTCCATCATTACTTTGCCCACATGTGATGTCACGTAGATGATCTAATCTTTGCGTCAAGGCAGTTATCTGAAGCCGTGTCTATAAGTATATATGGTCTAAGGTCGCACTGGGTCAAATTAACCCTGCAATTTTTGTTAAACAAAACACTTTTTATCGGAACTCTTATTGCTTCAAATTATTTTTAAGCACGATGACACTTTAAATGTCAACTTTCTACGTTCGGCATATATTCTACAATGTTCAAACTTTATCTGAGAATTTTGAGACTTAATTTAACAAATAGTTTTTAAATGACAACTGGTTGAAAATTGGCAGGGTCAAATTGACCCAGTGTGACAACGACGTTCGAAAAAGTAGGTGTGACAACCGAGGGTTAAATAAATTTTTATGATCACCTAATGAATTTTTGCAACACCCATTGAATGTTTCCTATATCCTATTGTCGATAGGACATCAGGCTTTTAAATTCATGAAACAAAAGAAAATGGGTTTCCTCGCGTACAAATATCCACAGTGCAGAGTTCCCGAAATTCACATTACCCACTTTTGACTTGCTCTGAAAACAAGGTGTCTGACCCTCCCACCCAAATCGTGCAAAGGACTACAAAAGCCCTTCGTGTAATCGCACACGCGAACGATACCAGCGCGCACGCAGCGCGGTGTAGCGCGTATTCCGGCAGTAAATCATTCGGGCTGAATTCATTAATTAGTCCCGCGGGAAAAGAAGGCGGGGAGGGGAAAGTTATTAACGGACATCAGAGGCGCATGTCGCGACGCGTTTGAATCGACGACGGCCAAGAGATACGATGACAAGCGATAAGGCGGCGGCGCGGAGGACGTGGCAGGTGATAAGTCGCGCAGAACTCGCGATAGGAAGCGTCGTAACCGGCGCGATCGCATTCGCAGACTGTCCTCGGGCCGCGAGGCTCGTAGGAGGATCATCTTAACGACCATCTAGATAGGGGACGGTGAAATGATCTGTAAAGAAAACCGGTGGCGAAGTGGTATCCTCCGGCTGCCATTAATCAAAGGACAGGAGCGCTAATGAACCTCTGCTGGAATCGCGGGCTGGGGAACCGTTTCTGTTCCGAGTGTTCACCACCGCCCCGAGCCCCCCGCCCTCTGTCTGCGCGCCCGTCTTTGAATCGACGAAACCCCCGGAGGGCAAACGAATCAACGAGCAAACAAATGAACGGGAGAGGGTTGCTCCGCACCCGAATGATCGAGCGGCTTACCAGAGCGAAAGCTCGCCTTATCGGCCGGGCGCCCAGAGCGTCTTCGCGGTTAACAAATGGAACGGACATTACGAACGTTTACGCGCGAACGCGGGCGCGCGTTCGGCCGAGGAAAATCATTCCTGGGGGAAATAAGTCAGATTGCAAGCGATGAACGAGGTGTAGGTAAATAGGTACGTTGGAAAACAGACCAGTGGAAGATGGTAATTGGATGCACTACTGCGATTCTGTGTAGACTTTCTATGGAAACGAGGCATGGTTCGATTTTTCAGAGATTGATCGATGCTTCGAAATGTGTAGGGTGGGCATGATAACAGAACGTGTTCGATATGTCATGGTGAATGGTGTAAGAGTTCAGCAAAGAAAGGAACGTAATTGTAATATTGAAAAACATTTCTGAGGTGTACCTATGGGGAGGTTTCTAGCGAACCTGAGTGTCGAAGTTGATTTAATAAGTGAAACCAATTTTTCGACGAATTTTTTCCTTTGAAAGATTCAGGGAATTTTATAGAGAAATAAGATGTGTATCGTTGATTGATTGTTAACAGAAGGCTATTTAGTTTCGTCTAATGTATGTGGGGTAAACTTGCCTAATTCGTACCTGCGCCTAAATCGGGGGTAGATAAACATACTTTTCAACATTCGTGTGATGATTGTAGGGATTAAATATCAAAGTACGAATTAGGATAAGTATGGTACGATTTAGAGACATTAATTCGAAATCGAACTTATTCCACGTTAAAAATAGATTTTTATGAGTGGAATTGATTCTTTTTATGAGTGGAGTTGATTATTTTTGTTTGAGTTTATTAAGCTGTTTATTCTGTTGAGAAAGAGTTGATTACCACTGATTTTCTTTCATTTTCCCTGTTATTCTTCGTGTAATAAGCAATTAGTATGATGTAACGTACTGTGGCGCATCTTAATATGATGTGACGCACCTAATAGGAAAATATGGATGCGTATGGAATGCAGAAAACACGCGAGGATATGCGTTAAACTGGTGTTTAAATTATAACAGCGGCGTATACGATAAGTAGAGCCTGCAATTTGCTTTGTGTTATTTGCTGTATTGTTTCCTCCGGGCTCCCCTTTTTCCCTTTTACCGCCATCCCAATTATTCGCCGCCCCGGGGGCCGTCCGATCTCGCCATTATCGGATGACACGGGCCTGCGCTTTTATGTTTAATTGATATTTTTCGTAATTCCCCTGAAATCCAATACAGAAACGCTCCAGCGAACAGATATAATCCCGGACCCGACATTGCTCTCGTTAAAATATTTCCGATGGAAAATATTGCGGGGCGAGTAGATAGATACAGTTCGATTGAAAAGTAACTACGCGTTAAAACCATCTGCTGTACCTATCTGTTCAACTGTTTCACGGCCTTTTTGGTCCACCCAATATCGTCTGTCCTTTATGTATCGCTTCTATTGGATCGCAGCGTATGAATTGTACGTTTTAATGCACAACACTACTCGCGTTTAATTCGATATAGAAGTCTAGAATTCATAGCTGGAACTCGCAACTTTTAGACGAGAGCAAGTAAGACCTCTGAATCTTGACGGCAAACACTTGGTAATCTGAGCAATAATGTAGCGAAATAAAAATTAACCGAATTGCGGAATTAAAGGTCGAACTTAGATCTTTATAATTTCTTCGACCGCAATCTTACCCACAGCAGTAAATTCCATTATTGCCCTAAGCCTCAATAAAGTTAAACGTCATAGGGAAGACCGGGGTAAAATGAGTTTCCTTAATATGTTCTTTGACAATAGAATATATTTACAAATTTTGGTGACGTAATAAATGTACGTAATATACGAATGATAATTATGCAGATTCAAATATCGAAAAATGTAAATTCATTTAAAAAATTAGAAATTAATTTTTAGAGACATCCGATTGGTTTTCTTTTCCATTCAGCTTTTCGGATAATGAGTCATAAATGTGTTATTTTAACTCCAATTTTTTTCTGAGTGATTAAAACAAGCTTATAAACATACACGCACAAGCGTTTGTGAAAACATTAATCCTAACATTATTAAATAATTAATTTTCCACTGAGTACATATTCGGGGTAAAGTGACCGTGATAAACTGAGCTCAAATGGCTGCTAAGAGCCGATGCGCTAGTGATCTGCGCAATATCCTACCCTGTCAGCTGGCTAGAAAACCACGCGGCGTGATGGAACAGAAACTAACCCAAACAAAATGAAAAATCTGTCACAGTTTTTCACAACCACATTGCAAAAAAACCAGAAGCTGCCATGCTAAACATGTCATTTCAGCGTAAGGGGTTGATATTTACTATATCATTAAGTACAGTTCTTATTTCTTTACATTTCACTTTACCCCATACATGGGATAAAGTGATACCACTTGCATCATTTCTTTCAAGTTGAATTTCAATATACTCTAAGTTTATTTTAAGAATTGCTATGCGTCATTTACCAACAGTAATGTTTAAATTATATTATAAATCTATTTCCACGCATTTTCATCGAAAGGGAAAAATTTTATTCGACTTCAAACTTTTTTCAGGCTCACTTTACCTCGGTCTCCCCTACGTATCATCAAATCTACACCACAATGGACATTTCGGAAATCAGAATCAAGTAGAATCTATTAACAATTCTCAACCGCTAAAAAAAACTTGCTGCGCTCGGTGTTCCCAAGTTTCCCAGACGTTTTCGCCCGAATTGGGTCCCCGGCGTCCACAAGGAGATGTAGTAAAGGCTGATCTTCTTTCTGTTGCGCGGCAATAAATAAGGACCGTCGTAAAAGCTCGTAAACCCAGATAATATCTCGAAAAAATGCTCGCCCCGCGGCTCTAACCCGCTCCAACTGTTGGCGGCGTCTCTTTCCCGTGTCCACGTCGGCTAATAATGTTCCCCGCGCGGAAAACGGCTGAATTTTTTCCAACCACCTCCCCGGACCAATCCCTTTATTCGCGATTTATCGGAACACAGCGTAGAGAGAGCTGTGCGGGGGCCAGCCCGCGACGCCGAAAATGTTCGGTGAAATTAAATGAACAATTCGTTACGGAGGGTAACAACGCTCCGCGCCGAAATGGCCCTTCCCTCCCTGGTGACCCCGTACCGCGGATCTCGCTGACTAACTCCATTAATTAATCTGTATTTATTCACCTCTCGAGAGGCATTTCAAACTTTCTTAACCGGTACCTGCCTCGAGGCGATAAATCTGTGCATTTCCTGGCGATACTGATACCTACGCTTGTGGAAAGGCAAAGAAAAACAGGTACAACGGCGAGAGTTATACCCTCGTTGTATGCATAGGTAACGTAACGCCTTGTCAACAATTGGCGTGCAACAAAGATTCAATCGTGGCCATTACGAGAAACAGATATTCAAAGGACTGTCGCTGTTTCACTTTCAGCAAGTAAATACGGAAGGATTTCGAAATAGGTACCTACTCTCTAATTGTAGGTTAAATAAAGCTTAAGGAGGTTCGATACCTCACTCGCGGGGCAGGCGGCGAGAGGGGTAAGCCTAGGCTTATACATGGGAGCTCTGAAGTGATACCAATCTTAGATAAAAAAAAATTATGTAGACAAAAATGTTATTTACATGTCTATTCCTAATAAAATTATTACTACATACTTTCTTTTGGAATTCAATTAAACAAAAAGTATGTTTAATGCAGTTAGAAATATAATATTTTCGTTAAAAGTAGCGTAAAATATGCGAGCGAAATGCGGCAACGTCGCTTTGCGTCCATCTTTCTTTCTCTTTCCACTTTACACTTGTGGCGTCGCAACAAATTACTAAATACATGTTTACAGCCTGGTAGTGTTTTTACAAATTTTTACTGTATCCTTTGTACAAGTATACACTGTACAGATGACTACCTGGCGTACAGCGTTGCCACGTTTCAAACAGTCCCTTCAGGCAGTTCCAAAAATACGAGCACATTGCTGTCTATTTATTCAATTATCTAATAAACCGTACGGTAAATGTCCAATTTTTTCTTTAGAATTTCATAGGAATACTTAAGCTTTTCATTGCAACATTTTTAGGACTTTCTCACTATTTTTAAGGACTCTGTGTAACATTTTATAGAAATTTTATCGCTTCTCCCATAACAGCCTGTGTATAAGAGCGCAACTTTGAATTCAATTTTTTCATAAACCGTGCTGTCAATCGACTTGAAATTTTAACGCAATGCGGACTACACTTTGGACATTGGATCAAAACACTTTTCAAAGATTTCTCGTTATTTTTGCTCCGGTATCGAACCTCCTTAACAGTATATTGCTATTTGTATGACCACAGGGAAAGTTTAAGTAGTCGAGGTTCTGGTGTATGAAAATGACATGATCCATACCAGATAAGGAAGTCGCCGTGAAAGGTTTGAGCTTAGGAACGCCCTTCGCCCAGTTAAAGCCCAGGCATCGTAAAGGTATCGCTTTCCAGTAAACTTTCGCAAACGCAGGATTGTCTCCTCTCCCCCGACCGGTAGTTCGCGTGAATCGCCGGGAAAATTCGTGAAATCGAGCCCCTCCGGGGGCAGGAAGACCCAAAGGGAGATACGATCTGCTCTTAACGATCGTTTAACGACGGTCGTGGGGCTGGAAGTGGCGCCAGGCCCCTGTCTTGCAGCAGCGTGTTTGCGAGGAGCGTAACACGAGGCCAGAGGAGTACTAATAAATTCTCCAAAGTCGGTATCGTGCCGTATATTCCGACTGTTTTAAGCGCGTCGCGTCCGCAGCGAAAAAATATTACCAGTAAATTTCCCACCGGCGTCCTTCCCCCCCCTGACACTGAAATCCTCGGCGTTCACCGCCACTTAAGCGCCACTTTCCGACCTCCCCGTACCTCTCCGCTTTCATTCGCTATTTCCAACGAATCACCGATACCGAATCGCCTCGATGAATTTTCGAGAGCCAGAAGAGATGCGCCTCCCGATAGCAGAGACTGCCGGCGACGCGAACTTCGATTTCCATCGAGCGCGGTACACGCGATCGCGCGTCGATTACACCGAGTCCCTTACGTGTTAACAAGCGCAGCGTATTAAACAATCCTCTCGTATATCGGCTAATTGCTGTTGCTCCGTCCCAGTAAGAGGGGCCAATTAAAGGATAAATTATGCGTCCGCGGTTAGACGCAATCAACCGGCGATAATCCTCGATTTACAATGCTGCGCCTCTCGATTAGCTGGGGCAATATATTAGCGCCGCTTACAAATTGAGCGCGCGAGCGAGCGAGCGGGCGAGCCACCGATGACAAAGATTTACGAACGCGCTTTTTGCCCTGTTGATATAAGCCCCCGTCGTCCTTTTAGCGGCTGGACGAGCCAAGGAGGACGGTCACGTTTGTTATTCGCGTTAACTGCGTTAACGCAGCCGTGAAGCAGCTCGCTCGGCCCTCTTACCTGCGCAATCGTCCCTTACCCGGGGGGAGGCCTCGGAGAAGCGGAAGTGGGGCCCAAGTGGACCGGAGAAAACGGCGAAGGACAGGCTGTACGGTCCCCCGAAAGTATAGCGGCTCGTTAACGTAAGACAACCGATGCCGATAGGGATCGGCTAATCTTCCACGAGAGAGAGCCTAGGCTGGCGGTTTTCTCGGTCTCCGGGGGAGACTTCAGCAGATTATCCTGGCCTGACATTCCCGAGAGCAGCGTGTATACGTCTGGACAATTAGAGACCGCTACGAGACCGCGTATATAACGCAGATTCTGTAAGGTCGATTCGTTTACGGCCTTGGCGAGAGTAGAATGTGTCTGGCCGTCGATACGGCCGCGCAATTATCGCGGCAACTGTGGCTAATTATGGCTACCAGTGCGGATGTGTATAATGGTACAAAAAGCTGGCTGATTAATAGCCTGACACGCCTGTAAGCCTGTTAATTCGTGGTTTTAATTACACGAGAATTTACCGATTTTTTTTTTTGGAAAAGAATCGTGACTCGTTGTCGCTTCGTCGTCGAATCAAGGTGACCTTTTCAGAAGGGATAGTAAGGATTAGTTTATGGCTTGTGAGATTTCCACTAATTCCACCCAAGAAAGTGGAGAAAAGGTTGAAATGGCGCGGTCGTCGTGCAATTAGAGCCTAAACTCGATTTAGCTCGGCGACGGCGACGCAACCGGTGTGCACACGATGACCAACTCCTAAGGCTGCTGGAACAAATGACAAAAACTGCCGACGCTGACATTGAAATATCAACGGACGCTCACGAATTCATCAGGGCTTGCCGCCCTCGGTTCCCTTCCTCGCGAACGTCGCCGCCACGTGTGCGTCACTCGGGTCGTTCTCTCCGAGAGGAATCCTGGCCGCGGAATTCGTGAACGGGTGAACAGGCTCGCGCTTGCAGCTTTTGTTCTGGTCGCGAGTCTTCGGTTTCCCACTTCGGTAGAAGTATAAACAAAAGTCAGTCAAATATTTAGCTGACAGTTGCTTGTTTTAGCACGAAATATGACAGGAGTCCTAACACCGAGTTGGCGACTCAAGAGTGTACATCTTGCAAAACTAGATTCTCCCCATCGCGAATACTAATTAATGGCCCCGTCGCACAAATCAATAAATACTCCAAAACCAACCCCCGCGCTAAATTATCCCCAAACAGGAGCGCCCATTCGATCGACGACGCCAAGCCGCGAGAGCAGAGGTGCAAAATAAACGCGTGGCCATCTTGGCGAGGGTCGTCAAAATGGCAGAGGCGATAGGAGAGGTGAGGTCAGGAGGAAGAGAGGTCGATTCGGACGGGCGCTCCGCATCCTCGATCGCGTCGAACGAACGGCCAGGCTCGGGCGGCCGTGTAGCGTGTACGAACTACAAACAATGGCTTTGTTTCCACGCGAAAAACGTGATACAACTGTAAAATAAGTATCTCGGCGTAGATCGACACGCGATCCGTCCGCCGCTCGGGGCGCACACCGGCTTCTTGTGTGCACGCACGCAGCCCGCGTGTGTGGATCCCACGTTTGCGTACATACGTCGCTTGCGAGGCAACGCCACGAGGGCTTCCCTCTCCTGGATCGCGAGCGCCTACATGCGGGCTGGCAGAGCGTGTGCCAGGCGCAATGGTTCCTTACGGATTCAAACGAGACAGAGGAACGTACACGGTGATACCTGTATTAAGTATTTAGCCGCGCGGAGAGTCTCCATAATGAGCTCTGTTCGCTAATTGCGCCGTCCCCGCATATGCGGTCCGTATAACTTGGCGGGTTCAGGCGGAATTCCGTTCGTTCTGGAGAGGAACGATTGGATGAAGCGTAGTACTAGACGAATTGTTAACAGAAATAACAGGGTTTCTGGTAAAACGGTGTTCCATGTGGCGGGTGGAAAAAATATTATGGGATCGTGCATTCTGCAGGTCGTAGGTGGTGAAGATGATAACAGACTAGAGTACAGGGAACTCAGAGGACTATTTGGCACCAGAGACCTGGACGCATCAAGTTGAATAGGATACTACCCTATTCCTAACAAGTAGGGTGAAGTAGCCGAATATGAGACCCGTTTCTTAAAAATGTCACAACTCTTGACGTAGAACAATTGGATTAAAATTCGATACACGTTTTAAAAATAGGATATATATTTTTTAGCAACCTATCGGAAAGTACTGTGACAAAGATTCGGTTTCTTCATAATAAAACGAAAATGAATGTCATTCAAATACGTAGATAAGAAAATGGGTTCCTAATATGAGATCCAGTTGGTTTCTTCCCCTGAAACTCACTTTTTCTTTCGTTCTTTCTCTTTCCTTCTTTTTTTACAAATTGGGCATGTGAAATCTATTTCTTCAGTACCATAGTCTTCCACGATTCTACTGAAAATACTGAAAAATTTACGGGTTCTCAACATGAAGTATTACCATTAAGAAAACAATTAGCGATAGCAATCGCAGAGAGCCTCCAAGAAATTAGTATCAACCAGGAACACGATAAATTCGGGACTTTAACAAAGGAATTTCATATTTTTGAGTCCACTGGAAGGACACCCAATTTACCATAACTTTTGGATCTGCTACATAGGATCAAATCAACATCCACTCAAATCGAAAGAATGTTTCCTACATCTACAGATTTTATCACCAAAAAAAAAGAAACAGATTAAAAAACTATTTTAAAATAAAAAAGTAATGTTTCGCTTTGCACAAATTTTGTATTAAATAAATAAATATATCAATTATATTTAATATCTGTTTTTCCATTTATACAAGGTTTGTGCAATTTAGACAGGAATGAACAATTAGTTAAAGGTTTCTTGTGATTTTGATAAATATTATCAACATTATTCCAAAAATATAAATTTTGTAATATCTTTTTCATTTTCTCGAGAATTGTCGAGAATTCTCAAGAAGTATGATCTGATTTCTGATTTCTCGAGAAACAAAAAATTTCAAGAAATCAGGAACTGGACTATCCCACAATGTTCAACGCGACGCGAGCAATCCAGCACGGGGGACAGCGAGGCAGAAAGAGGGCAGCATTCGATAATCGGGCCTTACATGCGAGCATAATTATCGGAATAGGGGTAACACGCGTATATTATGAATTTCCAAGTGCACAGCTGTTGTCACGCACCGATACGACCCGTTCGGGCCGAGTCGCATTTGCAGGTCGTTTGTTTGACATCGCCCCGCTAACTGATACAACGGTAATGAAGAGGACGGAGGGGTTGGCCGTGGATTCCCGTACGGCCAAGAAACCGACCGAGTTTCCGAACGGAAAGGCCGCACCGGATGTTTCGGCTCGCCACTTTAAGGACATGTGGCTGGGCTCGATAGCCATCGGTCTTGAAGCTAATTAGCGGTGCACAGTGCGAACAAGCAGTCACCGCTCCTGCCACCGACATGATACGTGAACGCGTGTATATCCTCCACGTGACGGTGAACGCCCTTCTGCATTTTTTTTTTACCCTTCTCCTCCTCGTCTCCGAAGGAGTGCTGGGCCCTCTTCTCTGCGCACCGGGCAACGATCGACGACCAAGCGTCACGAACGATTTCGCGGCCAGATATCGGAGCGACGTTTCGTCGTTCCTCGTTATTACTCGCATAATTTCTTCGAACCTCGCTCAGGGCGCGGGAAAATTACGGCCGAGCGAAGCCTCGACCTCGGCCGTGCGTGCAAAACCGGCGTACGCGGCTTGCACCGGTACACCTGTACCCGGCGCGACATTAATCACGAGCAACGGAGTTGTATCTGTCAAGAACCGCGGGGGATTCTCTGAATAGGAAGGACCTTAGCAGTGATTCTTCGGGAGCCATGAAAATCCCCGGTAGCGGGTTTCGAGGGCGATTCCTTCGAGTGGCCGCGCTTTGCATGGAGTTCTTCGGGATGTAAGATAAGTACCCAAATCAAAGGATAGTGTGTTATAGATAACAGTGATAGTCAGAAGGAAGATTGAAAGATACTTCAGAACAGTGGCGCACTCAGAATTTCATATTGGAGGCAGCCGAGTTGAACGGAGAAAAATATTTTTAATGCAAATTCAATTCAATAAAATTTATTGGGTGATTATACGAATTTATTTAAAGGGTGAAATCCAGTTTTCTTTTCTATTTACAAACCTCTTGAATTACTTCAGACATGGTTACATTAATCTCCATTTTCCTTGTTCTTTGGGGGTGCCAGTGCCCCTTGTCGGCAGGGTGGTTTTCGTGCAAGAGAACTCGATAGTATAAATTGATTTCGTAACGCAAACGGCAAGTGGACTATCCTACCGAGCTCCTTTAAACGTACCTATACCGAAGCCTACGATGCCAATGAAGATCCTTAGAAAGGAGGAACCAAGGATCGGTGAAAGCAAAGTAATTACCGCGCGATCTGCGGCCCGGTTTCGCGGGTGCCCAAGGAGCTGGCGAAACACAATAGCGATTTTTCGTACGGGAGCAGAGCGACTTTCAAAGAACGATCCCGCCCGCGCGGGGTTCACAATCGTTCACGGTCCGCTGCCCGAGATCAGCTCGGATCCTCGTAGCCGGGGCCCAAGCTTTCATATATAAAATGGTTAGAGCAATTCTCGAGTTTCACAGCCAGCCTCCCCGGCCATTGTCTTTCCGATACCCCGCTCCTTTCCCTTCTTTTTCTCAAGCCCGAGCCGCGGCAGTGGGGCTCGTCGATTAAAGCGGGCGTGTGCGCAGTCTCCTTGGTACTCGCGGGCACCGACTAATTCGAGCGTGAGTAGCTGGGTCGAGGACACCGAGGCGAAACGAAACGTGAAATTCTAGAAGACTATTAGACCGTGGAGAAAAAGGTGGGGCCTGGAACAGCGGAGACAGCATCCGTCGGAGAATGCCACGGAAGACGATGCCACGGGAAGATGACGCCTCCGTGGCGCCCGGATCTGCGACACCCTGCACCACCGAGTCCCGCCATTGCTGATCCACTATCAGTCCCCATTCACTTTCCTTCCCACGTTCCCATCTCGCCCAAGAATAACGAGCTTTCTCCTAGCCGATCCATAAAATCCCACTGTACCAACGGTGGCCTCCCTAGCCGAAGGACAGGGCTCGAGGAAAATCGAAATAGCTCCAATAATAAGAAGGCAATTACTACGAGCAGCGAGACACCTATAAACTGGCGGGCCGAGCCAGCGTGGAAAGTGAAGGCAGGATAAAGAGAGGCGGAAGAAGGAACACGGTTAATTTGTTGTGTATCAGCAGTGGCAGCAGCAACAGCAGCTACGAAGACAAGCTACGGACGCAAGCGGGGCCCTCCGGAGAAAATAACTAGAGATAATTACGCGCATAAATCACGGTGTTAATATTCGGGGGCGTAGGTAGGAGGCGCAGGTATTCTGCCCATAGGTAGAAGCGGGCTCCTCTCTCGGGCTACGCGAGAGCTAGAGCGAGAGCAGAGGTCGACGGAGGTACGAGAGGTACGGGAACGGGGTATGGGGAGAACGGAGAACGAAATAATGCCAACTCTGGATCGGTAGATCATTCCGTGGCCGTCGGATACGCCTCCTTGTTAGCCAGGGTTTACTTAGTCCTGCGACGCTGCCAGGACGTGCGTTACGCCCGCTAATAGCCCATCGGTAACGAACTACCGTCGGCATTTTTTCGGTGGACCCTTTAAGCGAGAACGCGTTTCTCCTCTCGCCGTGCGCGCGTATCGATCACCATCGTCGCCGCGAGAACAGGGATCGATCGCCTCTGGAAACGAACTTCAGCCTCTCGCTGTAGGCGTGTTCTTCTGTTTGCCAGCGATGCAGTGATCGAGGGACACGGTTACGGCGGAGGCTCGGTTATAAGCCCGCGACGGTGGACACAACGCGCCTGCCCGGTTCTGGAATGAATCGACGCCGCGGAGGCTGGCCATGGGAATCGATCTCGCGGTTCCTGGCAATTTAATTACCGCCGCGGTATTTCCGACATTTTTCACGGCCCCGTATCGGGGCATCGGGGACCGATCGCGAAAAATAAAGGAACGCACGGTGGCGTTGAAACACTCATAACAGGTGGACCCGGTGCTCGGGCTCCGGAGATGCATCTTCGAGGTGGGCGGTCCCACACTCCTTAAATCAGCCTGCAGCCACCATAACATTAAGGCTGCCTCTCACGGCGCGTCTCTCCCGGCCCTCTCCCGTTTATTTGTTTGCTTAGAGCGAGTAATTAGAATCCGATACAAATGGTTATTATTTATCGGCGCGGGGGAACGCGAATGGGACAGGGGGGAATGCAGAAGTAGGTAGGAGGGAACACCTTCTGATTGCCTGGCGTTATTAAACCGACCGATACCAGCAGATAAATACACGGACGGGCGGCGAAGCAGCGCTGAATCGGCCAATATATAACGCCGTGATCGTTGCTAACTGCTTTTCGTTTCGATACTTTGCTTCTTGGATGGTGCGTGCTGCGGCACTGGCAGCAATGCCGGGGTTTGCTGCCAATTATGGGGGTTGCTTTAATAAGTAAAAGACGGAAATGTGATGGAAAGTCGTGGTGTGTGGAATTAACGATGTTGTATTTCAAGGAGATTTGCTTCGAAGGGTTCCTGGGCAGATCGTGTACTAATGCGGAACTTCAAATGTGTTTCGCTTGTATGGGAGACCGGGGCAAAGTGAGACGAAAACAGTTTGAAGTCGAAAAAATTGTTCCCTTTAAATAAAAGTGTGAGGAAATAGATTTATAAAGTAATTTGAATATTAGATACTAATGATAAATGACGAATACTTAAAATTAACTTAGAGTATATTAAAATTCAACTTGAAAAGAAAGAAGCAAAACGACCACTTTAACTCATAAATGGGGTAAAGTGAGCTACTATCTGGGGTAAAGTGAGCTGAAATAAAATAAGAACATTAATTAAGGATATAGGTAACTATTAACCCCTTGCGCTGAACTGACGTATGTAGCATGTCAGCTTGTAGTTTTTTTTTTGCAACGTGATTGTCAAAAACTGTGGAAGACTTTTCATTTATTTGAGGTTAGTTGCTGTTCCATCACATCGCGTGGTTTTCTAGCCAGCTGACACGTTAGAATATTGCGCACCTCACTTGCGCATCTGTTCTTTGCAGCTCAGTTTAGCCCGACCACTTTACCCCGAAGATGTACTCACAATCAGTAGAAAATTAATTATTTAATAATGTTGGGATTAATGTCTTCTTAAACGCGTGTACATGTATAAGGTTGTTTTAAACACGTATAAAAAATGTTGAGTTAAAATAACACATTTATGACTCATTTATCCAAAAAGCTAAATTGAAAATAAAAAGCAATCGAAAGTCTCTAAAAATTAATTTTTAAGATTTTAAATGAACTTACATTTTTCGATATTTGAATGTGCATAATTATCATCGTTATATTCATTTAATACGTCACTAAAACTTGTAAATATATCCTATTTTATAGAGCAAATTGAGAAAGCTCATTTTACCCCGATCTCCCCTAATATATTTTATTCACACGGCAAAATAGCAGTTCCAATTTTAAATTGCACTTTAGAGAAACGGTGTGCTACCTGCAGATCGACAGAAATCCAATTTTAGCTGTAGTGTAATGGAACAGGAGACTCTTGTTAAAAATAATGTAAACCTCCGTCTTCTAAATGGTCAACTCTTCTGAGTCGTTCTAAAAGAAAATCATCGCTCTCTGCTTAGTTACCTGCAGGTAGCAGAATCAAAAACGAATACTCTTTATACCCTCGATCAATTCCAACAACACAAGTTCCGCAGTGTCTTCGAAACTACTTAGCAGCAATGGTGTCCTAATTCGCTAATCAACCCCACGTATAATTACCCAGCGCTCGCGTCGCAGGTGAACCCGGCCCGATTCTCTGTCAATCAGAAGACAATGAGAAGTTGGGAATCTAAACGAACCAGATACAACAATTAACCTGAAAGCAGCGACGCACCTGCCCAGAGCGTCGAGAAAGGGATTTTAACGATTTCATGGAAAAGAGCGCGGCGGACGTGGCGGTGCGCGAGGGGAGCGAGCACGTCAGAGCGATGCACCCGTCCTGCATTTCAGAAGGGACGCACGAATCGAAGAGGCGAATCTATCGCGATGCCAGACGCGTCCGTTAATAAAGTATAATGGGCACACGGTACCACGGCGACGATGTACACCTGACCCAGCGAATACAATGGCCGACCACGGCGCTCGAGCGCCGATCACGTAGGCCACGTGTGTGTGAACGGCTCTTTAATACGGGCTCGTAAACCATCCACGGGAGAAAAGGAAAGCTACGCGCCGTGACTCCCGACGCTGCCGCGTAAACAATATCACAAAAGTGCAGGAATAACCCCGCGCAACGTGCCGAAAATGGCTAATTAAACGAGCCGGGATTGGGAAAGAAGGTCGCTCGACATTTTCGGCCGCCGAGCGTATTTATCGCAGCCGAAACGCTGTACCATCGATCCTGTTCAAATTTGTACAGCCACCCGACACCATAATGAATTTGTTTCAATTATTCAGCGACATCTTCGTCCACGGTTAGCCGTGAAATACGATTTTCCGTTCGGCTGTCGGGTAATCGGCCGATTTATTTATCCGCGCAAAAATTCGACGAGGGGTATAGAGTAACGGCCAGTGGGAGTAACGTTGATTAGCTTCCGTGTTGATTTAATTACCGGGGGAATAATTGGAATGCCCGCCGACCCTTCCTCTTTGCCCCCCCTCCGGCCACGACATATCCACCCCTGTCGTTTGCTTCACTTTGTCTCCCGCATCCCATCGGCCTCGCATTCTCGCGGCCTCGCCGTTGCATATTCATCGATGGATTAATATATATCCATGTGTCGAAGACTCGACTGGAAACGATGTTACAGCCCCCACCCGTCTCATACCCGGAGTAGCAACGATAGCAAATTGTTATATCGACAGACACGCTGTTCGAAATAATTGGGGAAGCTCGATGTCTGGCGAGCGGCCCATGCATCAAGAATGAAAAAGATACGTTATATTTAATGTCTCAGGGCTGGCATTAAACTCCAGTAGAATCCAGTGCCCCACCGTCTAATTGCGAGGCCCGGGGAAGTGAATCAATTCCACCGGGGCGTATTCAATTACCACATTATTTATACGAAAAATGCGCAGAGAAATACAGAGCTTCGGGTTAAACTAGATACAAGGGAACGCTCGAATGAAACAGCGATTCCTCGGGAAAAAACATTTTTCCGCCCTTTTCCAGTGTTCCTCGCGGGCAACGGAAAAGCGAGCCCGCGTGATAGACGGGGCGTGTAGGACGCGGCATGGAGCAGACGCGAAAAAGACAACGGGAGCGGAGTTCGTTGCCAATTTTCACGAGCGCGAGAGACTCCCGGTCGCAAAAACGGGGCGGTGTATGGTTACGTTCGTACGGCGCGGCCATAGGCGAGGAGCGTATATCGCGGCGATGTTATCCGCAAACACGCGGGTTCGGCCAATTTATCCCAAGGGATGAGGCCGACGTGGCCTGGAGGTGGGTGTGGGGCAACCTTGTCCAGCGGAATGAATTCAGCACGCAGCCCCTGTGCGGTCGAGCCACCTCCAACCCCCTTTTCGCAGACCACCTCCAGTCATCCTGCTGCGCCCCCACTTCCCAACTGCTTCCATCCCCTATGTTCCTTCCTCTCTTCCTTTCGGAACGGAGGGCCGTCGTTACGGACGCTTCAAACTGTTCGACCCCAGGAAACAACGTTGCTGATCGCGAGTGGTTTTTGTTCCTGGGTTGATGCGAGCATGGTAGTTTGCGATACTCAGTGGATACTGGTCGTAGCAGCTGAGATTTGATTCATTTGACGAAGTATCAGATCGCCTCACATTTTGGGTGGTTTTGATCGGTACAGGGTATTTCTTTAATTACGTATGAAGATGTTAGTAGAGATGATGTAGAAAAGTGATTGCCAACTGGTGGGTCGCGAAGTGTTTTCTAGGGTTTCTTTTCACAACACCCCACCTACTTATACTATATTGATCTTCATTAAATTATTTAACTATGTTCCACCATCTCGACTATCTTCAGGTTTTTATATATAATAACTCGATAATAGAGTATTATTCTTAATTTTTTTGGTGGTGGTCACTCAAAGGGTTGTTTCTATAAACCACTCCCAAAATATTAATTTTTTTTCTACCCTTAATAATTGATTTATAATTTTTAGAAAAATATACGAAATGCAGTTAGTATGTAGCTATTTTTCGTTTCTTTTTTTCATTTAAATATCTTAAGTAGTAACCGAGAAAAAAAATAATAACGTTAAAGGCGTTTACCTCCGTATTATCCTTAAACAGGGAGGTAGCGATCTAAAACTTTACATAATGGTGTTTCAGGCAAGGAGCATTGTTTAAAAAACAACAACTCCAAGAATCGGCATGAGGGCCGTTTGCCCATGCTTACCCTGCTAGACCCTTTATACAATATTATAAAAAGGAAATCGCGACTCAAAAAAGGTTGGGAAACACTGATGTAGAAAGGTTCGAGTGTATTCTGGACTATCTATTTATCTAGGTCAGATGAGAAATAAAAGTAATTTTAGACCGTGAATCAGGGTACTCGATGGAACAGTGGCGCACTCGGGATTTAATTTTGAGGCAGGCGAATTGATCGGGTAAAAATATTTTTAATGCAAATTCAACGCGGTGAAAATTCATTACGTGGTTACAATTTTTTTTTAAATAATAAAATCCAGTTTTCTTTTCTTTTTACAAAGTCTTTCTTTGGGGGTGCGAAGGCCTTTTCTGGGTGCGCCACTGCGATGGAGCACCGACTGCACAAGATGATAACAATACGTATAGCTTCCTTAAAAGCCCGAGCTATTACTTTCTATATCTCTGCAGAGTATCGAATTGAATACATGAGCCACCCTTTCGAGCCTTAATCCATTCAAGTGAACCCACGACGAAGGCCTTGTGTGTTATCTAACAGCTTATAACCGGCTATCAACAGTGTGAATAATCCTTAACCCGTTACTATCGGACAAGTGGTGATCCGCTCCACATATTGGCGGTTTGGTGTACACCGACCGGCTGATTGCCACGGGGGCCTCTTAGATTTATTGACCTGTCAATGGTGGCGCGCGAAAACGGCGAATTTACAACGCCGCAGGTGTTAAGTTCCGCCGTGCGTGTAATAACGGCCTGATCCCGGGGCCTACGGTAAGCCACACCGTAATTATATTTCCGAACCTCTGGCCCGCCACCTTTGTCATTATCACCCGAGGCGGCGCGGCCGTAACTCAATGAGATCCATTGCGCGAACACGCCTGTGCGTAGCCGTGCAACGATAACCGCACGAAACGCGGCCGAACGAATCGCGCGCGGATCTACAATTTTTCAGCGTGGCCGGTGCACGCGATTCCGACCGAGGGAATCGTTCCCAGACGGTAAATATTTACGGCCGATATCTGGCCGCTGGGACGCAACCCCGACATTTATCAACAATCATCCCCTCGCGCGGGCAATGATAAACAGAAACCAGTGAAGAACGAAGAAGGAGAAGTAGTAAGACGTGAGAGA
The DNA here is from genome assembly GCF_050908995.1 of Andrena cerasifolii. Lineage (NCBI taxonomy): Eukaryota > Metazoa > Arthropoda > Insecta > Hymenoptera > Andrenidae > Andrena > Andrena cerasifolii. The sequence continues at coordinate 6,140,274 of NC_135118.1, forward strand.
AAAGAGAAAAGAAGCTGGTGAACCGACTTACCTTCAGCCGAGCGAGACGAGGCTCCTCCGCAGCCAGCTTCGCCAACGCCTGATAGTCCCCCTGCGCCGCTCTGACCAGCCACTCCCGCGACTTCCCGTCCAGTTGCTGCTTCCCAAAGCAATAATTGCTAAGTGGCTCGATTAACGGTCGGGGGTTGCTCGTGGCATCGGGCGGCGCGGGGCGAACGGAACGGGGGACGAGATCCGCGGTGCCGATTAGACGGGGAAATTTTAATTAAGATCTCTCGAGTCGATTCGATCGCGTGCGTTTATCGGGCGGTGTCCCGATCCGGTGCACGCCTCGCGGAAGAATTATCGTCCCCCTTCGGCCACCTCCGTTCGCAATGGGACCCCGCGCGCGCCCAATAGACACGATCCGCATAAGACAGCACGATGACGATGATGATGATGAACTTACCGAGGCAACGGAAGCGCTGTCATCCTCGTCGGCACCCTGCGGGGAGAAGACGAAAGTCAGTCAGTCTCTCGGTCCGTCGCTCGAAAAATCAACGTTTACGCGCTACGTCACGCGAGCAGAGGCGAACCCTGGGACCAGCGAGAACCGGTCGTCTCTGCCAAGATCGCCTCTATATGGTGGTTGGATCATACGGGGAGGCGCGCTCTCTCTTCCCCGTGGAGCTGGTGCGCGCCTCGCCGTTACCAACGCCCGAACGGGGCGGCAAGGGGAGAAGGAAATGCGTAAAAGCAGCGGGGCGCCGCGCGCCACGGACGCGCTTCGGTCATCAGATTGATATACGGATCCAATAATTGATTCTCTGACGCAAGACCGCGGGAGGCTGGAACAACTTACGCAACCACTGGCGACCACCGTACGGCCACGCAGGGCACGCTTTTCGTTCGCGGATGGCCAACTCGGATTCGAGTACTGCTTGGCAATTGGAGGCTTGTACTCACTCGTGTCAATGGGACGGAGAATTAGAGTTCGTAGGATGTGTGTAAGTATATGTAGGTAGAGGAGAGTTGCCAATAACGTACTGGTCACCTAAATCGTACCTCATCAATTTCTCAGTAAAAATATCAAGTAAATGTGAAGTAAGAAATGGAAACAAAACGTTCTGAGCTTACACCCTATTTTGTGCGTGCTATAAACATTTTCAAAAATCAGTTATGATTGATGTAACTTTTTATCAGTAGATTTTGATAACAATGAAACAATGCAATTTTGTCCTGTATTTTTGTATTTTTCTAAAAGCGGGTTTACTGTAGAATATTTTACATTCATTTTAAGTATATATTACATTCATTATAGAGTTTAAATTGATATTCATTTTACTCGTTTTCTGATTCTATAAGGTCCAATTAAGATTTCTAGCGGGGTCCAAAGTTTATTTTGCCGTCCGACTTTATGCTAGCAGGAAAAATTCATTAGGCACCCGGTTATGCCCCACTTTCCCCTACTTTATGTTGAATATTTTCTTCTCTATTTGTTATCGATACTAATTTTTAGCGGAGATACGATTTTGGAAACCGAGTGGTACGATTTAGGAGACCGATTGCCTAAATCGTACCTTTTACTAAATTAAATTAATTTGTTCGGAACATACGGTTAAGCATATAATAGTAGGTGTCTAAAAGATCAAGCTACAATATCCAATAGTCATTTGCGTTCAAATTAGTACCAAATATGAAATATAACGTAAAATGTCTTAAGTGATACGATATAGGCAACCCATTCCTATGCAATTGGTTTCAGATACGGGGTCTTGAGATATTTGATTTGAGAAAGCAGATACCTAGTTTATGTGATTGTGTGAAATTTAGGTGCCCAGAAGACAGAAAATCGAATGAATTTAATCCCAAAATTGAGTACTGAAGTCCTTATTGTCTTCTTTGTGTAATTGCGAGATGCGTTTTGTTGGTAGAAGGATTATCAGAGTCATTCATCCGATTTCCACCACATTTCTTGCAAGCCGAGAACCTCACGTTCGCGCGTCGCGTCGCCGAAGAAGAAGCAGAAGAAGGAAGGAAGGCGAGGGGCGACTGATCCGGGGAACGTTAAACGACTACTCATCCCTGTTAAACTGTTTGTATTTTCACTCGTCACGGCTGCATCGTCCGTTTTTCGAGGTGCTCACATCGACACTCGTATCCGAATCAATCGTGACTCCTCGTAAATTACTTTCAACAACGGGGCGGGGGTAGGGTTGCGCGCACGAATTCGGCCGAGTCATCATTAGCCGGGCCCGATATATCTCTATCGATCGACACCACCTCGCGTGTCCTTAAGTGAAATCGTGATTCTGGAGGGGCGATCAGCGGCTGTCGCCCGCTCCTACCCCCTCGGCATACCACGCGTTCCTCGGTTAATTTAATTTCGCTTCAAATCCGCCCGTCTACCCGCGTCGAGCAATGCAAATTCAACGATCGTCAACGGCGATCTCTCGCGTGTCACCGTGATATTCCCCCCTTAGGTCCCCCACGTATCCCCCTTCATTCTTCGTCGAATTCACTCGACTGAGTACCACTGGCCCCCCGTCGCGTCAGGTGGTGCAGCGAGCTACGTTCCCAGCTTTCGTGTGCTACGGCCACTCTCCCAGCGAGGGACGACGTCTGTGCTCTCTCGTGCAAATGCATCGATACACGGGCCCCTGCGTGGGGATAGTCTTTATTATGTACGTGTCCCGCCCGTTATCCGCCATCAGTGATTCGACAATCGTATTTTCAATAAGCGGTTGTTATTGCCTGCACGGCTTAACAATAACCAACGCGAGCGAACCGCAAACAGATTCGGTCGTCGGTTTGCTTTCGTTTTGCGTTGTGCTCCACGCGTGACGGCTCACAGAAACGGGGATTGCGTAACTACTTGGAATGACTATTCGCGCTACGAGCGACAAGAAAGTGAAGGGCGGAGGGGTATTCGATAGTCAAAAGGGAGATTGTACTTTCAAAGTCTGTTACAGAAAGAAAAATTATCAATATGTGGTACGAGGTATTTTTTGGATATATACTCCGTGTGGAATAATTGTAAAAAATATTGCAAATTTATTAGATCAACTCCAACAAATTTTAGCTTATTTGGTAGTTTGAATTAAAAGCAGCGAGAAGTATTCAATCTGTACCAAATATCACATTTCCTACAAATACAGTAGGTGTCCAAACACTTGACGGCAGTATACATGTTTTTATTGTGTCGTTGATTGGGTTTAAAGCTTGACGATGTAACAAATATGTACATACTGCTTAGCAAAATACTCCCGCGTGCCGCTTCGGGCTTAAAAGATATTAAAGACTCCGTGAAAACACATTTTCACCACCCCTTTAGGGGTTAATTAGGGCAAAATCATGAAATTGGTTTTTAGGCACTTATGTGGGTAACCTTTGTAAGGAAAAACCAAGTTGATATCTAATCGGACCTAAAAAAATGAGTCCGAGAAAACATATATCGCCTCTTTTCACCCCCTTCGGGTTGGAATTTTAAAAAATTCCTTCTTATCGATCACACCGACGTCGCAAAATGAATATACTCTCCGAATTTCATGTTTCTAAGGTCAGCGTTTTGGACTGGACGGTGATGAATCAGTAACACAACGACTACATACAGTGACTCGCATTAATATTAGGATACTTTTTAAAATCGCATAACTTTTTTAGAACTGGTCCAAACAACGTGAGTATTTTTGAGAACCTAGAAGGATTAGTTTGCTAACTGGCGCATTTCCTCGTTTTGAAAAAAAATGTATTTGGTTGGAATAGCGAAAAGAATAGTAAAGGTCGATTTTTAAACTTTTTTTGTGAGCTTGTAATGAAAATTAAAAAAAAATCCCGAAAATTCCCGAAATCAGCGATTCTCGACCTTCTTCTGCGATCTTTAAACGTGTGTAGCTCTGAGCAACGTTAACCGATTTTGATGAAATTTTAGGCACGTATACAACTTACTGCAATCTACAAACGTTTTTTTTTTAATTTGCATTACAAGCTCACAAAAAAAAAGTTTAAAAATCGACCTTTACTATTCTTTTCGCTATTCCAACCAAATAAATTTTTTTAAAACGACGAAACGCGTCAGTTAGCAAACTAATCCTTCTAGCTTCCCAAAAAAACTCAAGTTGTTTGGACCAATTCTAAAAAAGTTACGCAATTTTAAAAAGTGTCCTAATATTAATGCGAGCCACTGTAAGTATGGATAATCGAAACACAGTGAAATGACTTCTAAAGATCTTTGAGGACCTGTCCCCAGCATATCCTTCAGCTACCTCGCCACTGCACTCCCCGTCCCTCTTTCAAACCTACAGACACGCAGACTCCGTCTATCGGGTAACCGCCTAACAGGCTAACACTCCATACTAAAAGTTACAAAAGTAGAAGTCGTAGGTACTCTCCACGATTCACAGTTGATTAGCAACTAGCTCATGTTGATAAGCGCTACATGCGTGGAAAGTTCGTCCACCCTTCCCCGATAAGCGGAACATTAGCAACGACAGGTCAACTCGAAACCAGAACATTAGGATTCCCGTGATCGGGCTGATTTCGTTGATCCTCGGGACGATTTCGAGATGCAATCGGCGAGGACCTTCGATGGGGCTGCCAGCGAGAAGACACTTGCTCCCTCGGTATCTCGGTTAAGAAATATGCAAATGGCCCCGTCCTGTCTGGCCGCGACGAGTCCGTGAACGATCAGACGGACGGCCAAGACGGAAACGTTCAAGACCGCGAAACCCTTGGCCGTAATGGCGCGGTTATCAGATAAGCTTATAGAAGGACGGGATAATCGTAATAGCATCGCAACGATGGCTACAGTGATCCATCGCGGCCAGAGATCGAAAGGGGAGCGAAAGGGGAGAGAGAGAGAGAGAAGACAGGCCCCATCCTCGACGGCGCCTGGTCCCGTCAGCGGGTCATTGTTTCTCCGTAATTAATATTTTAATTGAGATCACCGGGGAATTAATTAATGCAACAGCGTCGTTAAACCCTCCGTCTGGACTGTTCATTTAATCGATCGTAACACGGCGCCCGTCAGTGCTGTACAGCTTGGTCCATGAATTTCGTCAGCTATCGCGGCACCACGCTGCGCGCCCTTCGGATATTATCTGCCCGCCGATTCTTTACTCGCAGCCGTTACGATTACCTTAAACAATGACCCCTTAAACTCCCCGATTCGCCGACATACGAGCAAACACTTTCCAAGTAAGCGGGGCGAGTTGACTCCCCGATCAGATACATGGGTACAGGAGGAGGTAAACTTTCCAAGGACCCAGACACGCACTTAAAACTTTCCGCGCTACAACGTCGCCGAGAAGTTGCTGGCTTCGAGTTCGACGTCAAAAATTCTCGGGAAGGCCTCCCGAAGTCCACGCTCTGCAGAAGTCTCTATCATCTTGCCCTCTCCGAGTGGGCGGAAAAAAGGAGTGCTTCAAAAGCGTGCGATCGGTCGAGAAAACTCCATGCAGCCAGCGTATCGCGTCGAGGGGCCCAGCGACGGGTAGGTAAGTACAAGGAGACCGTGAGAAACTTCCTCAAGTGTCTCATTGCTGTCGAACACCATAAACGCATCGATGGTCATTCTAAAACCTCCTAATTAAATTAAGCACGGCTCTCTAGCCAATCTCGCGACTGTTGCCCTCCCCACCCAAAGCGTGGTACTTGGAAAAGCGCGCACGTGCTGGCTCGCGAGTGCTTTTCTTTCAGAGGACAATGAAGAGAACCCGTGGAACGAAGGCAGGAAGGGAACGAGAGGTGGAACGTGCGGTTACTGTTCAGGGTGGAAACGTTTTAGTAAACGGGCGCGCGCTACCCCTCGCTGGGGTGTGTAAATATATTCGGTTGTTCCAGCGGAAGAAGAAGACGGGGTGGAGGGAAACGGAGTAACGAGTCAGGAGGTGAAGAGTCAGGGGAGAGTCGGGATATCGGTGGAACAGCGAAAGGAGTCAGGGGGCGAGTGGGGGCGGCGGGGAACGAGAGGCAAAACATGTTGCGGCACGAGCTGCCTCAAGAGCACCGCAGAATTAGCTTTATTATAACCTGGGGGCCATCCATACATGCCTAACAGAGCAGGAACATTCGTCCAGCCAATAAGCCGAATGCTAACCAAACATTTTCGCGACTCGCCGCACCCTCGAATTTATCCCCGCCACACGTCCGACGTAAAGCCAGACAGGGGCAGAGGGGAGGCTGGACGAGGGTGGAAGGAGGATCGATTTCACGAATTAAAGCTGGATAACTATTTAATGCGCGGCCCCGTTAATGTTCGAGCGCGGCCGACTATTAATACACCGGCTGTTTGCGGGGTCCACTTAACCCTCCGTATTCTGAGCCTGGGTCAATTTTGACCCACCGTTTCAGAGCGCTCACGCACACAGTGACGGAGCGGTTAATATTATTCGCAGCCAAGCGGTCATTTAGCTGTCGTCAAGGAGCGCCTCGCGCTTGGGGGTGTCATAAACCGAGTTTTTTTCCGGGGACATTGTTGGGGCCTAAAGAGTCAGAAGCTCGGAGCGACTGCGATACCTTTGGGCATTCGCGAACGTAGGTATCGCCGACAACGACGCTTCGCTGCTTTCTCGATTTTTTCCTGTGTAGTTTTTTTGTTAGCTTTGTTGTTTTTATTATTATCGTTATCGTTGTTATCACTGTTATTATCGTTATCGTTGTTATTGTTGCTTTGTTTGTTTGGTTTGTATTGATGCAATGTCTATACTACCAAACGATGAGCAATCCCTTTCGTGGAAGACGACGAAGACGTTTACAACAGCGACCAGTCATCGGATGGTGGAAGTGTTTCGAACAGCGATTCGGAGCCAGAAGTGCAGGATTGGGAATCTGATGAATCTTATACGTCAGAATCCGAAGAAGATGCTGTTCCAAAAAATTAAAATGTATTTGGACGTAACTGACAGTACATTGCACCCAGTAGCGGAGCAGTCGCAGAGGGTTACATGCAAATGTTACAATCGCGATAGAAGCGACGGAACGAAAAATTGTAAAGAAGAAAAACCTAGCAAGTCACAAGCGTGGTAGATGTTGTTTCTGTGTGGGGAGTAATAATAAACATCAAACTGTATGCGATTCTAGTAAAAAATATGTGTAAAAACCACTGTACAGAAAACCGCACACTTTGATGCAATACATGTACTAATGCAAATGTTGAATAAACATGATGTTTTTATAATTCACAAATCGGAACCCTATTATTGTTTCGTATATGTAGAATAAGTATCCAAACGTAATCTGAAACCCTCTTCCACCACGTTCCGTAGTATTTCGGCGAGGATCTCGAGCTTGAGCGACCATCCCCACCTGAATACTGTATCGGTGAGGGTCTCGAGCGACCGTGAATATGTATTTGTGAACTATCGGTGTGGGTCTGCAAAGACCCAGGCTCCGTACTCGATGTCCCGTACTCGGAGGGTTAAAAGATTACCAGACAGTTTAGGGAATTATCGGGAGCTGTTGATTACCGGGAATACTCTGTGCCCATCTGCGATGGAAGATTTATCCGGCCACTTAATTCAATTAACCCGAGAGTAGGCGCGCCAAATAACTTAGTAGGCGCACGTCGGTCCTTTCGACCGATGGTAATGTAATCAGAAATAACTTAATAAAATGACTAAAATAATATAAATAATGCATAAAATTGTATTTTACTTACTTCAGAATCGTTATACGTAAATAATCTTCATTTTTTATGATAAAATGATTAATCGTATTATAATATTATGAGTTCTGGAAAATTTATTTTTATACAAATGATGCATTGTAATTGTCTTTAAAAATAAAATGTTATATAAAAATTTGTGCGAATGCAAAATATAAAATTACATTGTCTATTTATCAATTTGAATTTATCACTTGATTTTTAATTTTCAATAATAGCAATTATCTAATATATTTTATATTTATATTTGTTTTAAAAAAATATACTTATAAATTTATGGTTTCATGAACGTATTAAATATTTATATTTTCCTCGGATTAGAAACTGCATCTTGAGAATAAAGAATAAATACTGACGTTTCCTTCGCTCAAAGTACACGCCTCCTCTACATCTGATATCTCTATATCCGCAGAATCAATTTCCGAATCTGTATCGTGATCGGATTATATAACATAATCGGAATCTTCTGCGGAATCACTGATCTCGTCTTCAATGTTTTCAATCAATAAGAAATCTCGGAAATTAGTATTAGCCATGATTGCCACACAGTACGCGTCGTATGCGACAGACGAAATGAGACTAACGAAATAAGACTAACGCGTAAAAATGTATGATTTAAAACCTAGACGAGTGCACTTATTTCCATGGAAATAACATGCGCAGTGGGCGATTTTGGTGCAAGTAGAACGCACCCTAAGTGTCGCTCCGTAACAAAAATAAGTCAAGAACTCCTTCAAAGAGGAATAGCTCTACGGAAAAAGTAAACAGTCGAACGCTATGGATCATGTTTCAAAACATATGAAATCGTCGGTCGAAAAGACCAACATGCACCTACTCCCGGGTTAACAACGAACCACTTTCTTCTTTCATTCGAACACTAACGGCGATATGAATCATTCGAATAGACTGCTGGAGCTGTTCAAACTATTAAATTTCTAGGGAATATGGCCATGTACAGAATGGTATTCTTCTTCTAATTTTAAGAAACACTAAGAATAACAATATACATTGCGACAATTGTGTCCATTGGGTACAGACTGTTCTCATAGATCTTGAATCTTTTACATCTTATAAGAACATCTATAATCATACTTGTCACGCTGAACTACACGTCTGCCCCTCTAAAATTCACCTGAAAATTCTGAACTCATGCACACGTGACAGCTGCAAACACTGTCCATATAACTTTATAGATTCCTGATCTTTGATATCCACTGCAAAGTCAAACCTTTCCACCTACCCCGCCTTGCGCCCACCCCCCTTATGAAATCCCACGTACCGTGCACAACCAAGCACACATTCATCCCTAGATCATCCGCGTCTCGTCGTGCCGCCACCGCTCCGGCCTCGAAAGTTCCTGCAGTCCGTCCTCTAACGAGCATCGTTAGGAGGAACTTTTCCAGCCGGGCCAGCAGCGGACGAACGATTAGGCCCGGATTAGCCGTGCGCGCGAGATCGATTATGCGACGCTGCGGCTAACGTTGGACCTGATTTATTCCCCTAATGGGCGTTCGCGCATTCATTTCGTGGCCGTACGAGGCAATTCCACGGGGGCTTCGTCGGATGGCGGCGGCCCGTTACTGCCGCTGACAGGAAAACTCTCGCTGGGTGATTCAGCGTTCGGTTCGGCGACGCCTCCCAACGACCACCATAATGCCTACCTAGGCTCCGCGCGCCCACCTCCGCCTAAACGCCATTTCCATCGGCCGCTATCGTCCGGGATCATAATCCAAGGTTTAGCCCGGACTCGGACGAAATCGCGGCGAAGTGCGGATCGCTGTTAGGACTGGACACGCGGAATGGGTGAACCGCGCGATGCTACTGGCAGATGCCACTGCCCCCTGGCTATAGAGCCCACGGCGATACTGGTCTGGCTTGTTCAGCACGGATCCCCCTGGCTGGCCACCCAACTGACTCACGGAAGAGACACCCGTAAGTCGAAAAAGTGTTTTCAGCGAGAAATTGGCAAGTATGCTGGATTAGAGAAGCAAGGTTTCATGCCTGAGTGTTGGTCCCTGCTGTGGATTTATATTAAGGGATGAAGAGAGGGGTGAACTTTAGCTATCTAAGTAAAGAAAAAAGCGAGTGTCATGGACAGAAAGATATTTCAATAAATTTGAAATCGCTCTGCGAATCCTAACGAACCCATACCTATTCTTTTACGATAATATCGAAATGAGGTAATGCAAACAGAACCTAGCTTAACAAAATATTTGCTGTGCATCTTCCTCCATCGATCTCATTAGATCTCATTTCCCCTGCAATCTATTCCAGCCCCAAAGATATGATACCTACGAGCAATGAACCCAAGGACCACTAGGGAGCTGTGAAACTACACAACCCGCCTCCACTGAAGCCGAATAAGAGAGCCGGAACGATCCTCCAGCGGGGGTAATTTTTCACAATGAAATACGAATCGGCTGGGGTCACGTTGGACAAGCCGAGCATCGAACGATTACACGGCGATAGAGAAATTCGGCACAGAGACGATTATTAGTTGAGCGGGCTGGTATGGCGGCGGGAGTAATTCATAACCGGTGCCTCGTATTTTCGCGGGCTGCACGTCGAATTTGGTCCGGATGGAGAACATGGAGCATCGACGCTGCTCGCCCTCCCTCCCCGCCCTTGTGCCCGCCTCCGTTGACAGGATTATATTCGTACGTACCTATCGTGTTCCTCGGTGTACCTCGGTCCCGCAATACGCGTCGCGCGATCATATTCCCGTCGACTAATAAATTTACCATGGTACTCGAGCGCACGGCCATCGTACGACTGTCGTCGGTCGATTGCCCTGCCGGCGATGTCACTGTTTCGAGGGCCTTCTACAACGGCAATCGACGCGATTATGGTCGGGTGAAAATCGAGCTGTTACGCGCGTCATGTGTCCGCGAGCTGCGCGACTGTTTCAAGATTCTGCAATGTATTTCGCACTGTTGGGCGAGGGTGGCAATTTTCAATTGCACTTGAAACTTTTCCAATGTTATTTAAACACTGTGGTAAAGAAGCCTCTATTCCACTGAATCTGATATTTCTTTGAACCTCCGTTTTTCTCACTATGGTGAACTGTAGGTAGGGGAGACCAGGGCAAAGTGGGGTGGAAAAAGTTTGAAGTCGAATAAAATTTTTCCCTTTCAATAAAAATGTTTGGAAATAGATTTATAATATAATTAAAAGATCACTATTGATAAACGACGAATAGCAATACTTAAAATAAACTTAGAGTATATTAAAAATCAACTTGAAAGAAATGATGCAAGAGATATCACTTTACCCCATGTATTCCGACCAAGTGCATTTTTTCAAAACGACGAATCACGTCACTCAGAAAACTAATCCTTCTAGCTTCAAAAAGAAAAACTCAAGTCGTTTGGATTAATTTTAAAAAAGTTATGCGATTTTAAAGAGTTTACGATTATGGCTGTCAGCCACTGTAGCTCTTCCGCCGCTCTGGGCTGAAATGATTTTCGCTCTTTATATTTAATTATAAATCATTATTTTAAAATATTATTTTTGACAGTGGCCGAAATTTGTTGTAAGTAGGTAATGAGGAATAACAAAAGCTTTACCTCCTTTTTTACCGATTTTGTAAAACACTTCAGTTTTTTAATGGTTTTTATTGAGTTCAATTTTCTTTTACTACCAAATTTGCCGCCCTGGGCAGTTGCCCCGCTTACGCGCCCTAGACCGGGTCCTCTTTATAATTTAATTCTGTTTGTTTAGTCCACCAAAAATGAAACTCGTCACCATTTATCTATACTATCCCCCTGTATGAACTTCTCCGCAACATCTACCCACTGCACTGGGAATTCGTGCAAACTCTACGCGAACAAAAAGCTTCGTCACCTACAAAGTTCCACGTTCACATCAGATATGCAAGCTATTGTAACAAAACTTTAAACCATTAGGATCCATCGACGTTCATTCACAGAACACGTGCCTCTGCGAAGGGGTACCTACGCCGACGAAAAGAAACGGCGCCTGGCTCTCGGTGATCGGGCTTAGCCCAGCACCGTTTCGTCTTCCTAACGAGTTTATCGCATCCTCTTTAACGTTATTAACACGGGCTAACGAACTGGAAGCGCCGAGTCACCTCGGGTCCTACGCCAAACGTGGATCCACCAGGTCCGAGCAGGTACGCCTGCACCTGTACGTGTGCCAGCGGCTACCTGAGTGTACGTAACGTAAGTCTATACACACGAGCTTGTAAGTGCAGGACGAGAGCAGGCGGTGGACGGACCGGGTTACGTGTATAAGGTGGGATAAAGGTACGTATAGGCAGAGGCTGGCCTGTCTGTGCGGCCCTGATACCCCAGTCTCTGGGCTAATTCCGAGGTGTAATCTGCGGGTACCATCTCAATGGATTAGCATATAGATAGCGAGGTGGGCTGATCGTATATATACGCGCCTAGACCACGTCCGGGGGACAGGGACATGTCCGTTTTGGTCTCGTGTCCCCAGGACGTAAGGGGGTCACGTGGTGCTGCAACACCCCCGCGATTGCGGGGAACGTACCCCCGGGGGACTTGTATACTCACACTGCCCGCGGCTAATTAAGAAAACACTGGACCAATCGTCCCGTCTAACGAACGATTTCCTTCCGTGTCACTGCTCCTCATCGACCCGTGAGAATCGCCGTCGCGAACACGGATCCTTGACCTTCCAAAGCACTTCATACTTTCTCAACATTCAGGGAGGCTACAAGAAGAAATCCAAGATGTTTGTACCGTTCTTAAAAAGACAGTGTCAGCGACGGGACCTTAGGTACACGATGTTGAGATCAGCGAATGTTGTTCGGAATAAAGGAAACAGGCTACGTAACAGGAATCGAAAATGCTGCTGCCAAGCTTCGCTTGTAGCTCTCCCTGTTACGTTCAGCCGCGCGCCGAGTGCACGGAAAATCGGAAAGTTTGAACCTAAGCCAAATCGAAGCCGGCCCGATCGGTATGGGACAAGAGTACTGATGTACCAGTGCACGGAGTGTGATCGACACGGACGGCAGTTTGCTATTGGCAGCGGCCACGTGGGGTGGAGTAGACAAGGCCGAGGACCGAATATTTCGCTGGAAGGTGATTCGGTCGCGAGGTAATTTGTGCTCACAGCGGGGCTGAGCAAACATGCGCGACGGGGGTGCCTCGAAAAATTAAATAACTCGATGACTGGTCACATTCTCCGACACGCGGGCATACATAGCGGCGAAAGGAGGACTCGTACATGCACACGCGCACAACGGGAACCACCGTTCCAAGATGTCCGCGAGAAGGGCGCCTCGGTTGAATGACGTGGCCCCCTCTCGCCCCCTTCCGGCGCAAACCGTCCCGTCTTCCATTCCCTTCGGCCAGGGCCAACGGTGCCCGGGACATCCCTGGGGAACAGGCGTCGAGGATCTTGTGGAAGCTAGGACGGGCCCAGGACCCGGGGCCCAGGGAGCGAGCGCCGGCCTCCTGCGGACTTATGAATACAAATAGCCGCTCACTGCGCGACTCAGATCCCTGATAAGGCGCACTCCCGGCTTACCGGTACCACCGTCTAGCATAAAGTACGGACTTAGGCCCTTACGGACACCGACGCAACCACCGTTTAACGGAAGATTATCCTCGCGAGGGAGAGAGATTCGCATCGGACGATATCGTCCTTGTATCGGCTGAAAGAAAGGAGCCCGGAGAATGTTGCGCGGAACATCGCCGAGTCGAGGAAGGATCAGATGGGGAAGGCGAACTCTGCGCCGTATCGGTTTCTCCACGTGAATGGTGAAAGAGACGTTATTAGCTCGGAACAGTTATACCTCTTCCGGGGACGAGGGAACGTTTAAGCGAGAACGTAATCGTCGATACGTGGGTAAAATCCCGCTTGTGCTGCGGACTGTAGATGGAGCAGATAATGGCAATGATTTCTGGATCTCTTCTCGAGATACATTTCACAAGTATGGTGGATGAACTGATGGCAGAGTGATTGTTTTTTAAAATTGTAGAAGGTAGAACAAAAATTGCTGAATAAATGTTGCACGGTAGAGGAAGAGGTCGTTAATGTTATCCTTCATCGCGATAACAATGGCGATGCAAAAAATAGATGTTCGTTGGGAAATTCTGTATAACCAACCTGCTCTTTCAACAGGGCACTAATTTTTTTAGTTAACGGAACGATCAAGAATAGAGGGCAAGAGGCAACTGGTACCAACGAGTTTTTCAGTACCGCGAATAAAGCATTTTTCAAATAAATATTAAGAGAACTGCAGACTTGCCTGACATTGGGGAAAATATGTATTTAACGAAAGGTCACACGTATTATATCGGTTTAAGTACGCGCGTATCGATATCGATGTTTGAAACTACAGAACTGTTCCAACCACCCAATAGCATAGAGAGCTTGATGCGAAATAATTACAGCATGTTCGCGGCTAATTTATAATAAACGAGACGTACACGACACTGCACCGGATGCTTATTAATTTTCATGTATTCAATTTGAGGAGTACGTATCAACTAGCCGCTAATAGAGGTGGCTGATACTACACGAACGATCGATGAACTAGATAAAGTAATATGAATATTCTAAGTGTACGAGCTCGGAAAAAATATTCATGCCGTTTCAGTATTCGCGGGCGATCTTACGCAACGATCTCACTGCCCCCTGCGCTTTCTCTCTCTCTCTCTCTCTCTCTCTCTCCTCCATGCCCCGTGGAATGCATTTTACAGTGCCGATAACAAATTACGCGTCTTCATCCGTGTTCTGCCTTCCAAGCAGAAAGGAATGCCATCGCTCGATCGGTCATTCCCTGGTTTCATCCGGTCGATCAGTAAGAAGATACCCATGCCCCCGCGGTGCGTTTCAGGATCGGAGACAGTATCTGGCTTTATCTGCGACTAATGTCGTGTAAGAACTACGCCTCCCTTCGATCTACTGACAACCATTTGTTCGGGACACTCCTGACCGCGACGCACGCTGACTCGAAGCTTTCTAACGAATTCACAATGTTTATTGGCACGGGGAAAAAGGAACGGATCCTAGCACCGCAATGAATTACAACTCTATATCCTTTTGCAGCCGGCTGCGAGACACGCGGAATATTTTGTGCGCAATGCTTTTGTAATCGTTTCGAGTGGGTTGATTCGTTTTCTGTGCACCCACGTCGATTGCCGCTCGGATTTCATTAATTTGTCAGGGAATAATGGCCCCGGGGATTGACAGTTAGACGGCAGAAAGAACGCCTGTCCCACGACCTGGACCACCAAGAACGACGTGACCCGGAAGGGCGGAGCCTCGTCCGCTATCGTGACAGTCACAATCAGTTTTCGACGTACTCCTGGACTGTCACTACGGGAGACGGGACACCCGCGGACGAAGGTGGCCCCTCGGTGAATGGGCGCATACGAAACGAAGAAGTCAAGCAATCTGATTTATTCGGTACGGTTCCCGGCTATGGAAAAAGTCATTTCGCTCCCCGGTAGTCGGCCGGACTTCATTAATCCTGACAATCACGGGGCCCCGATAAAATGGCACGGCGAACTGCCGTGGAATGATCGAACATCCGACACGAAACTATCTCTTATTATACAGGTCGCTCCATCAACTGTGGCCGTAATTTCAGAATTGAATTTGACAAGTGATTTCTTATTTTCAATACCTAGTCCAGGGAGTGAGCTACTGAATGAATCGTCCAAACAGAAGATAATGAAAATACAATATTAGCCTCGGCTTTTTTCTAGATTTAGCTACTTTTACTATTATTCATTTATATGTATTATTTCATTTATTTTCTGAGTAATACAGTCGTAATAATAATAATCGTATTATCTATAGAAGCTCCATTCGTTAAGCTTCCGTTACGAAAGATTCCCTCTCAATGGCGCACCCAGAGGGGGGAGGCAAGGGGACCTGGAACCCCCAAGGGGCTTTGTAAAAAAGAAGAAAACTGGATTTTATTCTTTAAAGAAATTTTTATACTCACTCAATGAATTTTATTGGATTTGCAGTAACCCGGCGGGAGGCGCACCCCATATTGTAACACACGTTGTCGCTACCGGGTCAAAAATACCCAAAATTGACACGTAAAAAACCACGGTTTCAGAATTTTTTTTTAACTTTGTAATTTTTATGTGAAAGTACAGTATTTTTAGAATCAAACAAAATTGATAAAATATCTTAAAATCTTTATTAAAGTTGTTTAAAAAATTGAGAAAAAAACTCAAACAGTCTTCATATTTTCGCAGCCAGCGCCTCTGTGGTAAATTTTACCCAGTAGCGCCTCCTTCCGCCGAGTTAAAAATACTTTTATCCCTTCAACTCGCCCTTCCCTCCCACCAAGATTAAATCTTGAGTGCAAAACTGTACCCACTACGGCAATGAAAAAAAAAAATGAATTCTACACGGCGTGCTCCGATTTGAATTAAACCCTGTCCACCGAACGATAGACATACATCTTGCCTCGCATACGCGTCTTCATCAGCGCGCTGCTACCTCCGCGCAAAGAGTTGACGGGGAAGCGAGGGCGGGTCGACTGTTAAGCAAACAAATTTAATGCGCGTGTATAACGGCGCCAATTTAAATGATAATGCGCGTTGTGTATGCCCCCAAGATTAACTCGTAATAGGCTGGAATAAATGTCGGCAGCCCTGTTAGGCGTATCTGGCAGTGCTACACGGGGAACAGTAGGTGCTAACTACTCCTGTAGACAAGCCTGTTTATATTGGTGCGGCCGTGTGTCCCGGTGCCTATGCGTAAATTTGTCACGTGCCCAATGGCGCCAAGGAAATTGGGTCGCGCATCATCGCCGTGCCGTCGATCTCGATGCTCTTGTTCGACATAACGGCGATAAATTATCATCCCCGGCGAACGGTACCGCCGCGGCCTATAATTACCGAGACCGGTTATTAAACTTTACCGGGCGTTTGATTATTACGGAGCGAACTGTCACGCCGTATTGCCCGGGCACCAAATCATCGCCGCGAAGGTGGCGGTGTCCGCGCCGTGAATTCAATTTGAACGCCTCCACGTGTTATTTGATGAGCGCTCCGGGATTATACTGGTTTTGACTTCGTAGAAGAACCTGATGGAGTGGAGATGCTGTGGGAGAGGAGGAATGTTGGTAGGTGGGGTGTGTAATAGGTATATATATATATATTCCTATTCCTATTACACACCTATATATATACCAAAGGGGATGAAGAGTAGCGAAGGTGCCTTTTGACTCTAAAAACCTAATTGAATTAGGCAAAAGGTGAAATAATTATTTAACGATTTAATAACAAGTACCATACGAGACTGGAACACCCAGATTGAATTAAATTAAGTTCCCCCAAATGGAATATCAAGTAAATAATTCTCATCATACTCTATTACCCTGTCCTCTGAACTGCGACGTGGAAAAGTCAGCCGCGATTAATCCTCAGTGCAAAACCCTGTACCCGATTCTACCGGCGTCCTATCGGTCCCAATCCATTTCACGGCGTACCTATTGATTAAAACCCTCGCAAGAAAGCAAGGTCTCGTAAGCAGGATAAAAAGCGTCGCGGGGGACGACGATAGCGAGAGCAAAGGTCGAAGAGTCTTCGAACTACGAGGTAAGTTTGCCTCCGGGGGTGTCTTGTCGGTGTTGTCGCGGATGGGATCATGCAAGCTGTGCCCCCCACCCCTCGCTCCACCCACCCGCCCCGCGCACCGTCGTTCTACCGGTGAACCTCTTTGCATATACATTCTGTAAGATTACTTTGTGCGGTTTACACCCTCGACCCACCCTCCCGTGGCTCGTCCTTCAGCACGGCGCGCCTCAGCCTTCGACGACCTAGCTCCTTTCGCCAGGAGGCAAACTACCCTGGCAAGTTTCGCCAAGGGTCCCTAATGTATGCGGAACTATACGAGAGAAATTCCAAGTTCGGCACGGCCGTGTTAGAGTGCCTTTACGATGAGTATCTCTAACCACCCCTGTCCCTCTCCTGCGCCCTCTCTCTTCCTTCCTCCCTCTTATTCGCCCGCCATACGAAAAGGACGAACTACCCGACAAGACTCGCTCCCGTATAAGAGGAGAACACGCGTGATCCTAATTAGAACGCGTCCTCGAGGTGTCGAAGTAAAAGCGGGTTTCTTGTCGAGCGCACAGCCCAGGGGCGTCTCGCGCGTTAATACGCGAGCAGAGGCTGCAAGAAAACAGGCCCGTATGCACAGGGAACGACGAAAAACGGACGGAGGGGGAAGTTTCCCTGACGTTGAGGAACTCGCCGGGGAACCTTAGGAAGTTTGGTAGGAGCCCGTTACGGCTCGAGTGATCCTCGAAATTTTTAGGACGCGTCGTTACGGCGGACACCGCTTTCGTGGAAGAAAGGGTGGGAACGTACGCACGATTACGAATATTCTCACGAAGGTACAACTGTTAATAGTATTCTTTGCCACCCACATTTTCAGCGGATTTACATAAAAACGAGCGAGCTACGTGGCCCCGAAGCGCGATGACTACGAACAACCGCATTAACTTCATGGCATCGTTTTAATATTTCCATTCGCCCTCTCGAGGGTGCAAACGTTCAGATATTTCGGTTTCTATTCTTTTTGGGGAATTCTGTGCAGTGTCTGTGACATTTCTGAAATCTTATCAGACGTTGTATTACTCCGATTTACAGGGTTTTTGTACTAGAAGAGTATTTGGACTAGAGGAAGAGTGTTCTTACAGTGACTCACAAGCAGGGCTTGAAAACTGTTACAATATCGATTTCGGTTCTCCAAACGGTTATGAAGAACCTCTATTCTTAATAACTATTATGAAGACCCGAAATTTCCAACTATTATCTGTTTCGGTTACGGTTCCTACTTCCTTCCTCATATTAGTTCCATAAACGTTATTTTCTCGGTTCTATATCGGTTCCGAAACGATTCTAGAATCAATTCCTGTACGACTTTTTCCTAATTGATATCATTAATTATAGAAAAGGGAGAAACATTTATATATATGTATCATTGATTTCGAATAAAGCGTTGAAATAAATAAATCAGCCACATATTTTTTACATTCACACACACTATGTAATAATATTAATAATATTAAGAATAGTAAGTTAACAGTTTCTCCTGTCTCTATAAGGATTTCAATAAGGATACAATAATGAATGATAGCAATTAGGGAAAAGTCGATACAAGAATTGATTCTGAAACCGTTTCGGAACCGATATAGAAACAAAAAAATAACGGTTATGGAACCGATATGAGGGAAATAGCAACCGTAACCGAAACAGATAATAGCTGGAAATTTCGGTTGTTCATAACAGTTATTTGGAATAAAGGTTCTCCATAACCGTTTTAATCAGAACCTTTATATAACAGTTTTAAACAGTTATTCTCGGAGCCGTTTCAAGCCCTGCTCACAAGTATTTACTCATTCATTTAGAATTAGAAAACACATTAAAGGTATTCCCCACACAAACATTCACTAAGTGGATAAAAAAAAATCAGTAACTAAACCTTATTTTCACATTTCGCAATACGCCACAGTATCTACCACAACAAAAACATTCAATCGCCAATACTAAATTCGTGTCATCACTACTTGATTATACCAACACTTCTATATTCCACCGTGTGCCTCACGTATTTAGAAACGCGTGGGTACCCATTCGGTCACGATTCCCAAGCCTCCTCTCTAATTGTCGTCGTCGCGGTAACGCACAAGCTCCCATCGCCACGTAACTGTCGTGCATTCAATGACCCGTAACGAGCCTTTCGAAGAAAGCACGCCGGAAAATTACGTGAAACGTGTTGACGGCGGCGATCGGCCGGCAAACGTCGCGGCACGCGACACGACGCTAGACGAAACGGTCATTAAGGATGCAAAGGGCGGAATCCCGTGGCCACAGTGCATGATAATTGCTGGCAAAGAAAGCCCCGACGTAGGCCCTACCTCCCAGCTCCCGGGAGATTACAGGATGTCCGGAGGCGAGAGAGGATTCCCTCCGCGTGACCCGAAACCCTATCCGCCGCGCCGACCGC
Source organism: Andrena cerasifolii (assembly GCF_050908995.1). Taxonomy (NCBI): domain Eukaryota; kingdom Metazoa; phylum Arthropoda; class Insecta; order Hymenoptera; family Andrenidae; genus Andrena; species Andrena cerasifolii. The sequence continues at coordinate 6,159,886 of NC_135118.1, forward strand.
TAATAAAAATTAACAACAACCGGCCCCCTCGAATCGCTACATGAAAGACCGGCGGCCGCAGACACGGTGGGCGCGTGAATAATAAACAAATATCGCTGGCCCACGCGCCACCCGTGAGCTCCATCGCGATCAACACGATGGACGCGACGAAAGCGAACCGTGCTTCCGGTGAACTTTGTAATCCATCCACGCGTCCAACATTTCTAGGAGAAGCGTTGTGATCTTGAAAACTACGAATTGAGAAATGTGCGCAGGAGAACGGAGGCGGATTTGGAGATTCGAAGATTTGGCGCCCCTAGGCTGCCGCCCTTTCCGTGAAATACCATGAAATATTTTAATCTGAAAGAGTTGAGATAATTTGGAAATTAATTCGATATGGCAACTCATATATGAGTTACTGCTAATTATCTAGATGAGAAAAAGTAAATTGTTTTTAAAGTTGTCCTGAGCCTTTGTGTTTAAGCTTTCCCAAAATTTGCCGCTCCCCATAATTTGTCGCTCGTCTAAATTTTTTGCTCCCCCAAATTTGTCGCTCCCTAAAATTTGTCACCCCAAACTGCAACCTACTTAGCCTATAAACAAATCCGCCCCTGCACGAGAGGCACACCTACCGCATGGTTTTCTAGAAACAATCCCTATTGGAATTATGAAAGTGAGTCCTGTCTCCGTGCTCCATATCGCAGGGTGGGGTGCGCGAGGATATATCGTACAACTGAGCACAATAATCCTACGAAAGCTGAAGTTGAAAGGGAGGTTGAAAGGCAGAGGGTTGCATTAATCGCAATGCTTGATATTTGCAATTTCGAACGCAGCAACTCGCTGGCCGTCTGTCGTAAGTCGGAACCCGGCTCTCTGCGCTACGTTCGAGCAGAAGGGCTTCCCTGTGATTCCTCGCCGCGAAAGGGGTTCCACGTGGCCGGTCCTTTTAATCGTTCGGCACGATAAACATATCGAAATTATGATGGAGAATCGGCCGTATAAAGGACGAGCGACGCCGGCCGTGCAAGCACCGCGGCGGAAGGGGTATCCAACTCTCCCCCCGCCCGCGTGCTGCCTCCTCCACTTTTAATTTTCAGCCCTGGCTAATTATGATTTACGGCAACATCGGCGCAACATCCTGATCGGTACGCGAGATACCGCCCGCAGGATATTCAAATGCGATGAATATTGCTCGCCGCGATAAACGGCGCACGAACAACGACAGGGGAGACGAGAGAACGACAGAGAGAGAAGGGTTGAGGGAGGCAGCGAGAGAAAGAAAGAGTGAGAGGAGACGGCTGACGAAGGAGAGGGACGCGCGTGTAAAGGATACGAGAAAAGGATTTCTTAGTAGTCTATTCGGTATGCAAGATGGGCAGTCAGACCTGTACACACCGCCGTCCCTTCCTCCCTCGAAGGATGTATATCCTTGCGTGCGGATTATTCGATATATCGAGGCCCCGTTGCCTGCCGTACGCCGCGGATCTTTCGCCCGTTTCCTCTGGATAAAGTCAAGTGTCGAGCGTTCTGATGCGTGCTCGTTAGATGGTAGTTACGATTCGAAAGCGAAACGTTTAAAAGCGGCTCGTGTTATTAGCCGATGCTATCTCCGGGAAATAAAAGATACGTATTTATAGATAGGAAGCTCCTTTACGCGTGTTCTCACATGAATTACATCCGCGTGAAGATCAACGGCGGATAGTATAAGCTTTCTGTTAGAGCAGAGTAATTTCTCGATATTTTATACGGGAAGAAGAGTGTCAGTGCGTTGGCTGCGCGGTTACACGGTTCGTACGCTTAAGGATGGTTTCGAAGCGCTGCTTCAGTATGATCTGCAGGTTAAATGATTGGGCACGGACTTGATGCTGCGGTCGTGTGATAAACACTTTGGTATATGGAGTGGCAGAGGTGACAAGGCTGGATGGATTAAAGATAATTTAAGTAATGGAAGACCCTTTTCTATAATTACTCCATATTTCATAGCTGTCGACAACTGCTTAGAATGGAAAATTTATATACCTACAGAAACTGCTCGCTCTCAAATATACGAGTAGAGGAAGTGCAGCATATTTGGAATACTGTTGGTAATTTGGAATACCGAAGTATTTAATAAACTACTAACGCTAGTTAATTTGTAACACCGTAGATAATAGAGAGTAATGACCTGTTAACTAATGACATTTGTGGATGAACCGCCATTTTGACATTTTCGACTTAATCAGCAGAATAAGGAGGCGTCAATCTGCAAAACTTTTTCCGCGAGTATTCAATCATTCCAATCATGGTTAAAAGATGTAAAAATTTGAGAGTTAAACACTTGATCCACTCATTTGTACGTTCCTTCTATGGTTCCGTGTCAATTTTGCGATAATTTCGAGAATACAAAGTGTGACATGAAATTTTAGGTTTCAATGTCATGTTGCCAATTCGGAATACCGAAGGTGAAGGTAATTAGGAATAGTCAAAAGTTTGGCGATGCTTTTGTTTCACGCGTAACAGCTAGGGTAAGCGTGGGTATTACCGCGGATGCCCCGATTACTACGGATATTCTAAAACAGATCATATTTAATGTTGGAAAGTACAAAACTCTGCAAAATTTTTGGTAAAATTATTTTAAACTCTATTACAGATAATTATTAATAAATATGTGCAGCAAAGTTACTATTAATTCTTTTATCGTAGCTTGAAATTCGTCAAGGCGAAACTTCGGTCGATTCCCGATATGGCGGTCATGAACACCTACTTGAAAAACATTTATATTTTTGTTATTAACAGTAATACATGTAATGCAGCGTTATTACTCGACAGAGTAAGAGTTATTTTTTTTTCAGAACAACAGTAAACCAGTCATTTACATTTTAGTTTTAACTTTTATTTCTCACCGCAGTATTAGGTGCAGTACTTTACACCATGTGCATGTATTACTGCGGATCGACGACTGCGTAACCTATCGTTTTCTCCGACCGTACGTCAATCTAACATCCAAAGTGAGCCGCGGTGCTTGAGTGACAATTGCCACTGTATAAAGATGCCAAGAAAAGGTAAAAGTGGAAAAAAAGTATAAAAAAGAATAACAGAAATTGTATTTTAATTGGTATTTCGTTAGTAACTGGCACACAGTAATGCATGCATGTCCGCAGTAGCTCCTGCAATGACATTGATATTTAAATCTCTGTATATTTAATTAACCGTGCCTATTACCCTGTCCTCACATTTTTTATGGAATTATTAAGGTCCCAACTTCCTTTTAAAAAAAGAAACAGTGATTTTCATTCATTTCAGCACTTTATCGAACGTTCTAAAGTTAACCTATCTTAAAAGTCCGCAGTAATACCCACACTTACCCTACCGCCGCGTCGGTTTCGCCCAGCGCTGTCCATTTATAGGTATTTATCTAAGATTGTTCCTACATTGTGATTTTTAAGCCTGATTAAATCATAAAAGCAAATAATATTATTATCTACATGGTCTTTTAAGTTTATAAAGTGAAGGTAAATTGTAGTATCGGCATTCCAAATTACTTGCACCTTAAGGGGAGGTTCTGGTCTAAATGTCGATTTTTTTTTATTTCATTTTTCGAATGTTCAATCTTTTAGGAATACGTGTTTAAAAGGATTTGTTGAAATACGTAAAATTCCCCAAGTTATAGACATTTGAGTAGCGGCAAATGCATGGGCAACAACCCTCCACTCCGGCGCTCACGTAAAACTTCAAATGCGTTTTTCTCGAAACAGTGTTCTCAAAACGGTGGGACCTGTATCTTCAAAAGTTATTATCCGATTTGACTGAAACTTTTTTTATTTTGAAGAATATAGTTCTTGCTAGGGGTGATACGAGAAAAATTACAAAAAAATTAAAAATTTATAATTTTCAAAGGCAATGAAAGGACGAAAAATACAAGGAAAAGTGATTTCAAACTTGAAGTGTCGTTATTTTCTAAAAAAATGTAATTTTTGTAATTTTTTTAGCCCCCCCCCCTAGCCAAAAGAATAATCTTCAAAATAAACAAGGTTTCAGTCGAATCGGATAATAACTTTTGGAGACAGAGGTCCCACCGATTTGGATCAATTTTTTGACGCCTTGACTTTAACGACTCCCCAAGGCTGTCTGCAATGATTAATTATAAAACAAAAAATATATTTCTATAATCTAAGACATCCTTAATACAATGCAACAAGTCCCATGAAATTATATATAGTAGTTGTCCTTTAATTAATTCCTAAATATCACCTATTTTTTTGGGCTCTAGACCAGAACCTCCCCTTAAGGATGTATCGGTATTTCTCACTTTACAAATGCTTTGTCAAGCATTATTTGCTAAACTTTTGGCAGTGAAAAATGCCCTGGATTCACAATTATCTCAAGTTATAATGTATTTCCTTAAAACGGTGTAGTGAAAACAATTGAAACTCGGCACATATTTTCATCTACCCGTATACTACATGTAATGAAAACATTGAAAACATTGGTACTATTTCTTCAACATTTTTTCAGCTGTTTTATCTGTGAAGGTCGTCTCTTTCCATAAGAGTACGTGTAAAATCAGTGATAATTAAAATCGTTATAACTCAGCAATCATTTACTAAATTCGTTTAAAATTTGTGGAGCTTATCAGGAAGAATAGAAAGAACAATCTCACAAATTTTCATCAACTTGGTATCATTCTGAAGATAGGTCCAATACACCCTTAACGAAATCCATACTTGCTGTCATTTCTCATTTAGACCAAAGTTTCAGCTAAATTTTCTTTTTAATATTACTGAGAGTTTGAAAGACAAAAGTTCCTTAATTTCCCTACGATATTATACAGTTTTATTTGTTCTGTAAATAAACTGCACTCCCTCTTGTACAAGTTTGCATAAATATGGAAGCAAATTTCAATGCAAAACAGCTTCGTTCAGATAATCAAGATTCTACTATACCAGCTCTGATACATACGGTAGATCATAAGTGTCGAGAACCATATCTACTCGGATATCGGTATCCACAACAGACGCGATATCGATATCTATTATTCCCGCGATTGTCTCGCCCCTTTCCATTATCCTCTGCAGGATTTCTCGCCGACTACCCCGCGACTTTCCCCGCGGCACAATAGCGCGTGCGTTTCGCAACGGTTCGGCACCGTTATTTCGAGCGAACCGCCGATTACCGATCGCGATTAGGCGGTTTACACAGGCGCGCCTTACCGCGGAATGTACCGCGGGACGTCGAAAGAGTTGCCGCGCAATTTGTTAGTCAATGAAGCGAACAGGTACGAGGCGTAATTCCGCGGACGATCGGCGAAATAATTATCGCGATTGCCGTACAACGACGTGAGAAAATGGAACGTAGATACGTATTCGGTGAGCCGCTCGAGCGCCGAGAAGCAGATAGTGATAGAAGCATTAGAGAAAGAGATGGTTGTCTCGGTTACCTTGTCTGATCGCTTTTTAGTGGGTGTGATATTGCCGTTAGGCCTGCCCTGGAGATCGGTCTCGCTAGCCATCCGGTTGAAACGTTGCATCCGCTCGCGGAAGCTTAATTGCTCGGTCGAGCCCGGATTCGCCGCGACAGCCTCATCCTCCTGCATGTTTAACAGTCTCGCATTGCCGATTCGAAGGTAACAATAACGAGTCACGACGCTACGCCCGCAACTACTGGCTACACGTGAAAACAACAACCAGCGGCACACACAGAGGCAGGGAGCAACAAGGTGTACAGCAGGCATACGCGGAGCGCGAAACACTACGGAAGGAATACCGCGAAAGACAGTTGCAGTTGTGCTCCGTTATTTATAGCACGCTTTCATGCTTCTAATCAAAGCGAGATAATGCTAAGTACCAGGTGTCAGACGTGCCACATGTAGAAGCATGCTACCGGGGGAGGAATGGGAGAGGAGGCGCGATTTTCTAGCGAGTGACAGACCCAAATGTAACAGCAGATTTCAGTGAGAGAATTTGGAAGAATCGTTTCAAGTACCCCCAATTGCTAGTTGATTTGTTTCTCCTTCGGAAGTGTTCTTTGATTGTGGAAAGAAAATTTTGATCATCAGCTTTTCAAGAAATTAGCCCAACGAATCCGGGATAAATAAAACGTGTTTTCTTGTTTGTAGTGTCTCGGTGATTACTACGTGGACGGGTAGTGGATTCTACAGAAAGTCTTCATCAACTTAAAGGGCGAATATGGTAATGTTTGTTACACACAGAATGCGCTTTTAACGAAAATTTAGGATACCAGGTGAGGAACGCCGGTTTCGTGTACTACGTTCGCTATCATACCGTCTAAGTGACGTTTACTCTAGCCATGAACACCTTACTACATAACCAAACCACGTTTCACGCAACAATGTTGCGCAGTAATGCCCAAATTATCTGATCACAAGTAACTACGCGGGTAAAGCGAAAACGTGTTTCACCGCTTTATCATTTGCACACATTACGTATTTACATGTACAGCCACAACCAGGAGTGCACGGACAAAATACATACCTACTACGTAGCGTGCGAGCACAAAAACCAGGAACAAAGAAACGTGGAATTTTATCAAACATTTTTCAAGCTACTGGCGATAATTGCTTTTGCTGGAAAAGAATCCTGTAGCCGGAACAAGATCAACTGGCCACTCGAGGCAAGATAGGAATCGAAGCTAATGGGATTCACTGTGGACAAACTAACCTTGAGTGGTCAATTGGTTTGTTCTAGCTAGAGTTATAAGCATGTAACGATTGGTACCGTTACCCTTTGCGGTCGAAATCCAAGATATGTTTGTGAATGCAAATATTTTCTCTTGGAGGCTTACTTCTCAGACAAAATTAAAGAAAATGTCCTTTCTAAATATTTATAAATCTTAATACATAAAGCAGAAAGCTTCTACAATATATTTGTGCGTTTGTTGCCTAAAAATGTTCGAACGATAAACTCTGGAAACACGAAATGTGTCAGCTCATTTTCATAAAAGAAAACTAGAAATTTTTTTTATAAAACTATAATCGAAATTTCGAGCGAAACCGAGTAGTAGAGCTTGTATATTGTAATAGAGTACGCTCTGAATCGTTCCCGCCAAAATAATTCCAACCACAAAGTGTTAATTAACAGCATCCACGACCTGCCACACAAGAGCGTATGATTTATAATATAAAACTATATAAACCACTATTTCATCTTTACTTAACAGTGCAGATATTTATATTATGAAACGTGCCATTCTCCGCAAATATCGTAGAATATCGTAGACACGCTCCTCTGTGACTGACACTATTCTAACCGCTCGTCTAGTTCAAGAAACCGATAAGATTCCACGTTTCCATTGGAATTGCGTTACACGGAAGAAGAACTCACCTTGATAACCGCCTCCGAACCTCCCCTATTCCTGTCCACGTTCTCCTTATTCTCGATCTTGATCTTATCTTGACTTTTACGGCGAGGCGGCACGGGAGGCGACGGCGTTGAAAATCCTGTCTCGACACGCTCAATGCCATTTTTCCGCGCATCGACAGCGGTGTCTTCACGCGCGAAATTCAAACACGTCTCCTCGCGAGTCGCGTTGCCTGCGGTTGGGCTGAGGGGCGCGGGGGGCGGTGGCCGGTACGGCGGAGGAGCACGAAGAGGAGACACTGAGGTGGCTAAATCCGGAGAGGCAATAGGCGATCCTACTTGCTCCGTCGGTGACAGCTCCAGAGTAGTTTGCCGGTACTTCTTCTTCAGAACCAAATACTTTTCCCCCTATGCGAACAATTTCACTGACTTTAAGCACGCTACTCGAACGGACACGTCGCGACAGGTTCTGAATACTTCGCGACGTTAGCGCGTTCGTAAACTCTAACCGCGCTACACTTACGCGAACGAACTCTACTGGTCTATTTGCGAATCGAAACACTGCGTGTGACGTCAAGTGTCGTATCTATGAATCTTGTGTACCGGGTATAGCTACGCGAGGAAAGTGAATAATAATGTAAATGACACTTGTAGGAAATATGAATAAAAGACTGAAAGGAATAGAAGGCGGCGCGAGGAACGGCAAAAATTCCCCCAGATAACGTTAATTTTTCTATCTGGCGCGCGGGATATGGGGAAAACCGGCAACGTCGCACTACGCGCAACAAGTCGCTGCTGTCAAGGCGGAAGGGAATTTCTATTCGATGACGCACCTCTTCGTTCTTTATAGTTGCCAGGGTGTTTACGTACTCCTTGAACCGATTCCGTGATTCCACTGTAACGTGAATTCGCCCACCGTTCACTGGCTGTCGTTATGATATTCTGTGCCGGGGCACGACGAGTATTACCTCCGTCCCGTGTTTACACACGGTGCAACATCGAGGTCACGCCTCGGTGAAACGGGACAGTTACTCGGTCACGTAGTGCCAAGGGATTTCGACCTACCTCGGGTCTCGGGGTCCGTGAGGAATTTCTTAAAATGCTTCACCACGTCGTGATTGCGTGCAGTGCCGCCGTTTTCCAATAAATACTTCCGTATCTCCTCCAGAGACAGCTCGCTGGGCGTCGCCATCTTGTCACTACTGGCTGGCACAACAGCGCCGCTCTCGGCCTTCCGCGGCTCCGTCGATAAAAACGACATCTGTTACACTGCACGCGTTCTAACGAATTCGCAGGCCATTTCAAATCCACCGAACGAAAAGCCACCGCGATATAAGAGTCTCGAAAAGTCCTGCGGCCACTGCGCATTAATATACAGCACTGGATCACATTACGAAAGCCTTTTGCAACAAGTCAATGACGGCTAATTGCTGGTTAAAAATGCAAATAAAAATTACGTATGCGTGAAAATGCATACACGTACGCAACCTGCAATTTCTTTCTTAATAACGTACTAACGAGCTGTAATCACACTGCATTGCAAAAAAATTGTTAACATCATTAGTAACGAGCGCAATCGTTGCTCCTCATGCATAACACATAATACGACTCAATTATGTTGCATTCTAATTGCGCTGGACGAGATGGTGCATTCGTATCGCGCGATCCAACTGCTGGTTAGCATCCCACGTCGCGTAACGCCCGCGAAACGCCACTTTCCACTTCAAGCTGGGCGTTTTTTCAACGCGCCACGATCGAGCTTCGTATTTTTGTATTCTTTCGCGTAAATAAATTATTTGCGAATCCTTTAGCTACTTGCGGTACCTAGGTTGCAACGTCGACTGGGCTTTTGTGTACCGACGCACAGTGGTACATAATGGCATTTTTTTTCAAATCAGTTTACAGGTCGTAATTTTTCAGGGAACTTGACAATTTGTTTTCTACATTTTCTGTAATTAAATCCTCTATCGATCTCTTAGGCATTTCATAAATATGTAGATGATTTTGAACGTTTAAGTGTGTTTGTGTGTATTCATGCGCGGCCTTGCAGTTGATTTTTCTGACCCAATACTGATCTTCTTAAAATGTTGTATACTCCGCTGAATATAAAAAACTTAGCAACGGAATTTGAAATTCGGGCTGGACAGAGCGATAGAGAATTTAATTACGATGAATTTGAAACAAAATTCAAGTTTACTGAAAAATTACGACCTGTAAACTGATTTGGAAAAAATGTAATTATGTACCACTGTGCGACGTTCAAGTATTCCTGCACAAATTAGAGTAGTGTAGATAGAATGTTTTTCTAATTATACTGAGTATTATACTCCAGTAGCGCAACCAGAGGGCACCTGGCACCCCCAAAGAAAGAGGAAAACGGAGAATAATGTAAACACGATTGAAGTAATTCAAGTGCTTTGTAAAAAGAAAAGCAACTGGATTTTATTCTTTAAATAAAGAGCGATCCAAAAATGAAGCCTTTCTTAGCCTCTTTTTGGTCCCACGATCTTGGAACTGAATTTTATGCGAAACGATACCTTATGATGAGATATCAATCATACGAAATTTTCAACTTGAGGTGACAATTAATTTCTGAGATATGCGAGGTCAAAGAAGTGAAAATTCGTTAAGTCCGATAATTTAATCAATTATTTCCAGGGGTTTTGCTGACTGCTAACAACGAATTTGAACTTAGACTTTCAAAATTCACGAAAAAATAAATAAAAATCAAGAAATATAAATGTCTGTGTAGTGGGTGCTTTTTTAATATCGTCCACCATATTCAATCGGCCATTCTGAGTTTTGCTGACAGCTAACAACGAATTTGAACTTAGATTTTCAAAATTCACAATGGCCGATTCAACATGGTGGGCGATATATTAAAAAAATCACCCACTACACGGAAATTTATATTTCTTGATTTTTATTATTTTTTTTTTTCGTGAAATTTGAAAATCTAAGTTCAAATTCGTTGTTAGCAGTCAGCAAAACCCCTGGAACTAATTGCTTAAATTATCGGACTTAACGAATTTTCACTTCTTTGACCTCCCATATCTCAGAAATTAATTGTCACCTCAACTTGAAAATGTCGTATGATTGATGTCTCATCATAAGGTATCGTTTCGCAATAAAATTCAGTTCCAGAATCGTGGGACCAAAAAGAGGCTATTTTTTAAGTCATTCTTTTTATAATCACCCTATAAATTTCATTAAATTTGCATTAAAAATACTTTTATCTGTTCAACTCAGCTCCCCCCAAGATGAAATGTGCGCCACTGTTATACTATAAAGATCCATAGTTCGTTATTCACATAAACACCTAGCAGCTCCTCATATTCCTTTACCACTAATTTTGAGCTGACCTAAAATTCGAATATTCATTACATATTGAAAAAAACTCATTACATATTCGCACGAAATACTGCTCCGTAAACTTATCACTCGCCATTACGGGAAAAAGAGCAGCGATGTAATCTTTAAGAAACAGTTGCTTAATTTACAAACAAATGATGTGCTTAAACGTTTGACCAGCGTCGATTTAATCACAGTACCCTGTGCACACGAACGACGTGGGAAAAAGTCGGCGATTTGCTTAATGTTTATAATCTCCGCGTAAGATTATCTAGGTAATCGCGCTGCAGTATTAACAACGGTACTTCGCGACAATGTTTTGTAATGAAGGAAACGACCTTGGCGATCATCTACGTCGCATAAAAATACGTAGTGTACGCGAGGTAGGAAAGAGGGAGGGAAAAGGGCGAGAAGGGGCGAGTGTGCGTGCAGCACGCACAGCCACGGGCGCGTGTGCGTAGCGGTGGTGGCTTCGTAATTAAACCCCTTTTATCGACGATATTCTAATGAAATGACGAGTAATGATCGAGCTCGGTCCCGCAACGGTCAAACGTTTCTGCTGGCCAGCATATTTCGAGCAGTCTTAATGACCGCGATTAATCCCTCGGAGTGGCTAATAACGCACTTAATGCGTCCGCGAAAGCTCCGCTCGGCGTGTTTCGCAACGCCAGGCTGCGACGGAGGGTTGGTCGCGATCAGAGATCCCGTCGATTAAAATAATTACAACCACGAGGATGCCTTGCCTCTCCGCGGAAGGGTAAGCGAAGGAGTTCGGACCCGGAGGAAAGAATAAGGTTGACTGCAAACAAGAGCGGTATCAAAGGCATCTTCGTATAGATGAGATGGTAATCTGGCCGGCCGCGGTAGCCGCCACGCAGCGTGTTTCTTTTGATACGATTCTAAAACCCCCGGGCCCCGGGATTGATGCACGAGATTGGCCGTGGTATTTCCGCGAACAAAATGTGCAAGCAAAAGGTCGTCGGAGGGCGAGGTGGTTGCGGCAAGAAGAACGAGCGGCCGGGAACCAGGACAAAGGAATCGCGTCGACGCCCCGTGGCCCCGTAGGTGCATCCACGATATCATCTACCCATGTTCCCCTGCGTTATGCTTATGCTCGTGCATACGTAAAAGATGCGCCGTGGCCGCAGCCGCTGCAGCGCTTTATCCGCTGCCCGGTGCAAACTGCGAGAGAGCTCTCCCGTGTGATCTACCGCCCGGCGATATGTCGCCGCTGGGATTCCTACGCGAACCGTCCAACCTTCTTTTCCACCTCCGTCGCTCACCCGCCTCGTTTCTTCTCGCGCCATTTTAATTAATTCCCGGACAATGCAACAGGGGAATGCCTTTTTTATTGTGCACGGTTATCCGAGCGTGTACGAAAATTCATTATGTACTAATGTATGGTATCCGCTAACTTCTTTCGCCCTCGCGTTACTCGAGGAGATACCTCGAACCGAGCGATGCGCTGGAAAACAGGCTTCTGGACCTGAAACTTCTACTAGAATCTACAGTATGGTTCACGAAAACGTACCCTTTGACGGAACCCTCGTAAAGAATGGCGTGGACAGTCCCAGGAACGCAGCTGAGAGGTGTAAATGCGATTGTTCTGCACGGTCGCGGGGGAAGAAAATGGCACCTCGATGATGTTGTTGGCAATGGCAATGCGTGACAGTAAATTCGACCCAAACCCAATGACGGACTTCGCGCTCGGACGTTTTTGCCGTGCACAGGCTCGCGGTGGTAGCGCGTAACCGACAACAGCGACTTATTATATTCGCCCATAATTGGAGCGACTGTTACTCACTCGAATTGGCCGCGATATAAAACGTCCCGCATAAACAGCGCACTTTGGTGGGTTTCTTGCGCGGTTTTTAGTCCCGGTACCTTTGGTGGTCTCGTTAGAAGGACAGTGGGAGGTCCCGATGAAAAACGGGCAATAACGCGTAACAAACCCCAAGCGTTCCTAGTCGAACCTCGTAATTTCAGTGGCTAAAAAGTTTGTCCCTTGCGAGAGGGCAAATAAAGGAAAACGACTGCCCGCGAGCGTTGCGCGCGCTCCGCCGCAATTATTGCAGTATTATATGGCCGACATTAAGAGCGCGTTCTCGTCGGGACCGTTTCCAAACAGTTGTCGCGATTAATGTATACCGGTAACAGGTTCTCCTTCCGATTGGGAATAAATTTCGCTGAAAAGACGGGGGCATACGCGTCTCACGTTATAGCGCAGCATAACGCAGAGAGCCTTCCCCTCCGCCACGGGGTCTACGTGCACGGTAGCGAGCGTAAAATGTTTCGCCGGGCAGAGTTATGGGCTCTAATGAGTCGAGGGGTTAAAAGCGCGAGTCCCGATCCTCACGGCAAAAGAAGAGAGCTAAAACCCTATCGGACCGTTCAATCTATCCTGACTACCGTTTACCACGGCATCGTTTAAAGTGGCCACAGGTGCTCGCCCGTATATACGCTCGTTCCACCCGTACCAAAAAGAAAAAACGCGAAAGAAAAACGAGAAGGGAAGGAGAGAAAGAAGAGTGACTAAGGAGTACGGAGCCCAGTCGCGAGTATGAGCTCGCCGTGTGTTTGGCTTTCTCATAGTTTTACCGGTGATTCTTTTAGTAGGTACTTGATCAACGGTGCGCGCGCGAGTCCGCCGGCGGAGAGCCAGTTCAGACTTCAAAGATTCGCGATCGGGGGCCCCGGTCTATACAGGCATTACATATTATCATGGCTCGTATCCAAGCGGAGCGCGTGTCCCCTTCGTTGACGTCGCAAAGCGGCTTTCCGTGCATACAAAGTCGAGGGCTCGACCAACACTCCGCAGGGTCGGGTTGTCGTTGGTGGCTGGAGGTCCGTGAAAAGAGCAAAGTATACCTTGGCGCGGCTAATAGCACAGTAGATTCTTTTCTTCGGGCCGATACACGGTACCATGGAAATTAAATGCTATTTGCTCGAGCGTTTCTCATAGAACTTCTATATCGCTTGTGTCGTGGAACATAGGGTCGGGGTTAATTCATAGTACAACCCGGAAAGCGGCGATTCTCCTTGTCCTCGGATAAGTCTCTAATGTACGGAATTGTAGGCGAAAAAGATAACCTCTCGGGCGATGGGGGACTCGAACCCAAGATCTGCGGGTCCTCCGCGTACTAGCCAATCGCGTTACCAATTCCCCAACGTCGATTCTCCGTTGTTACTATAGATGGAGTGGAAAATCACTAGCAGTGGTTTGTCACAGTGATCGCGGAATCACGATCACGGTCGAGATTTAACTTCATTCCCGACCGTGATTTTTTTAACTTGAGTGAATTTGCTTAGTGTGATCGTAATTCTTGATCATAATTGAATTATTCTTTACTAGCTTAAAGCACCTGACGTTGCCCGGGTAAAGCTTCGATTGTCACAGAGTGTCAAGGGGGTGAAATACGGGGGAAGGGCTGGGATATCTAGGTTACATGGTAGTCCATATTTTCCGCAGGGTTCTAGAGAATAATAATGCAAAATTTGATCTAGATAGTTTATAAAGACTGAAATAAAAATTGGGATAAAAATTATTCTATGTGTTATTCCTGGACTTAGACTATGTGTGTACAAAATTTCAGAAAGATTCGTTGCGTAGTTGTGATGTGATTGAGTAACAAACATCCAAACATCCAAACACACTTTCGAATTTATTATATTAGTAAGATAAAATACTTTAATATAGCTTGTGTTACAGGCAAAGTGTGCACACACTGATTTGATTGGCTAAAGTATTCACATATACATTATACTTTTTAACTAAAGTGAAGAAATATTCCTTAACTTAAGTAGATCGAGAATGATTACATTCGTTCGAAATATACAACTGAGATTCTACAAGCACAGTGAGGACTTGAGAATGTTTTGAGAGAAATTGGGGTTATGTGACGCGTGCACAAAACAGTTATGCTCTTCACCAACCAGAAGCGATCACGAGAAATCACGAATCACTGTGAAAATCACCGTGATCGGGAACGAACGTGATCGAATCGCCCGTGATTCACAAACAATAGTTCTAGCCAACACTAAATAGTCGTTACCCTTTCTGGACTCTACGTATACCCGAACTACCGAAGCGCCACCTATGCGCCGATCGCACCGAATGCCTACAGAACAATGTTTACGAATTATAACCTCTCGTCCGTGCTGTAAACGAGAACGTTTCGGCAGCCGTTTGGTTTCGCGTATTTTCGATTGAAATAGCAACTGCGTTTATCGATGCAGCAACGTTTCACGAGCGACTGTCGCAGCCAGGCACGATCAATCTTTGACGTCGATGTGGCAGCCCGTGCTATTTCAGAGTGTGCCCCGCGCGATAATAGCGACTGCCAAGTGGCGACTATTAGTAGCGTTTTAAGCCCGGTACTCCGGCCGGCGCGAACGATAGGGGTCAAATTAAAACGCGACCGATCAGCAGAGGGGGAGTAAAAATGGGGAAAGGGGTGGAGAGAGTTGGGCGCGGAGGGCCGAAAGTATTATCAACAATTCGTGTCGCTGTCAGTAACGATGCATTAACGCATTCATATCGCGTTCCAACCCTTCGTTCGACTGCAGCCTGGCGTCCGCTCCGCTCGCATGTACGCGCCTCGATACACGCTGGCGCGAGTTGTTCGCACCGGTGGCTCGTGGACGCGAGAAAACGGCTCGGAGGGATCAAAGCGTACGCAACGAACATCGCGTCGGGTACGTTCGACGCAGGTTGTAAACTCAGGGAAAACCCTGTCGGATATTTTGCTCGTATCACAAGCCGTCGTAACACTTACTCGCATCCTAAGTGGCAAAAAAAGTGTGTCACTAAATATAGGGGTCGGTTGACGTAGACGAGGTGCCGGGACGCCCGAGGTGCAACACGCGTTTCGAAGCCGCGCGTGCAGGTATCGCGTGCCCGCCTTTTCAACTATCTTACAATTTGTCGCGAGACGGCGAGCGCGGCAAGAACCTTGCGAAAAAAGTTGACGGTGGAGCGCGGTGACAGCGTGTAATAACGCGCTGCAGCGAGGCCACTAATTTACCCGCTGGTAATACTCCTCACGTTCCACCTCCTCTGCACAATATTTTTACAATATGCACTTACGGTGGCTGTGAACGGCTGGCAATTCTAGCAAATACTATTAACCCGTGACCCAGGTTGGCGTGCGTTACGGGAGCGCAAACAAGTTCGTGGAAATCTTGTATTATACGTAAACAGAGGTACATGATGTTCTCGGAAGAAGAAGGTCGTTTAGTGATATCTTCGTCGACAGAGAGGCGAGAGTTGCGCGATTTAGTAGCTGGGAAGGCATGGTACACGTATGTACCTACTTCTTTGAGAAGCTTCTAGCCTTTCTACTTCTATACTGCCTACCTGAGCGGGTGCTGTCTCGTCTAATAGCTCTTGTAACAGTAGAGTTGTGTCTCTTTATTGGTTCGATAAGTGAAGTGATTTGATGTATCTTCAAGCCCATCACTGGTCATGCCCAAAATCACTAGATAGTGTCAGGGCCGGCGGATGAAACGTGAGATAATCCGGGGCGCCAACTTTGCGGGGACGTCGCAATAAAAAAATCGTTTTTCATGTCGTTATTCTAGTTTTAGTATCTCTTAGTAAAAAGTGATGAATTACCAAAATGAAGTAGAACGGATTGTGGTTTTATTAAATAATTAAGAAGGTGTCGTCAAAAAATGGTTTAGCTGGGTATCACGTGGTCACGCCGGCTCTGAATAGGGTTTGAGCACTCGAATACCTCGTCCAAGTCCACATCATCAGGTCGCGACTGAAGTAGATGCAACGTGAACTCGCGTGATGTCCTCGTGACGAGTCCGGCCAGCGCTGAACGGTGCGGGCATTCGCGATGCATAGTTCCGTTCACGTGGAAAGGAATATCTGGATCGGCGAGCGCTGGTCCGCTGAGAGGGCTTTGTAAGCTCGCGCACGAGGTTCGCGTCGTCCCAGAGAGGCCGCCACGCCGCCCACGTCGTCGCCGATTATCGGGAGGTATACGTGAAAGGTAAGGGCAAGCCCGATCGAGGATAACGATCGTTTATCGGCGCCAACGCGGCATCGGTCCCGGTTCCCCTTGTCGACAGATCGATTCGAGGAAATGGAGAATTGCGGTAATTGTGATAAGTAACGCGATATACGCTCGCCCCGAGCGCCGATCGTCCGCGTCGGGAAAGGTGTTAATCCTGGCGGAAGATTTATAGCGCGAGTTGATATCGCGCTCGGTTTACCGAAACGTCGTGAGCATTGAATGAAATATCGGCGACGGCTCTTAGCACGAGGTCCGTCACCGACTACGTTGCTGCGGTAAAGCAAGGTGTCTGGCGTTTGTTATGCTCCAAAGAGCAAGGAGTACTTGTACCACCTGACATGAAAATAGCAATGGAATGCAGTCGGTATAAGCTAGAGTGTTAACGTGTGCAAGGTGTTCGGGACTTGATTGTTCCTCCAATATTCAGATTTTTAGGGAACTGTTTGGGTTAATGCTTCACCTACAATCGAGCTGCGATAATGTTACTAATGAGTCGAGGAAATTTCTCAAATAATTAAAGAGAAAGTGTACATTCTCCTCTAATTGAAACGTTAACAACATTCCAAAGGACCTAACTACTGTCACCGTAGGCAGTTTTACTTAAAATAACGAATAAATCTTGTGAAATGATACATAAAAAAAATTTAGCACACAATTGGAACTGTTATTTATAAGATACAAAAATAGCATTTAATTTTTTCTTCGTTAATTTGGATAAAACGATAAAAAATTTTGAACGGATATTAGGAGGGTGAAAACAATGACTTCCTTACTAGCGAAAGAGGAAACAAGGCGTTAAAGAAAATGCTGTAATTGTAATATTTAAGCTATTAACACAATAGAATATAATGTTTTAAATAATATAAGCATCATAGGAAGTAAAAACGATCGGAATTCAACGATTCATTAAGTCTTTCCATTTATTAATTGGGTGACAGTGATTGGCACAAGCGTTTCAAGCATTTTGGTATTACTGCCATACCGTCAAGGACCCAGTTCCTGATCACTTAAGAGTAACTACCGCGGGTTTTTAAGCGTCTAAAGGGAAAACTTAACCAAATTCAAAAGTTTTTTTGTTATTTCAGTAAATCTATGGTCTATCTTTAATTTGGTATTAAAAAAGTGCACACATAATAATAATTATTTTATAATTTAACTTTGGAAGTGAAAAATGCAAAGGGAGCAGTTTCTGATCACCTTCACACGTTTTACTATGAGCTATCAAATTTTGCGTATAAATTTCAAAATACTTCAACATTATTTAGTAATTTGTTAGAATAAATTTGTATCATAATGAGCTTATTATTTTTTTTATGTTCCTAAACTGACCAGGAACTGGGTCCTTGACGGTAGCAGTGGTTGCTCATGTGCATGAGACGACATAACCTTAAAATGAGATAAACAGTATTAGGTTAACTGGCAGTAATTGGGGTGTCAGTAATTCAGTCAAATGCATTTTAAGGGTGTCAGTGATAGATTCCGAAATATATTTTTGAAATTGATGAATGTATACGTAAAAATCGAAGTTTTAAGATCCACCAATTTTTTTCCATCAAGTAAACATATTGAAGAATAATAAATAAGAAGAACGACATATATCTTTAGTCTATAAGTACAGAACTATAAGATAATGTCAGAGTCAACGCTTAAAGTGTCAATAATTGGGTCCTAACCCCCCTCGGAACAATTCTTGCACGCGTTTGCTCCAGAAACACTTGACGTACAACCACGCGTCTCTCCTTCCTGGAGCATGAGCACCTAGACACGCAACACTTTTTTGTCTCCTCCAACAGTACTCGGGGAACTTCGATCGTCCACGCTGTGTCCATTAAAGCCAACCTTTTCCAAGGGTGTCGAGTTTGTTGTTAAGCAGAATCTCGCGGCAATGTAACCATGCCCCAAGGCCTACATCAGGCAAGGCACTCGGTGCCTGGCGAACGGCGCGCAGGCCGTGTTCGCCCAGCAGGGACAAGGATGATGCAGAGAGAGACAGAAAAGGACTGAAAAATATGTGAAAGCATGCCAGTTACAAAGCACCAATTGTGACTCCCAAAGGTGTCTATCCCCGAAACGGCTCCGAAGAACAACTCGAGGACCTCTTAGCGAGCCAGCAGCGATGAAGAGTGCAGAGGTGCGTTTCCGGGCCGGGGTTCGCGTAGGTAAAAGCACGGGATACGACGGGATATGAGTGAAATCGCAATAATTACCGGCGGCACGGATCACAAACCCTGCAATACGGTAGTCGGGTAGGCGGTATGGCCTACCAACAGGCGCATACAGGTATACGCAAGCTCTTTGTCGGAGGGAGGTGGAGTACGGGTTATATTGGCGCCACCTCCTGCACGGTTAAGCGAGCGACTAGGGCAGACTTACGCCTTAAGGCTCTCTCTCTCCCTCTCTCTCCCTCTCTCTCCCCCTCTCACTCTCTCTCTGTCTCTACCCCACCCTCTGTCTCTCGCTCGTGCACGCTATCTCTCCCACCCTCTCTCTCTTCCTTTACCCTTTCCCCTGATTTCCTCTCCGTCGCTCCCTGATCGCCCCTAACCGACACCTCTCGCTTCCACGCTCTTCCCTCCTCCGCGTCCGTCGCACCCCCTCCTCGCTTGGGCTGCTCACCAGCTCGCTCGCACGGCCGCTCGCGCGCGCTCTGCCCTCTCTCGTCCCTCTCTACCCGCGCTTGATGCTGCAACTCCGGCTCGGCTAACCCAACCTAACCCGCGGGCCAACTTCATTCCACGCCGACTGACCACCACCGACGGCCGTCGTCGTCCTCGACGCCGTCGTCGTCGTCATAGAACGCGGGTCACGCGACACGCTGCGCCGCCGACACGGTCGCCAACGGTGTGTTTGTGCGTCCAGGGGCCTTTTTTTTCTCGCGCGCCACCCCGCCGCTGTGTGCCGCCGGCTCTCGCGCTCGCCGATCTCGGTCCAACGGTGACAGGGTCCACGGCAGACGGACACCTGGGGAGAGACAGAGGGGGGAAAGAGAGATAGTGATCAAGTGCGTCGAGGCAGCTTCCGTTTTCACGCGGAACGCGCGAGGGAGCAAAGGGAAATCCGGAAACGGGGGTAACCAGCCGCGGCTCATCTCGCCCACGGCGTTCCAGCGCGCGGACTCGGCGTCCCGTCTGTCCCGAGGACGTTTCCTAGGAAGAAGGAGGAGGGACGACCATGGACATATCGGAAGATTGCTGGGAGCACGTGGGACTGCTCCAAGAGGTCTCCGGTTCGGAACCACCCCCGCCACCATCCGCCACCGACTTCCTAATCCAGCAACAGGAGGTGAGCAGCAGATTTCTTTTCTCTACGCCGTGCTCGCGTTTCGAATCGTGGTTGGATTGATTGAATCGCGGGCGCGGGTAAAAAGCGCGGGAATGCGTGCTAGACTTTGAGGGTACCTTTTTCTACTGTACATAGGATCGTGTTTGTTGAATCGTGTATGTACATGCGTATCTTTCTTAAATTTTAAAGGTCACGTTTTGGTGCAGGGGTAGCTACCATCGCAAAGCTGTAACTTTGAGGCATTAATATCTTACCTGGCACTTATGTCATACTGTGATACGTTAACGTTTATATTTTGTGGTGCAAATAGAGGGTGGTTTAAAACAGAGTGGGTGAACTTAGGGGCATTTATCTAGTATTCGTAAAAATGGACAAAAAGCATTCACCCCAGGATGTGTGATCACATTGCTATATTCCACGCGATATCATGAATACTAAATTGGGATCTTTTATAAATCACTTTCTTCATTACTCAAATCATTACAACGCCTCTTCATAATTAATTTTCTCCTTAGCGAAATCAATTGGAGGACTTCCACACTTTATGAATGTAGTTGCTTCTTTATAACGACCATGAATTAACACCCAATCTTCTAGAATCTATACTTATCAATTGCTACATATTAAGTCCATTTAGGGAAAGAAAGGTGGGGAGTAGAACATCTCCTAGGTATTGCATACCTCACGAGAGTCCATTTCTATCTTTATCTATCTTCGTTAGAATTGCATGCTCTTAAATTCTCCAATCTTCTTCTAATATTATCCCACAAGCACACAGTATAGGTATACGTACCCTCTAACGATACTCTACGCTCGTGATACCTAATTTACTTTTTCCCTTAACTCATCCCGCGAATGGAACGTTTAAAACAACCACACGTCGTGTCCATTTGGAGCAGCTATCTTTACCATAGTCACGGGCCAAGTCCATTTGGGAAAGCTGTCTTCAAAATAATCCACAGAGCACAGGTGGACTCGACCGTGTTACGCGTTGTCATAATATCGTGACGCGCAACGATCACATAATTTCATAAAACGTTCGCATACTTGCTGCGCGCAGAACTCGCAAAATCCCATAGTACCGTTTTCGCTAAATCGCCTCTGAAATTAATAACACTAGCTGCGCGATCTATAATTCAACTTTCGTCGTGAAAATTGTACGCGCCGCACACAGCGGGGAATCGATATTTGATACCTGCAAATAGGGTCGATAGAAAGCTGTCGATCGAATCTATTATCGGACACGGTGTTTTGTATAACGGACACTCGTTAACGAACTTCGATAACAAATAAGAAATCAAATCCCTGTTAGCCCCTAATTGGCAGATTATGAATTAAAATCGTGCACGCGATCGCCTGGCTAATTTACCGGCGTTTCGATGTACCGACAACCCACGATTTTCTGTAACAATCTGGGAACGACATCGAGTCAGTTTTACGGGATTAATTATTCGGCGAACTTTACAACGAGGCAGATCATCCTGCTTACCCCTCGCGAATTCGCAAGTCGATCGCAAAGTCGACAGACGATCCTTTTTCTAGCCTCGTGTCACCTAATCGAACTGCATTCGATGATCAACAGCTATAGACCCTTCCAGTGTACCATTCTATCAATCCGAGGGTTTAATTTGCCCGAAATCTATCGATCGTCGAGCAAATCAAATCCCGACACGATAAAACGCGTTACGTATTCCACGCCTCGTCATTAACTCGTTACTTCTCCGAAAGCATCGCGGTTTCCAAGCGGAACGTGACGCGAGTGCACAAAATCCGTGGACGAGAAGCTCTGGAATCGGAACGGGAACGGCAGCTGTCCCACCTCTCTGTAAAACTGTTTGCTCGGAACGCAGCAACCTCCGATGATCCCAAACCGACTAACGAAAGAATATAGATGCGATTATGGAACTGCATGGTGTTTGGGTGGGTGGAGGGCAGAGATAGGTCCCGAGAGGGTGGAGAGACCAGAGCGGAAGGCGGGGGAGGCCCATTCCGTTTCAATTTCGGGGGTCCCACGTAACAAGCTCTCGCGGCGGAGCAGCGTGGGTCCATAGGGCGTTGGTTACGGTGCCCTGTAATCATACGGGGAATTATAGGCATTTAGACGGGCATGAATGAGCGGATAGGAAAGTTTAAGAAGATATCGGTGGCATCGGGCGCGTCAGAGGCGCGTGCAGCCCGCTGCATCGAGCTCCCTCTTCAGCTTCCCTTCCCTTCCCTGCCCTGACGCCAATTTCTAGAGGCACCTGCAGCCACGATGCCCCGATCAAGGCCCAGATTCACCTCCGATATATACAGGGTGTCACGTAATACTTGTGATATATCTCAGTACTCGAAGGCAAGGCGAGAGGTTCGTAGAAACGTGCGGAATTACGTCCTCTTCGCGAGTCATAGCGAGCTTTGCGTTTTGGTACTACCCTCGGGAATCTCACCTGATCCCGTTCGATTTTTCGTGTTATTGTCGTTAATATACGGGCTCGTTGACTCGTCCTATGAACGATTAAGGTCCACCCTGTATATCCGACCTGCCATCCGTTAGCCCCAGTACGTACACACGCGTGAATTCTGGGACACGAACTGTATCGGCGGTTAATTCGTCTCGTACGGCGGTAATAACAGCGGCAACATAAGTTGCAATCAGCTGTCTATTCGTATGGGTGTGTACATTACCCGGCACGCACACGCGGCCCGCATTATTATGATAAACGATTATATACGCGTATACATATGGATAGGTTGATTGCGCACGGCTCCGATCGTGTAGAATCCGTGTTGCTGCTGTTATTATTATTAAATTGCTTCCTTAGTGCACGCGAAGAATTATAAACAAGCAATCGAGCGCGGACGCGACGATACCAGACGTCCGCACACACGCGCAAGCTCACGGGCTTAAATTTCCTCCGAGGTATTTTAATGCATTTCGAAATTAAAACATCGGGAGCTTCTTGGAGCTGGCGACGCGACTGGCGCTCTGAAATTGCTCCAAAAGGAGCACCAGCGTCATACGACTACATCGCGGTGCAAATTGCAACGAGACACCGGTCGGCGCACGGGCGGGGTCTTCATTTTGCAAATAAAAGCCCTTCAGCGGTCGGGCGAGGCGTCGAACGACTGGTACATACGACTGAATCGAAGGAAGAACGTGCACCTTCTAAGTTCGGAACTTTACCAGCCTCTCCTGGATGTCAAATAAGTTTTGTAGCTCGAGGAACGACTTGAAGACTCGATCGTGCCGATGATCGAATCCGAGGTGAATCCAGACTCGAACTTAGACACGCAATTGAGAGCCAAGCAGTGAGCGATGAAGAACACCTACTGAGTAGAGCTGCCACAAGTTCTACGTTAGGAACAATGCTTAACTGTGCCATCACTGGCACACAGTTCCACTTTCCCCTGCGCAAATCAAGGAAAACGTGTGAACATACCCGATACACTAGTGGCAACACACACTAGCGTCTCATCTGAGTGGTCACCTCAACGAGTGCCTCCGTGGAGATCGGGGCCCAAAACAAATCTCGAAATATTACCTGCCAATGCATAGTCGCCGCAATAAAGGGAAGCTGCTTCAAACGTGAAAGTTAAGTTTGTGGGAAGGCTGTAACTGGCTCCAATTAAACCGACGTGGCCGTATTTCTTCGATTTAACCAGAGACAAATACGCGGCGCGGTGTGGTTCCAGCTGCACGTGAAAGATGTCCGTACAGCGTACGTACGCTGCCGATCAGATCCGCACCTGCGTCGAAATAGTTCGCCTCGGAAGGCCCGCTTTCGGTCCCTACGCGCTGGCGCACTGCTCACGTATGAGTTTCCCACGGCGGGCCAGGATGGGCCCGTGTGGGAATATCGGGGCTTATTACTCGCGCATAGGTAACACGTTCGATCGTCGATCGGCCTCCGATTTTCGTATTCCTTCCTCGTGTGCGTTTTCTCCTCGCTTTGCTACGCCTCGCCCCCTCCCCCTGCTCCCCTCCCCACCACGTCCCCATGCCCCGTTTTCTTCCACCCTGCGTGCCTTCTCTCATTTTTCTTTCGCGCCTTCGTCTCCTTTTTTTTTGTCGTCCCGTAAGTCAATTTGTTTTTGCTTCTTCCTCCTTTCCTTTCTTGCCACCCTTCGAGCCTCCCATTGTTGCCCGTGCTGTTGCAGGATCCTTGGCTGCGCGAATCTTTAAGGTGGAAGTCGCTTTTGTGCATACTTGAGCGAGATATTTGTCAAGTGGAAAGGAATGAGACTGTCGTCCTCGAGGCGGATGCTGTCAGTAAATAACTCCCTTATGCTTATACCCTTCGGCTTGTGTCATTTCACACGTTCGACTCCTGTACAGCTCCCTGACAGAAGGGACGTCCAAGAAAATAGGATAATTGTCGTATAGTAGCATTTACATTCTGTCAAAAAAGTACCGGGAGTCGAGCATTTAAACAGCTCGCTTAGAGGGATTGTTGAAATTCTTTTTGTCGCTAAGTTGGCACAACTGCCCTCTATACTCACGCGGAGTTTCAGCGTCACTTGTCATTTAGTTTGTTTACAGTGCGCCATTGCGTCAGTTCATCTCAAGTCTGTTTTGCGATTTTTTCAAATGGATAAAAATATCGAACAAAGAATCTGTCTGAAATTTTGCATCGCAAATGGAATTTCGTGCGCCGAAGCGCTGAAAATGTTACATAAGGCTTACGGTGAATCGACTTTATCAAAAACACGCGCGTACGAGTGGTACAGTGCATTTAAAAGCGGTCGAGATGTGGTGGAAGATTTGCCTCGCTCTGGTCGGCCATCAACGTCTTCAACTGAACTTCGCATCGCTAAAGTAAAGGAAATGGTGGCTGGAAATCGTCGTTTAAGTCTGAGAGAGATAGCCACCGAAATTTCTGTGTCTCGCGAATCAATTCGTAGCATTTTAAACGATTGTTTGACTAGTGCCGAAAGACCTGAATTTTCTGCAAAAACTCAATCGCATTAAGGTCGCTGAAGATATGTTAGAACGAGTCAATTCCGACCCCACATTCATAAAACGCATTGTAACTGGTGATGAGACATGGGTTTACGAGTTTGACATGCAAACCAGTCAACAAGCTTCGGAATGGCGCCTGCCAATTCAACCGAAACCGAAAAAAGCATGTCAAAGTCGATCAAAAGTGAAGGTGATGTTGACAGTCTTTTTCGATTACCGCGGTGTTGCGCACTCGGAATTCTTGCCACAAGGTAAGACAGTAAATAAAGAATGTTATCTGAGCGTTATGCGGCGTTTGAGCAAATTCGTCGAAAAAGACCAGATTTGTGGAAAGAAAACTCATGGATTTTGCACCACGATAACGCACCATCTCACAAGGCTATTATTGCGAACGAATTTCTAGCCAAAAACTCAACAAATCTTATCGAGCAGCCACCGTATTCCCCTGATATGGCTCCGACCGACTTTTTTCTTTTTCCGAAACTGATATTACCACTTCGAGGCACCCGTTTTCAGTCGATAGATGGCATAAAAGAGAATTCGCGGCGAGTACTGAAGTTGATTCCAAAAAATGCGTTCAAAAAATGTTTTGATGATTGGGTTCTTCGTTGGCGTAAGTGTATTATTTCGAAAGGGGCCTACTTTGAAGGAGATACAATAAATTTGGATGAATATTACATATTTTGTGTTTCATTGACCAATTCCCGATACTTTTTTGACAGAATGTATATCATCAGGGTACATTTATCGCAACGATCGTAGTCAGTTTTACTCAGGGCTGAATTAAGACCTTGAGAGGCCCTAAGCACCCAAAGGATTTTGAGGCCCCCTTATACAGGGTGATCCCTTAAACGCAATGCACTATTTCTTAGGCATTTCCGATAATTTTACTGAAAAGTGTTTCTAACAAAATTTAGATTTTAAAATTCAGAACATTTCTATAGTGCACCCCTTTCTCACGATGCCCTAAACAGGTGCTTATTTTTCATATTGGTTAATCCAGCACTGGTTTTACTCTAGTACAGTGCTTCCTCGTTATCAGCTTCTCCTCTACGTTATAAGCTCGTCGCTATGCTCTCTGTTTCTGGTACTTAAATCGAAGCAAGTGATACAGCTGTTTTATGGCTTAGAAGGAGAACTTGAGAATAAATTAATTTGAGAAATGTGATCTCTACACGCTATGTGCTCACTGTCAGTCCCAAATTGCGAGCTTATATCGAGTAAATACTGTACTCCGCGTATCTCGCCTTCTGCTCTATCAACCCTTTTCTAGTGACTCATAGGACACATCGCATTAAGTTACTCAAGGCATAGGGCTCCCCGTTGAAGAGGGTGCGTGGTCCTCGGTGCAACATTCCTTCGAGCAATGGTGCGCACGATTTAGGTCCCGTTCACACCGAAAACCAGCGGATTCGCGGGGAAACAAGCGAAGAGGCTCGGCGCTCAGGGCACGTACGCGCTCCGTGAGAGAACTCGGCCGATTCGTACGATAACGACGGCGTACGAGCTGCTTCCGAATTGCTGTTTTCGCCGGGACACCGGCCGCGGGCATCGTGAAAACGGAATGAGAAGTGGAACGAGGCTGCCGTGCGATTCCGCGCGCGCTACGTCCACGGAATTCCACGCGATTTCCAAGACGGATTGCAGCGCTCGGCGTTCCTATCCCCGATGCAAACCGCCTTACGTGGTGAAGATCGATCGCTCGATCCCTACACATGGCCGACGCTAAATATTCTGTCGCGCGAACGCCGATTGGAATTCAGCGCGTACGGGCTCGTCGAGTATTCATTGTCGAGAAAATGAGAAACGATTATCGGCCGTTTCAAGTGTCCACCGACGTGCGGCCAATTTATGGGATCGTCGAGGTTCGCGAGATCGGGGCTCGCTATGTGAAACGACTACAGTGGTACTAGCGGAACTGTCCCTCTTGGAAAACTACGATCAAGAATCGATGCCTCATTTATGAATAATTTGGCCTACTTAGTTAAGCAGAACCAACCCTCAATGATTTGAAACTGACTAGGTAAATTTAGTTTGAAGATTTTAGTTGCTAAATAAAGGTGGCTTTATTTCTATTATATTAAAATTCTTGTCATTATTTTACGATGTTTTTTAATGGATTATTCAAGTGACTAGTATAATTAATATTATTTTAATTGTATGAAGCTTTTGTTAATTCATTTTTTAAAATGGAACTTTGGCTTGGTGGTTTTAATATTTGTATAACGTAAGAGTTATTTTATGGGTTGGTCATTTTTTGCAAAATAAAGATCACAAAATTATGGGATCCATTTAACTTATTTTTTGTCATTTTGAGGGTTGAAAGCTTTCTGCATAACTACTTAGGCCCAATTGAACAACCAAGTAGCTTATTCCATTGAAGAGTGGCCCAACTTCAAATGATATACTTAGTACTAAATACAGGTAGTACTAAAACAAACCCACAGCATACACTCTGCCTTATGTAACACCTATTAAAATTGACTTGCTCTCCGTCTTGCATCCCCATTAGAAAGTACCTACAGAATCAAATAGGTAAGCTAGTGAGGTGCCTTTCTAACTTCATTTCTATCAGCATCAACGTCACTTCTATTCGGCATAGAACGCGCGCTATTTTCAGCTACTATTCCCAAGATTCTATAGGCTTGGACGTACTCCAAAGCTGACGAGCGTTTCGAATGGTTCACGCTTCATCGCGTCATGGCTAGCAAAATATGGACACAGCCGGGCATTTGATCGATAGCGCGCCAGGTAATCATACCTGTATCCAGGCGGCGGCGGGCCATTAACGCATTTCATTCTTATCAATGGCGGTCGTTCGTGACAATTATTTTTCCCCGGTAACGTCGCCCTTAAATATCTCCCAGCAGCAGTTTATGTCCTCGCATTAGAAGTGGCGCGCAACCACCTCGCGCGATACGACTCCAGATTCGAGCGTAAACCAGCGAGCGGGATTCCCGGTGAAATTTATTAGGTAGCTATAAATTATGGCGCGGTACACCTGTGCTTTGCCGCGGCCGAGACTTGTCTCAGGGCCCGATCACACCGAAGCGTCTCTTTATAGCCGTCGACTTCTACTTCCGGCCACGGGAACCCCTTTGACCGGCCGATATCGGTGCCCCAATCCTCTCTCTCCCATTCGACTAGCCCGCGAAGAATCGCCCGTTATCCGACGGATCTTGACGTCCCGACGTAGCCCACACGGGACACGTCGCACCTTTGCGTTCTTTAATCTCCGCCAGCTGCAGTGCCGGCCTTTAATTCCTCCAGGACCAGATCTGATCGCCTAGCGTATTAATTAGGGGTGATTAATAGTCGACGGTTGGAGACCTCTGACATTGAACGCGAACGAAAGTTCTTTTTCTTGTTACTCGCTTGTTACGTGGGATATATAAGAAAATACAGCAGTGTCAAGAAAAGGGGGTCAATTAATTGTGTAGCTCAAACCGAGCTCCTTCCATCTCTGTTCCTTGAACTTTGTCATCTTCCTGGGAATTCCACAGTTCGATTAATCACTGGCCGTTGATTGCATTCGAAGATCCCTCGTCAACGCATTTAACCGCCATCATTCGCCAGCTTCGATGGTCCTCGGAACCGGCTAGGTAATACCTGTCTCGCTTAATACCGGCTGTCTTGCTAACTGACCTATTTCGTGGATTCCTTGGAGTATAATGTCTCCTCGCTCGCGCTATTGTCTGTTAAATTCGAACGGGCGCCAGAGTAATAGCGCGCTTTACGATTTAGAGATTTAATATTCGCCGGGTAAGTGGCTGCGCCGAGGCACTTTACCAACCACTATCCTCAACCAGACTTAACCATTTACAATTTACCGCCCCGCTGAACTACATAGAGGCTGTAAATCAATGCGCAGAGAATAGTTTTCACGGAGGACACGAGTATCACCCGCAACTCGGCGCTCCCTCGGCGATCGTGCCCTTAGAAGTGACGCCACGAGTGCGCATAATTACAAAACAGTACGAGATGAAATACAGCGGGCCGTTAATCAGCCGCCTCAGCGAGATGTATCCTCCGCCGAAAAAAAAAAATTGTTACACGTTACGCCTCCGGCATCAATCTTGCCCGGAACCGGGTTGAATTATCGAGAGATGCGGGACACGATACGATACATGGCCTCTCTTGACGCTAAATTTCGTACCGCCGCGATAGCATCTTCCCACAATCTAGCGTCCCACGCAGAGAGAGCTCCCATGGCGCTGGAAGAGGGGAAAGATGTCGCTAGACGGGCCAAGCTCCATCGACGCGTTCCGCCCCGATGATATCTTCGGGGCTCGTTGCGAGGTTCACACGGGCGCGCTAGCACCCCTCCCGACTGTCCCGCGCTTTCCGCGTGCAACGCAGGATACGCACTTGTCGCCCGGCCACTTGTCGCCCCTTCCTGCTTCCAGGGCGTCCGTTCTCCCCCGTCGTCGTGGCCCTCGCACACGCGAGAACCGAGGCTTTCTCCGACTGGAAACACGTGACACGTGCATCCCGTATCGACTGGACACGTGCAGTGCGTCCTCGGTTCCACGCTTTCAACCCCCATGGTTATGGTGCTGCGCCACGCCACTGTGCTCTCGCCGGGCCAGAGTGCGATCGCGTTTACCGCCCCAATAACAGGCCGCCGGCGCGCGATCACCCTCGGTGCCGAGAGCGATCGTCATCGCGGAAACCGCGGGAAACGACCGATTGATGCTGGCGTAGGTACGCTCGAAGAAATACGCCCGACCACTTGTTGCTAAAAAAGATTGCATCTCCGGCTCGCGAACCAACGAACCCGAAGACCTTGGATCTGACTCGGGGGAAAAAGCGGCCAGGGAACGAGTGAGCTGCGGCGAGGCGCGCGGCGATTGAGCAATCGAGGGATGATTATAGTGCTCCGTTTCCTGGGCAGGATGCGACGTTATCGGTGTAATCGTAACGCTTTCAAGCATCGTCCGCGAGGAGTTTACGGGGGGCCGCGTCACGCAGCGGCGCAATCTCTCCAGCGAGCAGTAAAAATCTTTTCTGTGTCATTGCGGCCAGTCGTGTCACGCACACCCTCCAACTTGCCTCTCCGCTTCGCAACAAACTCTGCTTTCTCCTCTTCGTCTTCTTGTTCCTGTTTTTTTCGCTTTTCTCTTTGACTTCTGGCGTTCCCAGAGAGGCAGCGGCCGCCGGGCCCTTCCTCCGAAAGTTTTCCACCCTTGGCGTAAACAGCCAGCCGTCTGTCGGCGAGATGGGGGGAGGGTTCGTTCTAATTGAACGTAACCCTCGGCCGCACGCTCCACGCCAGCGAGGGGTGAGTTTATCTCGACGCGCGTTAACGCGCCAGGACGTAAGTGGGAGTACGTAGAAAGCAACTCCGCCTTTATTCCTGCCTCGGTGTACTCCTCCGCTCCGCTGCCGCTTTATTAAGCAGGAGGCGCCGCACGCGGCCCTCGAGTATTTTAACGCAACAGTTTGCGGTCCAGCCCCCTCTGCTTCCGCTCCCGACGGGATGGAACCGTCTGTCGGCAGCCAATCTTCCTTCTGGGGCCTACGCGATAAGTCGCGCGACGAACTTGCGCGAGATTGCGATGTCTCGATCACGAAGATGCTGCAAGCGGCGAGTGTGGTAAGGGGAGAGATTGTTGGTGCTAGGGGTGGAACAAAATAGGAGGTTGTACGAAAGGACACAGTGGAGTTGATTCGTCACGGCATTGGTACTTAAAACTCAGCAGTAGGTACTAGGGCCGGGACTATTTCTCGAATTTTTCGGTATTTGAATATTCGAATACTTCAGTTGCTCAATTATTTGGCGAATATAATTCGAATACCCAAGTATTCGAAGACTAATCGAATATTTAAGTATTCGAATACTACTCGAATATTTAAGTATTCGAATACTACTCGAATATTTAAGTATTCGAATACCAATAGAATATTTAAATATTCGAATACCAATAGAATATTTAAGTATTCGAATTCTAATAGAATATTTAAGTATTCGAAAACTAATAGAATATTTAAGTATTCGAATACTAATCGAATATTTAAGTATTCGAATACTACTCGAATATTTAAGTATTCGAATACTACTCGAATATTTAAGTATTCGAATACTACTCGAATATTTAAGTATTCGAATACTAATCGAATATTTAAGTATTCGAATACTAATCGAATATTTAAGTATTCGATTACTGATGTATTCGAATAGTATAGTGTGAATTATAAATCAAGTTCTTTAGGTTCATTTGTCAGGGTGAAATCTTGTAAGCTAATTTTGACCCACTTCACACCATACTATTCGAATACTCAAATACTCGAAGTTTATTCGTAGCATTCGAATACTTGTAAAATATTCGAATATTAAATTATTCGAATAGTCCCAGTCCTAGTAGGTACATTATTATTATTTTATTATTATTAAGCGTCTTCATTGCACAAACAAAATAAGCAAAAGAAAAGGAAAGAAGAACAAGACTATTGCAAAGGCGAGGTTCAGTCGAAAGACTGTTTTCCAACCTGATTATGACGTAATATTCTTGACGCTGTTAAATTTGACTAAATTTGAGTCGATCTAGTTCTATTTTACTAATATTTAGCTGGAGGTGGTAAATTTTACAAGATTCGATTCAATCTAGCTTAATTTGAGTAAGATTTGGTTGTAAAGCTAACATGCGACCATCCTTGGACCTTATAAATAGGGACTTGGATATCGTAATTATGTGAAAAAGTGTTGCATCACTCGCATAAAGAACGCTAGAACTTGCACCCCTGGGTCACCCTGTACCTTCTCATCATTCACTCTTCCACGTACCACATCACCACTTCAAACAGTAAATTAACCCACCACCACCATTCAAAACCATGTAACTACTGTCCTCTCTTCGTTCAACCCATATAATTGAGAAAGTGGAAGGGTGATCTACATCCCCGTTTCTTCGAACACGGAGCAGTTAACCTGTTTCACGTCCGCTCTAGCCGGTGCACAACCTAGAAAACCCCACTCCGGATCGCTAAAGCTCTTTATGATTTCTAAGGGCTTCCGGATCGACGAAGTGCTTCTGTGCCAGCTCGATCATTCCCAGGCAAACGGACAGAGAGAGCTGGCGAGCAGCGGCGGGGCTAGAAAGAGCGAGGTAGAACGGTCGACATGACAGAGGAGGTGTACCAATGAGTCGGATGGAAAACGACCCTCGTCCGTGGGGGGTTAGCCGCCCCCCGCCGGTTTCCTTTCTTCCTTCCTTCCAGCCAGCCACTTTCCCGCTTATTCAGCAATGATTCAATTCGGATGTGCTTTTTACGCCCGGCAGCGGCGTCGATAGCTTCGGTGGGTGGTTACCGTGCCGCGGTTGCAGTCTAGCTAACCGAAAAGGGGAGCGAAAAAGGGGGATGACAGGCGGCGCGAGGGCGGTTGAAAGGAAGAAGGGACGCGAAGTTATCCCGCGCTGAAAACAGATTGCTCGGCATTCAGACCGCTCCGTGGCCCTCCCACTGCCTCCCTTCCACCCTCCTTCACCCTCTTTCGTTCCGTTTCGCCCCCCGAGCAACGACTCGTCAGAGAAAAACCGAGAGCAGAGGATAGAATCGACTAACCAACAAGTCGTTCCTTTAATTCAGCTTGCTGGCTCTCCTCCTCGCGTTCCATTAGCCGAGCATCACCTGTCCGAATCCTTTTGAGTCGATAACGGAGGTTCTCCGAACTGAGCGCTCTATCGAGACAATTAAAGGAATTTTTTATGTATATCGGGTGACCTTGCTGTATTCATGAGGATTGCCTTGTCTTCCAGAAGAAAGGCATTAGATGTGTTCACCTTGTGCATTCTTCTGGTGACGACAAATCTCTTGGAAGGCAAATTATATTCAACGTCTTCACTACATCGCTATTCACAGCGTCACGATTTCTAGATAATTCTTGAATTCCTCACCGTACACTAATCCCAGAACACTTTCAAAGGGTATACGCCCACAACTGCGCGGCTCACAGTGGATCAATTGAAACCAAACAAACTCGCAACTGAAGTACTGTTTTGGAAACTAAGATCCATTTCAACTACCGAGAATTTCAGGACATACTCGTCCGAAGCTCATAATAAACGTCTCCCAGGCCTGAATGAATGCATCGCGGTGTCGTGAGCCGAGCAGGCCCTGTTCCGTGCCGACAATCGGGCCCCGGAATGAAAAAGCACCCTTTCTTAAGAAACCGTAATGACGGCATCGAACACCGGGCCCGCTTAATTCCCTCGCTCGACAAAGTGTGTATCGGCCGCCTCGCGACGCGGTGTAAATCAACAGACATTCGCCGGCGGGCGAGCCTTTTACACGCGCAAGTACCAGCCTCGATGATCGCAAGAAAGCAGAATTCCCTTGTTCCACCTTGAAATTACTGTACCCTCTGCGGACGGGACGAAACGGAATGAAAAGGCGAATGACGAGTAGCCGAATGACCAGTCTTCCGTTCTTCATCGTCTTCTTGTATTATTCTCGTTTGTTCCGGAGGTTTTCGAACTTCCATTCAGAAATATGCAGGGTGAGTGAAGAGACTGAGTATAGGGACCATTGGCAGAGGGAAGATTTAAAAGTTCAGTGTAGCCCATCTGCACTTAAGGGGACTAGGCAGTCCAAAAATCGATTTTTTATTGCATTTTTCGAAAGTACTATCTTTTCTCAATAATATGCCGCTTGGTTTATAGTAAATTCGCAAAATTGTAGATTTGACAGCTAAAAACGTCAAGCGGCAACCTATAGCGTCGCCTTTGCCCAGAAACTTTAAATGCGTTTTCCTCGAATTTTTTTTTCTCTTCATTAATTCCTGATTGCGAGCGAATTGAGGTTTAAATCGACTTGGAAAAAATTACAGGATGGGTAGAACATGTGTCATTTCGGCGCAAACCTCTGATATGGTCCGTAAAAATTCGAGACTTTCATAAAAAATATTAACAAGTCACCGGATTTTTTTATGAAAATCTCAAATTTTGTGAAAGCGGAATTAGTGCGCGCAGAAACGGTTTATGACACGCTCGACCCTTTCGGCTGTAAAATCCTCAATTTTGCGAATTTTAACATAAACCAAACGGCATTTTACTCGGAAAGGGTGGTACTTTCGAAAGGTACAACAACAAAAAATCGAGTTTCCGATTGCCTAGTCCCCTTAAGGGCCAAAAAGTCCTAAATTACCATTCTTCGCTTTTAGAAGAGCCATAGAAACTTAAAAAAAAAATACATATTCTTTAGCGGGGGTAAAGAAAGCCAGGACAGATGAACGAAGTACACAACAAACTTGCGTTACGCAAAAAAACACTTTACAGTACCTATATTAATTCACATTAGGTGGCGGAAACTTTGCAAATTTTTCCATTTCGTCAAGTATCAAAGGGGCCATATTTAGATACCCAAAAAGCCATATGGTGCCTCCTCTGCTTTAGGTCGTATCTACTCTCAACCATACATCCTTCCCAGATTCGGTTTAGCTTGATTCGTATCCGCTCCTAAACCTCCCACCATCTTCACCCAAATACCAATCGCGCCTATTACAAAAAGCCTCCAAACTCCAAAACCTCTCTCTCTCAAACCTTGCACCCTCAGCGCACTTACACTCCCCGAAGCGATATATTCAGCCAATAACAGCAACCTATCCCGCGCCCAGGGATTCGTCTCCGGGGACGCTTGTAAGAGAATAGCACCTGCACAGGGCTATCACGCGAGTTCCTATGTCGATAATGACGCGTTTCGATGGCTCGGACCTCGAGTAGCGGTATCGCGACTTGGGGTCAAGAGTCGTTGGTCGATCACAGCATAACTAGACGCACGTTTAAACGGTGGCGTGCAGATTTTCGCGATGCTATCACTTTAGGAACCAGTGTATACAGAGCGTACCAGCTGAACCACTCGTTACCAGCGCGCGGCTACTACAACCTTACAACGGTCGATTACAAAGGGCTGGAAAATCAAAGGGTGTCCGCGGCGGTGGCGTGCGCTCGATTGACGTGACGTAATACGATGGGCTCGTTGTTACAACGAAAGCATCGGTCCCACTCGGTCAGTCGCATATTAATACCTGGGACCGTGTAGCCAGGAGCGGGCAGCTGCCGGCTCGTTTGCAGCACGCGATACTCGCGCTCTCACCTGTAACGTATATCTCCACTGCCCTCCTCTCTTTCTCCTCCCCCCTCGACACTCTCTCGCCGCACACTCTCGTCCACCTCTTCGTGCTGGTATCTATCTCCGCGAGGAGCACTCGAAATTATTATTCCCGTTCGCCTGCTAAAGGCCCCCGTATCTCGCTCGCTTAATGTGTACAGGGTGTTCTGATATTCGAGTGTACACGGACCCCTCTCGCGGCCCGGCCGATTTCTCGTCGAGGACGTATAGGTGGGACGGTGATTTTACCGTGAAATAAACGCGTGTCAATGAAATACGATCGCGGGTACTGCTCGCCTTTATCGATGGCTGGTTTATTAGAGGCGGGCCGTTATTAGTGGGCCGCAAGTTTAGAGGGTGAATTCAATGGATGTAAATGATTAAGAGCTCGTGTAAGTGTGCGCTCCGTTCGGTCTTGTTTCGGAGGTAAAGAAGTTGCTGTGTTGTGCCGGATGCTCGCAAAAAGTGGTCTAAGCGACTGCCTTGTGCTTCGGGAGTGGAACCTCTAAACGCATTCTCGTTGGCACTCCGATCGTTGATAGGATCCTTATATTAAGTCGTAATGCACAGTACCCACATGGTGGTTGGAAGAAAGTTTGAAAGTTGGAGGCTAATAGAAGTGCCGCGATCTAACAGCATTAAATAGTAGCATTAAAATATTTAAATCCATGTAAGTAACTATCATCGTTCCAACGGCAGGATAACTGACTAAAAACATCCCCTTTTAATGTAGAAATTTGGAGGCTAATGGGTTAATCTGTTGGTAGGTTGCACGTTTGGGTAGCGATATATCTTCCGACTGTTATCGCGCGCCAAAGCCGCAGGACGCATCGCTGTCTGTATTAACCGATATTAATTTATCACGGGGACTAATAATTGCCCTTCGGCCGCGGCCGGTTTGGAGCGATCACGAGCGATGGCTCGATCAAGGGAAGCAATACAAATTATCCCAGTTGGAGCGGGGACCGCGTTCCTTTTTTCGAGCGTCGCCGGTCGAGCCTCGCGACGACGAGCGGAGCATCATGATGGATCGGTCCAGCAGCCTTTATCAATCGTTTAAGCACGATCGTGCCTCGATTGCCAAGGGGAGGGGGACAATCGCGATCGTGCCACCACTACCCGATTTCGCAAACGGACGTCGATACTCTTTGTCAATGGGGATCGGCTCGAAACCGTTCCCAGAGTCGCCTCGCGACGATCATCGATCACTGGGGCGGGCTCGTCGCGGCGCGTGATCGAAATCGCTACGACGCGCTTATGCGAGCCCGAGGACGCGTCGCGATCCTCGTAGATTTTTTCTTTCCCCGAACGCTAGCCAGAAAATCACCTCTATTTATAGAAGAATCCACAGCCGGCCAGAAAATCGTTGCTGGCGGAGCTCACGGCTTCACGCGCTGAGCGATCCACGCTTATTGGTTTAATCTAGTACGTACGAAATCCTTTCACTCTATAGGAAATGCAGATAAGAATGTAGATCCTCCTGCTTACAATTAGTCAGAGATACAGTGGCTAACGTGAGTACCCAAGTGTTCTTCAACACCTATCGCAGGGCTGTAGGGAAGAGTGAGGGAATTACGGACACTTAAGGGGGTACGCCACCCTGAGCCGCTCGAAACAGCACTAAACTAGACGAATTTTTTTTACCGATACTATGGGGTTGAAAATTATTTATTTTCTTCTTATGGGTAGAGCGTGTATTAGTGCATATATCGTATAAATACTGTACAAAAATATTAAAAAATGACCGAGTTATTTGTTCTCCCGCGAAGCTCGTCCGCCGTTACACGCGTGACTAACCTAACAAATTGTAACGAACATGTTCGTCTGAAATCAAAAACCCGATGATTTTCGTGTTCCTTAATAAAATACCTACGACGTAGCATAGGGATTTGAGAAAAAAAAATTTATTGCATAAATGAGAGCAAAGTGAAAAAATTATACGTTTTTCACATGAAAAAAGGAATTTAAACCATTAATTATATACGAATGGGGTGTAGGATGGAAAAACTGATATGCTACATCGTAGATAATACCATTAAGAATATGCGTGCCAAGTTTGAACTCAATCGGACAAATAGTTTTGGAGATATTTGAATGGTAGCTACCTGCTGCGGAATATCGACATCCGCGCCTCGTTTAAAGTCTACAACTCGGCTATTTTGGGGAATTTTTGCGTCTACCATGGCTTAAATTATTCTTAAAACTTTACGTAATAAGAAAGTGCAAAGAAAAAAAAATCGTTTTTTCAAAACTTTCAGGGTGGCGTAATCCCTTAAGGGAACAGTTAAATTGCAACAAAAGTATTGACTCTAATCAGATTCACTCTATAGATAATTGAACTTTGGTTAATTATCTACGAAGACAACACAAAGAATTATAGATAGATACCTACTTTAATAAACGAATCATCTTTTGAAAGAAAAACAAGACTCCTTTTGTCTCCCTTGTTTGGTCACATTCCTACACCTCCCAGCACCTTACAGTACCTACTAATCTCCAAATATGTCCCCAGGATCTTAATTTCAGAACAAACACTCTAGGGTGCCACCAACTTTTCCTACTACAAGACACAGTAGGGTGGGGCTAAAAGTCCGGCGGGTAAAAAGTCCCGAATTCAAAATCTCTATTCCTAAGCAATGTATTGAGTTTCGCAGTGTACTGTAAACGGCGCGAAGAAACGGAGGTGACCACGGAGTCGCCAGTCGCTCCTCGACGTTCGTGCGAATTACACGCCGCCTTCGTTATTTTATGTGTCGAAAACCAAAAGAAACAGGTACATCGTCTTTATTGTTTCATACGAAGTAAACCACAGTTTAAAAGCGTATCAGCCAAGTACGTTAAGATTCCTTGAGTAATGTGTTGCATGATATTATTTATTGCTGAATGATAATATTTTCTAACGTATATATCGCAGAAACTATTGAGGTACCATTGGGGCAAAAAGTCCCTCGGACTGAAAACATATATTGTATTATTTGTTTTCTTAATAAGATGGCCACAGTATAAAGAAATGTTGCCCAAAATCTTTAAATAGTGTTTTAGTTTTAGTTGAGCGATTTTTTTTAGTTTTTAATTCAAAGTGAACCTTTGATTTATATTTTTATTTTTTATTAAAGAAGTCATACTTTCCTTTCAATATTCTATCTATAAGTACCAAAAGGAATTGGTTAAATAAATATTTGTCGTTTTGAAAAGAGACTTATTTAGTTTAATATTACACGGAAAGACATTAGGGACTTTTTGCCCCGTGCGTGAGGCAAGAAGTCCATTTTGCATCGGCAAACATTTTGTGGTATAACTCACCAGAAAATAACAATACCAACAAACGAACTTCGTGAACGTAAAACGTAATTGTTATAATTT
Source organism: Andrena cerasifolii (assembly GCF_050908995.1). Classification (NCBI taxonomy): domain Eukaryota; kingdom Metazoa; phylum Arthropoda; class Insecta; order Hymenoptera; family Andrenidae; genus Andrena; species Andrena cerasifolii. The sequence continues at coordinate 6,198,228 of NC_135118.1, forward strand.
TGTGCAAAATAACACCAGATATCTCTAGACTGTTACTACTAAATTTGACATAGGTTTATATGAAAAACGTGACTTTTAGCCCCACCCTACCCTACCCACCTGCCGTTATTATTGCAATTTTCAGAGTAGCCAAGGAATCTCTCAGCTGACTGAAAATTTGTTCGAATATCCGCCGTAATAAGACCACCGCGAAAATATTAACGGTACACACAAAAGGAGCGGGCTGCGATCCGGGGGGGCCCTGCAGTGCCGTCGAGGAAAGAGGGACGAAGCCGGGTGCCCTTCTTTTCGATTCTTCACGGTGACCCGATATCGGCGCGCGTACGCGTGTACTCGGTACGGAACATAATGCCTGTTCGAGCTGCGTCGGCACGATAAATTATCGTAAACGCATGTTAACCGCCCGCCTTGGATATTTGTTAACAGGTTAGAGTAGGCGGCGCGTGTGTACTCTCGTTCCGTCGTTACACGTACGTTTATACGCGCATAAAACGCGCTCGGTTATGGTCGGCTCCTCCGCGCGTATCTCGTGACCGTTCCTCGCGGCTCCTTCCCCGTGCACCTTCCAAAGGCCGAGAGCGTGTCGCCCGCTCTTCGTCCCCTATCCGTCGGATAAAGCCTACCGTTGGCCAACCGCTGGCTACCAGAGGCGAAACGCGAGGAAAGGTCGCGGATATTCGCCCGACATGGCCGAGAGGATCGGTATGAACGTGCCAAATACGCGTCCCCCGCCTGTTTGCACTCTGCGGCCGGAATATGTACGTGCTCGGAGTTACAGTTTGGAGGAGTCCCTCGAAACGAGATTTCATTTGGTACTCCTCGATGGCTGAGCCCACTTTTCGACATGACTCCCTCGCCGCGGGTTATTGTGATGCAACTTTTTCGCGGTCGCGAGCGCCACTCTGGGACATGTTTGATGTTGGGGAGAGGGATTTATTAGGCTTGGGTGACACGCATTGAGTAGTATCTACAGCATAGTGGAGATGATAGGAACAGCAGGGTCAATTCGATCCAGTGGAGTGGAAGTGCGTCGAGTCCTGAGTGCCACAAGGATGTGGAATGACAGTGAGCCTTCTTCTTTGCCTTCACTTAGTCACAGTTCAGTCAGTTACAGAAATCACAGGTACCTAGCAGTCATCCAGCTTCTAATCTTTCCTTCGTGCATCGCTGTAGTTTTATCAAAGTCAATCTCACTTCAAACACCTTCCACATACCTACCTAATTCAATTTTCAATCCTCCCTTTTTGTGCCGCCATGAATCACCGCCGCGGCCCAAAAAGTCGCCAAACGGTTTCCGGATCGTGATCGCGCGCGTTAACCCCGGCGACCTCGGCGGACGCACGATTCGTGTCCCCGAAAAATCGCTATTCATGACGTACCTACCTACATCGCTGTAGGAGATGTCATCTATCCGCATTATATATGATATCGGCCGGCGAACGATCGGCGCGGATATGTACGCGGAAACGGAGGCCTGGTAGCGGGAGACCGTAACTCCCTGCTTAACTTAAGTTATCGCCGCGCCGCTGATTATTAATGTTGCCACTATTAATAACCCGTGGGTTACGCGGATCGCGCGCCCAGTGAAATATTATACGGTGCACCTGAATAAGTAACTCGACGATCGCAGCCGTGAAAAACGCCGCGCTTTTCATTCGACAGCGAGAGGATCGCGGCGCTGGATCGCCGCGGGATTAAGACGATTCATCGGCTTTCCATGAGCGCGTCTTCCGCCCTCTTCCCTCGCCGTTCGCCGCTAATGCCGGTTGGGAAATCCTCGTGGAACTCGTTGAACGGTTCCAAGTGGTACCGGGTGACGTCGTCGCGATTTCCTTGCACACGACCGCCGTTTTAGCGCGTCCCGAGGTAATGGTCGTTTCTTGTAAAGAAGTTAATTGGTTCCTGTGAGAAGCCACTCTGCGCGGACTCGTGACATCGGCGCTGTTCCTGTTCCACGATTTTCACCGCTCGTTTAACCGCGAGCCGCCAGACAACGGGCGACGTCTAAATTATTCGATTTCCTTCCCTTTAGGTGCGTTCGAGAGAGGCCTCGCTGGACAACGCGACCCACAAACGAAACGTTCAACTCGTGCGTTGAGTGGTGTTGGTCCTCTGTGCTCCTGGGCATAGAGCAGGCATTTCAGCAGCTTCCTCTTTGCCCCTCGGAATTCACTGCGTTGCCAAATAGGGATCTCGTCACGTCCCTGCCAGCTTTCCAGCGTTTTCGTTGCGACACAGCAACGATCCCTCGCGAAGCACGTCGTCGGCAAGAATCGTGCTGGAAATCGCGGCGACACGCATAGGTACACGCGTGGTGTCGTGCAACGAAACGCACACGATGCACACTGGCGGTATCGCCGTTCGCCCGCTCGAGTAGGTGCTGCTCCTCCGGTAATTTTAGCCGGATCTGCATATTTTAACACGAAAACTTCCGTCGATCATTATCCTCGCCGCGACTCGGCCAACCTGCGGCTCTACGGCCGCCGTTCGCATTCGCTTTGTGCCCGGCCGTCATGGCGTAGCCACGCGATCCGTTTGACGGGAAATCGTTGCACCCTGACCTGCACCCACGCGAGGAAAGTGTCGGTGGCCGGCAGGTGGCGGAAAATGGGTCTCCAGAGCGAGCAATCGCCGCGTAGGATCGAAAGGTGAAATTAACCTGTACGTGTTCCGTGCGAGGAACAAGCAGAAGGGAAAATTCGTTCCCCCGCGTTCCTCGTCCATTCATCTGTTGGTTCATTCGGAGTAGCTAATCGAAGTGGAGGAGAATGGACACCGAGGAGATTGCAGATGGTCGATATACTGTTGCAATTTAATAAGAACCGTTGCCGAAACGCCTGGCAGCCCCCGCGCAAACAGAGCAACGCGAAATTACCGTCGGCTCGCATGACGACGTATTATTGTCGGGCGAATTCGTTTATTTTAAAATTACCTGTTGATGGCCGCGAGATACTCTCTCGCCGGCGAGGTATCGGTGCGCTTTATCTGCACGCACCGTGCCCCTCGCCCGCCCCTTATATCGCGGCCCCACCAACCTGTTTACAACGAGCACGACTCGGGTCACCGTTATAAGAACCTCGCCGGCCACGAACACGGCCGTGCTTAATTGTAATAACTATAATTAGCACCACTTATCCGGCCGATAAAGAACTAAAGCGTCGAGGAGGGGAGGGGCGTTGAGCTAGCGGCGCGAATCGTGATCGCGGCTACTGAAAGATGTAGGTACGGACCGTCACGGGACGAGGAAAAATCCACGGGGCCTTATTGAACCGGTTAACTGTTCCGTGCCGCCGACTTTTACGCCCCCGCCCCCTCCCCTCCTTCGTGTTCGATTATCGAGGATAGAGGGGCAGTTAACCCCCCGACCGAGCGCACTTGTAAGCTTCCATAGACCGAAGGAAGTTCCTGGGTTTTTAGATCGACTACCAATAGCAGCTGGTAGTGAAGTTTTGATGGAGCAGCGAGGCTGCTGGTAATTGTTGGACTTCTTCTGAGGATATGGTGAGATATTGTTTCTTATTAGTAGCAGGCGGGATGTAGGAAAGCTTCGAGGTGCACCTTGTAAAATTGTAGGTGAAAAACAGATCCTCGGGCGGTGGGACTCGAACCCGAGATCTGCGGGTCCTCCGCGTGCTGACCTGTCGCGTTAACCTCTTTTTTTATTTTTTTATAACAAACGTTTATTGTGCCAGAAGAAAGGAGAGTAATAAATAATAACAGGGGTAAGATAAACGTAACCAGAAATGTTTTTTGAGGGCGCAGTCTTCGGAAGTTAGACTAAAGGCTCCAACACTGGAGCACGCACAGTCTTACCGTTGTCTACTATTTAGATTGCACTTAATGCTATATTATTATATTTAAACCAGGCTTATGTAACTAACATTCGATCGTTGGGTATGTTGCACACCGAGGCACGGAACTGTTACATCAATCTTTAGCGTTTATACGAGCCGCGTTACCAATTCCCTAACGCCGACTCCCGAGGTTAGGTAGTCTTTTCCGAACTGAACTTAAGGGGGTACTCTAGTGTAACTGCTTGTTCTTCAACGCCATCTTCGGGAATCGCACCATAGACCGTTCCCAAACGACGAGTGCCGACTCACATAACTTTCTTGTTGATCTCGCGAAGGGTAGATTCTCGCGGATAGTTGACAGCCCTTACACCCAATAATTCTAGAAAGCAGTGACAAATTACGTGCTTACCGACGTTAATACCACAATTTTATGTACCTATCTCCATCGCACCACTTCGAAGACAGTACCCAGCTACTCCATTAATCCCACCATTTATCCAAAGCTAGAGCGATATAAACAGAAATTCACACCTCGACTGACAACCTCCCCTCGAAGAGGAACGCCTCAGGCACCCAAGCCGAAAACCCTGAAGAATTTCGCCAGGGGGACGTTACGTTTACAAGCAGCCCAGAAAGTAGCTCTTCCGAAAAGAACCCGTTGATTCTAATCGCCGCGGGAGCCAATAAAGTCCAATTATAAGGCCTCGCCACGGCGAACAGCGATGCACGATCTTCGAGTTTCGTGCCTGAGATACTTACGGCCGCAAGAAAGACGCCGTGATAGAGATAAGGGGCCAGCTGGCTGGTAAAAAGGGGCAGCCCCGCGAGTGAATCTCAACGAGCCTCGCGCGATTTGACTTCCCTCCTGTCCAGGCCTCTCGCGTAGGCCGCGCGTCTAGTTTGCGACCGGGTGATCCTCTTCCCCGTTTCCGAGAAGCGGGCCCCGATCGCAGCACTCGGCCGCGTCCATGTCGGCCCGCATTATGGATGCGTTATAATTACCTATTCATTTTCCATGGGCACGTAACATCGAGGCTCGCGCTGCTCGTGCTTTGCACCTGATTGCAGATAGAGGACGGCCAACGGACAGCCTGGAGAAGCTGCTCTCCGGCATTAGTGTGCATACACTCGCCTGTCGTCGATTACGCTCGCTCCAAGCCGCAGCTTCGTGAACGAGTGTGCGCGTGTTTTTCAGAGAAATCTGACCTGTAGCGATTAACGCGAGCGCCGGGTGTAATTCACGGGGGGTTGGATCGAAGAGTTGAGAAGTAGGTCCGCGAACACTTGGATTTCGAGTCACTAAAATGCCCTTCGTGATTAGTCAGCTCCGAGGAATTTGATTACCCGAGATCCCCGAGGCTCTCACGACCCAAGTTCTGGAAGTTAAGGCCGTTAGGGGCTGCAGGGAGAATCCCTCCGAGGGTGCGAACGAGTAGGAAATACGCTGATAATAATAAAACTTGTCCCATCGAGTCTCCAGCTCCATAAGCCTGTGATTTCTTTAGGTATATTTCTTCTATGACAATTTAGATCTGTGAATGGTATTGCCACTACTGTTGGACTCAGGATTTAATCTTGGGGGCGTGGAGTTGAAGGGATTAAAATATTTTTATAGAAAATTCAATAAAATTCATTAGGTGGTTATAAAAATTTATTTAAACAATACTTGTAATTCAGTTTCGTTTTCTTCTTACAACACCACTTCTTCGAGGGGTACCAGAGCCCCTTGGGCTACGTAACGCCAACACCAAACACTTTCCACGCAAAACCCAGCGTTCGCACCAACTTGGACCTATCGGACGGCTCCCCTGTCGCCACAACGACGAATTACAAAGAAGTGCTGGCGCAGAGATGGACGGAGATTTCGACCGACGGCGGCGTCACGAAACACTCGTCAGCTCTTTGCAGATGGGCTGATATCAGCCATCGAATAGGACGTAACCGCATCGCGGTGACCGTATCGCTAACCATTACAAACAATTTATAATAGCTCCGTGATGAACTTCTAATCGCGATACCGCCCGAACACATGCTTCGTTAGCTGCTCCTTTCTGAGCCACCCCCGTTCCCCGGGCCGCTGTCTCTGTTTTTCCGCTCTGCGTGCATCGTTTCCCGTGCACGCCACAATTGTGCAGCCGCGTCGACGCTTCACGCGAGCATAGATTCGGGAAACGGTGGTGGCGTGCGTATCTCGCGGGTCTCCAGCCCCGGCGAGGCACAATGAGCCGAGGGAGGTTCGAACGGGGTCGGAGGCAGGAGGCGCGCGGACACGCATATCTGTAGTCGCGGTTATGAAAGCGACTCGACAATTAGTCGCCGAGGCCCGATAATGTTTCCGCGTTGCGTCACACGGCCGGCAGAACCACGGTGGCTTTTGCGCTGCGCGCGGAACGAACGCGTTTGTCCTTTACGCGACGTCGGGAGACTGATTCGCGGTGAGGAAGCTCGACGAAACTAGAATAGAGATGGATCACTGACAGTGTCTACGTAGTGAAGTAGTCTGAAGGTTTGCTGTTGATCTTCTGAAACTGCAGGCATCAAATGCTCGTGAGCAATAGTGAATTCTCCTATAGCAAGGTAGATGGATCCGAATAGGACTATACCGAATATTCCAATGAATTATTCGTATTCAGAATTATTCGAATAATTACAGCACTAGTCAAGTTCTGTGAATTATGGATATCTTGCAGTGTTAGGAACAGTAAATACACACGGAGTGTAAAGTATAACGATCCAAGTGGTTGTAGAAGCGTTTCCTATTCTCGGCGTAGATCGATGAAATCCTTCATCAAACCAGAGCTACAACACTCGCTATTTTCGAAGTGGCTTCTAGGAAATCGATTCAAAGGTAGATGTCCCCAGACTGCAGAAGTATCGACTGTCCTGTTTGTTTATAAATAAAGTTCGATATCCGTGGGCGTCGATGTAGGTGTCCCCCGCGCATAAAGTATAAGGAGGTATCGCGACGCCCTTCGTCTTGCGGGGTAAAATGGAAATGCGTGGCAGCGGGAGGTATAGGCGAAACCCCGCGGTTTCGACTGTTTCGGCCAGGATCCACGGCGAGGGGAACCAGGAACGAGAGAGTAAGGAGGAGTTCTGGGCGAAAACACCCGTTCCCGGTCCTGCGTCGTGAAAAAGCCCCTGATTTATTTCCAGCGTAGGGGCTCGTTCCTCTTCGCACGGGAAATGCGTCAGCCAACTTTGTCGTTTAACACTTTTATATCCGAAATCTGTATCGACTATATTCTCCGAGAATACTGCTGAGGTCACCGAGGCATTCTGAAGCAAACACTGCGCTTTGCAAATGTTATAAAGAGAAATCGAGCGACACCGCCAAGTTGGACACCAAAATAGCCACTGAAAGCACTTGACGTGCACCTGAACGATATTTAAAGGGTCACTTCGCGTTCCACCCTTGGAACATCTCTGCCATCGCGAGCCGAGGACGGCCAAAAATTCTTCCCTTCGAATTCGGAGCACGAGGACCATCGCCGGAAGACTCGAAAGTCGAAACCGCTTCGGGATTCTTTTGGAGGCTGCGCTAGGCGCGCGGCAGAGCCTGGCCGGAGGAAAGGAAGGGAGAAGAAGAGGGCCGGGGTGAACGAGAAGGCAAGAGAGCGCCGCTCAGCGGCGCAGTTTATTTCGGTCGGGTTAATTAGTGTTGCCTCGCGAGGTTTACGGTTGACATTTCGTTGGTCGTTCGTTCGTTCGTTCCTTCGTTCGTTCGTTCGTCGTTCCGCCGTATAGGAGGACGGGGAAGGTGAGGAGGAGGACAGACAAGGGGAGAGACCGGCTTTTTTACGGCAACATACTGGTCGGCCATACCGAGTGCTCAGGAGGAAGACGAAGTCGCCGCAAAGGAGCGGTGTGCATAGAGGAGGAGAAGAAGGAGAAGAAGAAGCAGCAGAAGCAGAAGAAGAAGAAGAAGAGGGCGAAGAACAAGGACGCCCCGGCCAATAAAACTGCAGTGCCCCTCGAAGGAGCACCGAAGGCGCCAGGGCAGTCTGGACCTCCCTTATTAGCTCCCCTCTTTCGATTTTTACCGTCCATACCTCAGGGTCCCCGCAACAACCTTTTGTTTTATCCTACGGTGTGAATATCGCACCGTTTTACGGCGTTCAGATTAGACCTTGCCTTTGTGATTCCGGCGCGGTGAGCCGACGATACGCTGTCGGAACACTCGTTCCGGAGCACCGACAGCCTTGGACCCGTGCACTCTGACGGTTAAAGAGGGTAGAGTACTCCCAAACACGTTCGCGTTTACTACAGGACATCCTTGGACGTTGTTGAACCCTCTGTGCTACAGGAAGCCCTGAAGTTGTACACAATTTTTCAACTGTCTCTTATGGGATTCTCTTGTTCGAGCCTTCGACTGGCTAAGTGGGTCTTCTTCGAAGTCTCCTGTACGCAAGGATCACCGTAGGTACATAGCTCTTTGCATTGCTTCGAAACAACACCTGTCGACATACCTACACGAAGACCTAGATACCACGGAGTCAGCGATCACACTCCATAAAACTCGGATCTTTAACGTTCTACTGTTTCTCATGGGTGTGGAACGTTAAGGAGCAGGGGATGTGGCGTCTGAAAGCACGAAGTCCCACCGATAAGTTCGTAATTCCGTGTTGACCGGGCAGTTTACGGCCCGATGGGGCCCGGTGTACCCCGATTTCCCTGTTTCGCCTGGAATTAGGTAGTTTGAAATGTTTCCCTCGTTAGGCCGGGGGCCGAGTGCTCTCTTAGCCGGGAGAGAGAGAACGAGTAACGAATTACAAGGCCCCGACGAACGGAAGGAGAGATAAGGGAGAGAGGGGCCTTACCTAACTGGGTCGAGGGTGAAACAAAGGAGGGACGGTGAAAAGGGGGACAGAGGAGATGAACGAGTAGCGAGGTAGGCGGATGGTTTGCTGCCTTATTAAGCAGTCTTATCGCTAGAGACAGCCTGGCCCGACACGGCCGTTTAACTTTTACTCGACCTGCAAACAAGTAGTGGACACACTGGCCAGCGAGATAGGGCTCGGCGAGGTACCCTCTCGCCTGCTACGAACCCTCGGCCTTATCACAGCTGAAAAACTTGACGGCTGTAAACACGAGACGACGCTGCAACTGGCCTCCAGATACTACCCGTGAGATTTACAGCGCGTCTTTAAACGGCGTTAACTACGCGGCGGGATATTTAAGCGTTGCTTAACAGGAGCACTAGCCGATCCACGATTCGTGGACCTCGCGCGTACTGTTCGAGGAACTCGAGCGCTCACCGTGCGTTGCTCCACGGGTCTTCTCGAGAACGAATCTCCTTTCGAGAAACCATTACTCTACGATTTCGACTCATCCCCTCACAAGGGATCGACCAGTACAGGACGAGCCTGCGGTAGAATCTAAAGTATCTTCATTGCTTTCGTGGGGCGGATGGAATTATCAGAGCACTTTGACTGTTCTTTGCCTCGTGGGTAATTCCTAGGTACTAATGTTTTCTGTGCTTTATTCGCTACATTTCATTCCCTGGAAAGGTTGATCCCCTGAAAATGTTAATAACGGAATACTTTATGGCAGTGACGTACCCAGAGAACCCCAAGTGGAGGGAAAGAAAACTAGATTTTAGTCTTTAGAAAAATTTCTATAATCACCTAATGAATTTTATTCAATTTGCATTGATAATATTATCATCCCTTCAAGTCGGCTCCCCTCAAGGTTAAATCCTGAGTGCGCCACTGCTTTAGGGTTCCTTCCTGCGACCATTAGGGGAGACCGGGGCTAGTTGTTACAGTTTTCAGTTTTTTATTTGTTTTTGCATTATGAGTAACATAATTATATTTTCTTGGAAGAAAGTAAATGTATTAATGGTAAGAATCTATTACATGAAATATACAATAAAAAATCTATTTTAAAAATAATAAAAAAAACTACTGAAATCAGTTGCACTAATTATCGTCGTCCGTTTCATATGGGGACTCGTGTCTATTATTTGTGGTGGTTTTATTTCTCATCTGCCTTTTCTTTACTGTATGTTTTTTTTTTATTTTTATGTCGTCAGTTTCCTTTTTAAAACTTTTTAATAAAATCTTTTTAGGTTTTGATTTTTTACTTTTCGTTTTTTCCTTTAACAGTTGTTCCTGTCGTACGGATTCTCTTACTGGCGTGTTTCTTAAAATTTCTGATTTCATCTCCTTTCTTCGTAGAATCGTGGTCTTTTTCCGCTACAGGATACGGTCTTACTTGTTCAGAAGTTACATGTGGTTGACATGAGTTGGCAAAACTTGTAGACGGTTCGGACGTATCAATAATTATAGACTGGGGCACTATTATATTGTGAGGAGATTCCGCCTCGATTATAGTTTCATCTCACAGTGACTCGTGGTAACTAAAGGGTTAAATTAATAAATTAATTACTAAATACAATGTAACAACATGCCTCTTTCCCTCTGTAACAATATGCCGCTTGTCTTTTGTAACAACTTGCCCCGGTTGACACCATTGTGTATAAAAAGCTATAAGTCCCTACCAGTTTGGTGTATTCTCACGTTCTTGGTACGAATCTGCAGCTAAAGGAACACTGATTCAAACGTGGTATATTAATTTACATACATTTATCTGTCTGTTCGGTAGAAAACATTGAAGTACAAAGAGAAAAGTTACAATTAGTACCGAAAGCACAAAAAACTGTAATAAAGTGACAACGCGTGAACCTAGTACAAACAAACAACATACACAACCGTGTATGGTTGAAACACATCAACAATCTGCCCCTGTAACATCTACCCCCGGTCTCCCCTACCGCATTTCTTATGGATCCTTCTAAAAACACCCACTATAATTTTTATTTCCCTTTGTCGCGAGAGTTCTGTCGAATCAAGGGCAATTCACTTGCGGGCCAGTTTCACCGGTAATCCTGCAGCCACGAGACTCGCGTTCCGTGAGTTCTGGACCGTTGGGAGCTCCCTCGCGGCTCGATGCCGCCGGCAAAATATTTACCGCGCAAAGAAGATGTCACGGCGAACGGGGCGAGGCACCCTTTTGCGGTAGGACAGGGGTAAACAAAGGTGTACGCGCGAGCGGAGGAGGAACGGGATTAAACGGGTTATTGTGTGGTTTTGACGGGTCGCCGTGACTCCTTGAAAGGGAGTCGTGGCACGAGACGAGTCGCAAACGAGACGGGGGCCACGGTCCTCTCCCTCTGAAAAAGGGCACATTATGTCGACGACTGTTCGTCGAGGGGGCGTGATCGGCAGGTCACTAGGTTTACGCAGCGCAATAAATCATTCCAACGGCCCCAGCCGTCCCTGGGCTCAGGTACGGGGCCCTCTGAAGGGATCCTTATCTCCCAAGGACCTCGTCGACCTGTCAGCTAATCCTATTAGCGGCACTGAATCTTGCGCTGCGACGCAACTGCTATTTTTCCAGTTTCTCCCGAGCCTCCTCCGCGTCGCGCTACTTCGCTCCCTTGCCAACGTTTCCGTTTGCACCCCGAGCAACGGCCGAGGGACGTTTTCGTTCTAGACGCGACGCAGCGGATCTAAATAAGTACTTCTCTTTAGCTAGGGGTTGCAATCCCGCAAGACGGGATTCTGGTCCGCGCAATTTCTGAGTCCCGCATGTGTTGAATAGGAGCTGCGGAATCCCGCAGGACCTGCGGGACTGCGTGTGTAACCAAAATGGCGCGAACGTTGAACTATCTCGAAACGTGCAATGAGAGACGAGCGGCAAGCGCGATGTTGCTTTGTTTCGCGACTCTGCGCCCCTCAATTTTTCCGTCGCCGTCTCACGCGTGGTTCATCTTGTTTAAGGGGTCAGACCACCTTGGCCGGGTCAAGAAATACTGCATCTTTGGGGATTTATTTCTGAGCGACAAAAACACTTTTTTCGATAAAAATTTGTCAATAGACACACTATTGGATAATATAGACAATTTCTTTTCTCGCTTTTTCTGATGAACAGGTTTCCGAAACAAATTTTAACAGTAGAATATTAAATAAAACTAAGTTGTCTGTGGCCCGACAATTAATTTTCGATTTTTAATTTTTAAACTGAGTTATTATAGCGTAAATAAAATCCATTTGGTTACACACGAAAATAAGCTTTGCGTTTTAAAGAGCAGCTATTTTGTTACTTTTCAACCAATCGAAAAGATTAATCGTCGGATGATACACAACTTAGTTTTATTTAAAGTTCTATTGCTAGGTGTTTTAAGTTAAATATACGTTCAGATTTTGTTTTTCTTCAATTGATCTTGATTTTTACGATTAAATATGATTATCTCAGTAAATAAAGTTTGTTTCCTTATTAAATGGATATAGATTTAGCAACCAAATACTTAATCCCGCGGGATTGAAAGTAACGCGGGATTGAAAGTAACGCGGGATTGCAACCCCTATCTTTAACCTCTGGTAGAGTTCTGACAACATAAATTTTTAAAATTACTTTGAGTAGGGGAGAGTCGTGCAGTACCGACCGCTCTAAGTTCTTTTGTTACATCTTGGGGTAGAGTCGATAAAAATCAGAACTTCAAAAACGTGCTTGTAGTATAGATGGAACTTAAGAGGAGGGAAATTATTTTTGTGCAATTTAATAATAAGAATTGATAATTCGAAAAAGAAAAAAAAGTTGTAATTTCTAGGAAACGAAACATTGTCGTCCAGTACCGACCAACTATTAAATTAGTGGATTTTTAGATTAAGACATTTAATTGGTACAATACAAGATTCTTTTCAAATTTTATTTGTACAAACATCGCAAGTATAATACTAAATTAATATCCTCCTGATCTGTGCAATCGACGTGTGCTCAACCTTCACATTCGGTACACTGCACCCAATTTTTGCCAAATGATTACTTGCAAATAGAAATGGGCAAAATTTTTATTGAAATAAAATTTCGAATAACGAATAAAAAAAGTTAACTTTATTCATCAAATAAATTCTCGCCGTATAAAAACGTTAACTTTGTCCTTCGAGTAAATTCTCATCGAATAAAAAAATTAACTTTATTCGTCGAATAACCTAAAGTTAAAGGAACTTTTATTTGATCCTTATTTAAATAATTTTTTATTCATTTAATTCCCAACTCTGCTTGCAAATAACACACTGGATAACTTCTTCGTTAAATCCTAGCTTCCTGTTTGTTAGGTTATCACACCTACCCTTATTTACTTTATTTTTCTGCGGGACAAGGTAGAAGGAAGGCTAAATGAACATCTTATAAATTAATCTAAGTTGCTAACAGATTGAAGTTATAGATAAGAACAATTTGGTCTCAACTGGTTGACAGTCGGTACTGTGCGACAAACACGGGGAAACATTTTAGATCATGATATATTATGTACAAAAAAATATTGCAAAACTAGGGCGTTTTAGTAAATTCAATAAACTGGAGATAGTATACATAATAGAACAAAATTATTTACTCACATGAGAAACAAAAGATTAGCTTTGAAAAACAACTTTTAACCCACTGAATATCAACGTATACGTTTAATGCCTCAGAACATCGAGAGCAATGGAGTAAACAGTATGACCCCGAACTAGGTTACAGACAATTCTGATTTTCATTTGTTAATACAAATAAAGTGCTAATATCTGGTCGAAGAAGCGAGAACTAGCTTTGGTCGGTACTGCACGACTCTCCCCTACTCTACGATTTGTTTATCCTTGTCAATTGCGAGAATTAGCTGATCAAGTCTAGTTTCTTGACTGCAAGCGACATCAGAAGCACCCCTTCCGTTTCACCCCACCGCAATATTCATTTCCTCCTAGGTAGGCACCTACTGAAGCCGAGTCCTACTCGCTAGAATGGCACCGCGGTGTTCACCCTTCGATAGCCCTAGCGGTCAGTCAATCTCGCGCCAAATACACTCCCGCAGAGTCGTTCCTGGCGATTGTTCTAGTCCACGAAGCGTTTCCCGCGCGATTCGACTTCTGGCGTGTAAGAAGCTTGTCGGAACGTTTTTCACGCGTCCCGCATAAGTTTCCCCCTTGGACGTGCCATTACGTTTGCAAATCGGCCGGCGCAGCGTCGCGGAAAATCGTCCGTCCGCATTGACACGAATAAGACACATGGCCGGCCAAGCGTGATGCGAAGAAAACGCAACCATTTGCGCGGGCACACGGAACCGCCGGCCCGACTCGGCGCTGTTATTGCGGTATTTACGAGAGGAAGAGACGCCGCGCCGTGCGCGTCTCGCTCGCCGTGGCTAATCCCTCCCAGACACTCTAATTTGCCGGATAAATACTTCTTGACCGGGAACAGCCTCAGCCACCGTCTAATTACCCGTGAAATTATTCTAAACGGCACGGCAACGAAGAGATCCCCGTGGCTAATCCTTCCGACGTCCGCCGCTCGGCAGATCTCTGCGTCGCGCACCCCCTCTAAGGGGGTACTCTGGCCTGACCAGGCGTTTTCGTCGCGATATTTCGGAATTTTTTTACAGAGAACCCATCGATTTTATTATTATTTACTTTATTGCTAGATGTTTACCGATGTTTGGACTATCTTTACAAATTTTTTCAGTAGAAAGAAATTAAAATCAAACGCAGTTGACTGCTTTAAAGTAATGGTGAAAAAAACAAACATGGTGTCACGGTGCCCATGATTGGGCTCGTTCCACTGATCTGTTACAAAAAATTAACAGAGATTCTTGATCTGTATGCCCGTGGCTATCGTCTCTACCAGAATGATAAAAAAAAATATCGAAAATTAAGCAAATGACGGCGGTTTGAAAATTAAGTTTCGATTTTCGGACAATTTTTCAACTTTAAAGGTCTGTGAAAGTTTAAGAACAAAATATTTCATCATGATTCTGGTAGGGACGATAGCCACATGTGTGCTGATAATATACGCAAAACTTGGGCTGAGTTGGTCCAGCGGATCTTAAAATATCATGCACACCGGTTCAAAAAACATGGTTTCGAGAAAAATGCGTTTAAAGTTTTGCGTACAATTTAGACAGAAAGGTGGCTTAGGAGAGTAACGGTCTCTTTCTGGCCAAATGGTCGATTTTTGTGTTTTAAAAGACACAGAAATGCACCCCCACGACCCTCAGAAAGAACAGTCCGCCGAAACTTTGCCGAAATACACTTGCAAGAACAAAACTGTTATGCGTCGCCTGTCCCGCTCAGTGAACGCGCCGTATACTACCTATTCTGCACCCTGTAGCTCTGCAACTAATACGAATTGGAAAAAATCCTTTTGCACGTGTATTGACCATATAATATACCTGTAGAAAATGCAAAAAAAATCGATTTTTTTGCCCGTCAGACTAGAATACCTCCTTAAACGAGCGTCTTTTGCTTCCAACGGTTAAATAAGTGGGTAGGTACTTGATTTCGAGCTGAATAATTTATTCTGACCATTATAATAGAATCAATACATACTGGGATTAATATTGAAACGATTGTATTTCTCATTATGGTACGTTAAGGCTGATATAGAGTTGCTTTGGAGAAGAAAATCGCATATTCACCCCAACCATTTCCCTACAGCCTATTGAAACTTCAGTTTCACACTGAAGCTAAAACCAATAATTGTATCTGGGTACCAAAAACGTCTCAGTCCACCGCGTAGTAGAATACTTGTCCCGGAGCACCCCTCGGTTTTCTGAAGCTTACTGCTGCGATTCGCGAAAAATCCTACATTTCAGAATCCCCAAAGTACCCACTTCCACTAACAAAAATCTTCCCGGTACTTCGCACCCCGCATGTCTTCACCACAGGCCATATCATCAGGCTCCCAACAGTAAGTACCTATCCGGCGATCCACCCAGCGTTCCGAAGCTCATCTAGCCTGCCCTTGTACCCCGAGCGTCCGCTGGTTCATACCGTGACAAAGTTGCGAGGCTCGGGAAGCGTGGAAACAGGCTGCTGCCTGCTCGGCGATTTCACTGGTCGGACAATGGCGCGATATAAGCCGGAAGAATCTGTCACCCCGTTGCACTGAGCAAGGCGGAGAGGGTTAGCCTGACGATAGGGTAGGGGGGGGGTGGTAGGGAGGCAGAGCGCGCGAGAGAGGCCGGCAGATTTATTCAAGTCCCTCGCCGTCGGGTTGACAAGAGTAGACTCGCGTAAACATACTCGTTTCTCCTTGTTCCGCCGTGGCCGTTTGTCGAGCCTCGCCGAGCGCGGAGGGGCGGCTGAGGAGGAGGTGGGGGGGGGGAAAGGAGGAACGTTCGGCTGTATCGTTTCACGGTAGGTTTGCCGGCGGGTGGAGGTGGAGTGGGGGCGTCGTCGGGCTCGTGGGCACGTTCGATTCGAAAGGACGCCCGCGCGCGAAACGACGCGCCAATCGGCCTCGCGGAGCCGTCCCACGTGACACGCCCGCGGGGCGCGTCGGCGGCCCCCGATTCGTCGGCTTGGCCGCTGGCACGGCCCACCGCGGCGGAGTGGGGAGCGGCCGGCTGCTTTCGAGTTTCGTCCGCCAGAGGGGGAACTGGGACGGAGCGGAGCGCGGAACGGCCGGCTGAAGTGGTGTGAGTGGCGGCGAGTCAGTCGCAGACTGGAGTGCCCTGTGAGAGCAGGGGACGGACCGTACTACGACCGAACGAACGAACTCTCTATAACTAATCGCTCGTGACGCTTCGCCGTCTGTCCGAATGTCCGTCCCATCGGCCGGCGCGCCGCTACGAGCAGACCACGCTGACCACGTTCGCACTGCTCCCGTCACCGTTCTGCTCGCCGCGACCCGTGACCCCGCGAGAACCGTGACGCGTCCCAGCCAGCGACGCACCATCGGACCGACCGCCGACGCCGATAGTTCGCCACTGTAGTTTCGTAGTGCCTGTCGCCGCGCCGCGTGCCGTTCGTTCACCGTGCCTTTTGGTGAAGATACAGTGGGACGACTCTGTTGGATTCCAGTGCCCGTCGGTGGGCAGACCTACGGCCCACGGTTCCCAACCGCGCGAAACCAGCCACGGGAACGCAGAGGGGAGTGCGCCCGACATGTGGCCGCCAGTCGGATCCCTCGGCCAGGACTCGCAGACACCCTGATGGCAGTCACCGTTCGCGCGACACACCGCGACCGTTCGCCGCCCGTCGACTCGCTGTCGCGTCGTCCGTCGCCTCCTTGCCGGGAGTAGTACATTGACTTGAGTGAGAAGAGAGTGCAGTGCGTGCAGGTGCGGTTAGTAGTGACCCGATTCTTAGTTGTTTGCCTGCGAGAAAGAAATAGAGAAACAGAGGGAGAGAGAACGACAGAGAGAGAGAGAGAGAGAGAGAGAGCGCGAGAGCGAGGAGGGAGGGAGAGATAGAGAGCAAGAGAGATAGAGAGAGAGAGAAAGAGGACTGATCGTCGTACCGGATCGAGATGTCGGCGTACGCGCAGTTTGGGTACTCATATCCGTCGGCTTCCCAGGTGAGTCGTAAATTTATGCTTCCATGCCCGATATCGAAGTCTCCAAGAGTTTGTAGGTTAGGGTTACGTTCTTTCTTTGTGTCAACCCACGTCGAGCGCTGTACAGGACGTTTCGCGGGCAGATTTTAATATCGCGCGTGGACATTGTGTAGGGAATTCTGAATGGAAAATGGTAGATTTGTATTACCGAAACAGATATAGGTGTTCTGAGATTTTGCAGGCGGAATTGCGCGCTATAGTGCTTAGTAGGCGCTACGCGACAGTATTTTCAGAGGGATCTCTTTGAATCTGCTCGAGGAAACTATGGAAATTAACTTAACGAATCTTTTCTCGCTTGCATAGGTAGAGATACCTGTAGTCCCAAATCTCCTAACGTGTTTCGCAAATACGTATGATATTTTCATAGGGAACTTTTCATTCGGAGGACAGATGAGTGGCTTATAATAAAGCTAAAGCTTTAGTTTCCACTGGATAATATATAAACCAAAGGTGGCCGTAAATTTACATCGACTAACCCAGTTCTGGGAGCTGAAGTGTGCCCTAAAAATTTCCACCCTGTATATCTGAATATCCAGTACAAATTCGACCTATACCGATCTCACGTATTCCACACAAAATTATCTACGATCCGTTGCCATTTCTTCCTCGAAGACCCGGTATAACGTACCTAGCAATGGACCTAGAACTTTGGGGGGAATCTGACAATCTCCTTGGCAGCGCGATGCCCTATATTTCTGTCCATTTCTTAGCGATTATTAACACAGATCACTGTGTAATAGCAGTTAGCCGTGGATGTGGACTTTTACGGGGACTTTAAAACATCAA
This sequence comes from Andrena cerasifolii, assembly GCF_050908995.1. Taxonomy (NCBI): domain Eukaryota; kingdom Metazoa; phylum Arthropoda; class Insecta; order Hymenoptera; family Andrenidae; genus Andrena; species Andrena cerasifolii. The sequence continues at coordinate 6,216,185 of NC_135118.1, forward strand.
ACCCCGATAGAAAATACATAAAGTTACGCAACCGGTTGCTTACACTGTAAACACGCAACACTGGCGCGTTGCATACACTAGCCCCTAATCCGCACCCGTGCAAACGGGATTACAATAACAGAGACACCGCGTCTTTTATTAACTCGCGTACACGTCTCTATCCGCGATTTACATAACGATACGTATCAGGTTTGATTTTACTCGCGACAATAAAAGCAGCAGCAGCGCACGTGAGTTCTTACGTGGTCATTCATCTAAGCGCGGACCGTACTCATTTCAGCCTGATGACCACTCGAGTTACTCTGCCGGTCGGCGGCTTTCTAAAAGTTATTTACTCCCTTGTTGAGCTCGTCAGGGTTCTCGCAGCTCCCGACTTCTTTGAAGACACTACAAACGCACTTATTAAAACAGAAGTAGTTTCGTTTAGCAGCGCACTGTGGCGTTTATATAAAAAGCTAGCTGGCGGATCGCTGAACGGCGCGCGCCATGAACCCGATAGACCTACCCGAAGCATCGGCGCGGTGTTAGCTTCGGTGATCCAACGAGAATTTTTCTGCCTTCTACTCGGCGTTTTCTAATCCCCCTCTGACGTGAACGCTTCCCAGAATCGTGGCTCCTCGCTCGCTTAACTGCGCCCGGCATCTGTAAGTGCGCGAGTATCCATTCGATTCGAATGGTACACAGTGTTTTGGAGAAAAATGCGCGATGGAGAGAGGCAATTGCTTTTTAGAGTGGCAGAGACAGATGGGGATAACGGTTCCCGTTCCATTGTCTGCGGAATCGTACCTCAATTATTCCTGTAACGATGGTCGTTTACCAAGTAGCAATTTCGGAATCATCGCTAATCACGGCGCCGCGATCGTTCGTTGTTCTTTGCATCGTGAAAGCGAGCAGCGCATTGTCGGGAAGACAGCTGGGTAATTAAGCGCTGCCCCCGTTATTTAGACCCCGCAGTTCTCCGTGTGTATCAGCCGCTCGTTTCGAGTTCAATTCTTCCACCGTCGTCGACGTGCTCGTCGATCGAAGAGCCAATGAAACTGCGCCGGAATTTGGGCGCGCGCCGCGATTAATCTAGCTGTCCGTTTTTCCACACCTGATACTCCCCCGCGTGTACAGGGTGGGCCGTTATTGGCAGCAGCGGAAGGGAACTAGTGAAATATTCAGTGGAAATTGTGGAGAAGAACTTTCCGATATTCGTACTCGTTTTCTGGAGAAAATTACAATGGAGAATCTCGTTACGAACCGCATGTTCCTTAATTGTGCTCGGAAATAGCACCAACGTTAAAACTATGCTGGAAAGACTGTGCCATCTTTGATTCATAAGAGCAGAGTTCTAAATATAGCAACATGGGAAGTACTTTCAACAGTTTCTGTCATTAATAAATCATAACCAGAGCCGAGTGTTTCGAATGCATGCATGAATGTATTCCTGACAACGTACGCGGCGGTCTAACATTAGCGCCATTCGTGAACTCGAGCAAGAGAAATCTGTATTTCTGTAAAAACAGATCTGCGTCGCTAATAATTGATCACCCCTTACGTGCACATAATGACGAATTAAGGCGACGTCGATCGGGCGCTCGACGCGATTAAACGACACGCGGTGAAAGTCGGCTTTGATTAAGTCTGGTAATCGGGAGTGAAATTTAGCCAAGGGAAGTGAATAGGTTCTCGATAGGTGCACCTGTTTCGCGTAAATGTTCACCGACGGCCGTCGCTCGCGAGCGCACCTCTCGAAGCGGGAAAGTGCGTAACCCTCGGTTCGGGTACCAGGAATCTTGCGAATCTTAAGCTGGCATAGGCTCTGCGCGATTCCGCTGAAAAGGGATGCATAAGGAAACCATTTCGCGCAATCTACCAGGTTTCATTTTTCACGTTTGAATCGTAATCGTTACTCTTGCGTCACCCCCAGGGAAGTCTTCAAAGTGAGTGATTGAACAGGCTGCCTAAAGTAATCAGCAGATTTATTTCGAGCATAGTTATCCACCGTCTGAAGCTATTACTGCCAGGGACACATTTTTCTTTATTACTGGAAGTTATTCGGTAGGTAGGTACTTAGCTCGCAACAGTCAAAAGTTTGAGAAGCAGGGGTTGAATAGGTTTCGAAAATAACTGTTTCAAACTGTTATATAAAGGTTCTGACTGAAAGAGTTATGAAGAACATTTATTCGGAATAACCGTTATAAAGAACCTAAATATCAGACTATATAAGTATAAGTTACAGTTCCTATATAGCTCTGTAACTTTTATTTTTTAGGTTCTATAAGTTTTATTTTTTAGGTTCTATAAGTTTTATTTTTTAGGTTCTATAACTTTTATTTTTTAGGTTATATAAGTTTTATTTTTTAGGTTCTATAATTTTTATTTTTTAGGTTCTATAACTTTTATGTTTTAGGTTATATAACTTTTATTTTTTAGGTTCCATAACTTTTATTTTTTAGGTTCTATAACTTTTATTTTTTAGGTTCTATATAAGTTACAAAGAGGTTATAGAACCGATTCTTGTAACGATTGTACAGAATTTTACAGTAAATGTAATCGCAACATATTACAACTATAGATTAGTCTGTGTAACCAAATTGTTTAAAAATTATTATAAATAAGTAAGCAAATATATATTATGTACACATTTGTACATATGTATATGTATACACTCGGCGGTATGCAAGGATCACTTGTATACATATGTACAAATGTGTACATAATATATATTTGCTTACTTATTTATAATAATTTTTAAACAATTTGGTTACACAGGGTAATCTATAGTCGTAATATTATGTGATTTCATTTACTGTAAAATTCTGTACAATCGTTACAAGAATCGGTTCTATAACCGCTTTGTAACTTATACAGAACCTAAAAAATAAAAGTTATAGAACCTAAAAAATAAAAGTTACAGAGCTATATAGGAACCGTAACTCATACTTATATAGTCTGATATTTAGGTTCTTCATAACTCTTTCAAGAACCGAAATCTTTATAATAACGGTTTCAAGCCCTGATTTGAAGTTCTATGGAAGATCGTTGTAGGTTCACTGTGATTTATAAGAAGTGTGTTATGTTTAGAGCCATACCTTTAAATGCCAAAATAATTATGCTAATAATGATTTAATCTAAATGGTGTTTGCTAAAAGTTAACCGGAATCGTGGGTTCCTTCGAGCGACCCTCATTAGCGGCACGTGGGAAATGTAATTTCTCTGCCAGAAATCGTCAATCTATCAGTTAGTACAAGCCGTCGATCAGCACAGTCGAGCGACCGCCGATTACCACAGCTAAATAGCTCCGTACACGTTCCTGCCGTTACTTAACCGAACTTTCTTCCCGCACTTGGCGGCAAGATCGCGGCGAAAGGTCTCGCCGGGGTTGTAAAAGGCTCACTGGTTATGTCGATTGGTATCCCCTAATTAGGGAATCCACGGTGGATCCGTTACACCTGCAAAAATCGGGCGCCAATCGGGCGGCCGCTGTAGCTAACCGCCTTCCTCTATTTTTACCCTAAGTCAGGGGATTGCCAGTAATCCCCTCACTATTTATACACGACGCGACGGTTTTTATAAAGAGATATATTCGAGTTAGCGATGCACCCGCCTCGGCGTAGGTATCGGGAAGATTTATCGTGCGCCAGGGTGTCGAGTTAAATTAATTACGAGGTGATTAAAATTCCTGCGACCCGAGCGTGTATAGGTATCCCGTGGCAGTACTTCCTCCCCGAACCTGGAGAACCGGGGAATTTCTTTTCCAGAAGTTAGAAACTCAGTGGAGCCTTTACATTCGTCTACCTCCGCCCAAGGAAATTAATATCATCCCCCTTATGAATTTAATTTCGTTACACCAAGCTAGTCGAATTTACCGTCTCTAATTCACTTAGCCACGATACTCGATACGTTTATGTAACGTCTAATAGCTCCGCGTACCCTCCGATTACGCATTCAGTATTCACGCGACCACGCGTAAGATTAAAGCAATCGAATTAGTACGACATTCCTCTACCGCGTTTCCTCCAGATTTCGCGGACACTGTCCCCCGATGTCCTCGCTTGTAAATCGTCGAGGGTCGCCCGTATCGGGGGCAAACGGGGAAAATTAAAATCTGATTTACGATCGGTCCAGCCGGGTGGCTGTATCGGAGCGAAAAGGGGTCGTCGAGCTCGTGGTGGGCGCAGGCGCGCGATCTCTGTCCCCCGTATCCGAAAAAAAAAGGAAGGAGCGCAAACAAACTGCATATATACAACATCGGGCGGAAAGAGCGCGCGCACGCGCAGGTGCGGCCGCGCGGATGGATGATAATAATACGGGCAGCTCCTGCCCGCATGGGCGGCAAGAAAGGTGCAAGTTGCATCGGGACGCGACTCGCATTGTTCCCTTTAACCGTGGCGCCGTACACTTAAAGCTCGGGCTTTCCCTCGTTTCGATTAACTTCGGCGATAAAGAGGGCCCCTTCTTTTGTTCTACTTCTCCGCGTCGAAGGGCGCGAAGTTCGAGGCGCGAAGTGGATCCCGCCGGAGGCATTGAGAATTGCAATGTCAGCGCGGTCGTAAATGTAACATAAATGCAGAAGTCTTGTCAGGGGATCGCGATATGTTCCTCGTCGAATGATTCTTATTTTTATATCTGCTCGTTCGAAACTGGAGGGAACCTAGGCAAGGGGATCTAGTGGAATAATTCGAAATCTTCGTAATTTGCAATTCTATAAATTTCCAAGAGAATCCATCGTATCCCGAAGGGTACCACCGCAGCTCGTTACTTAAATCGTCGCAGTGGGTACGCTCGGTCGCTGCGCCAACCACGCCAGGGAACAACGACACGGCGACACGGCTATCTTCGCTCGAATCTTAACCCTATCCCCGATCGACTTACAGCGCGTTTACACGGGCGTTCGACGGAAAATGGAACTAAAGGACCGTCGGTGCCGGGAGTTGCAGATAATGGAGGAAAAACAGTGTCCTTAATTGCGCAGTGGATCGGTCTAAACGCCGCTCGTCTAACTAACGTCGCACGGCTCGCGAATGCTTGACGACCGCGTCGCCAATTCCCCCGTCGCGCGCGGGGCAATAAATATTTTACGCGGATCATTTCCACGGAAACGCGGGTAACGATAATTGGAGTTTATAGCCTACTTACGTGAATTTATAATACCGGCCGTCGCGGTCTACGACTGGGCCGAATCGTAAAACTCGCGATTACAGATTAGGCAGTTAATATATTTACTGCCACCAGGGGACTCCAGTAGTAATTCCACTTGTTCCGATCGTTCTCTCCTCGCGGCTTCTTGCCCTCCCCTGCCGCTAGTTTTTTTCGAGCTCGTGGACGTTACAGCGCGTTAAACGATAGCAGCGCTTAACTCTTCGTTCGGGAACGTCAGGTTTATCGTACGGACGATTGAAAGGAGCGTCCTGCGCGAGCTTTCCTAATTAAGGAGACCCCGGTGAAATTACTGCGCGCGCGTTATTATGTGCTGTACCCTCCTTTATGAAGTCTCCGCGCTCTCGCGTTCTTTCCGCTGTATTAATTAAGACAGCTGGCTTAACGCAGAAGACTCGGAAAATTTCGGAGAACTTAAAGCCGCGTATTCACCTGCGCATTCAGATTTTTTGCTCGTTCGGAGCTCTGCGCGCGTTCGGCGCGCATTCGGCGCGCGTTCGGGGTTGAGTGAAATTTGCGGCGTCCATTTCATGGTATTGTTCGGACTCGAATGCGCGCTTTGATGGACCGCCGACAAGCGGATCGGCCCGAATGCGCGCCGCGCCCCGAACACGCGCCGAACACTGGACCAGCAAAAAATCGGTGCGCGCCAAATGCACATTCGGGGCGAATGCGCAGGTGAATACGCGGCTTAATATCGGATGTAATTCGCGGTACGACTTGCGTCGGCGTTAACATAATCCCCTCTGCTGTATTACCCTTAACCCTTAACTGGTATACTGTTTGTGGCAAACGTGACCGGTATACTTATATAATTGAACGAACTTACCTAGTGAAGTTCGATTAGAGTTGTATAAGCGCCTCCTCCGAAAAGATCAAATTGTAGTACCCCTACGATTTGATCTTGAGGAGGAGGCGCTAAATACAATTATATAATTGAACGAACTTACCTAGTGAAGTTCGATTAGAATTGTATAAGCGCCTCCTCCGAAAAGATCAAATTGTAGTACCCCTACTATTTGATCTTAAGGAGGAGGCGCTAAATACAATGGGGTCGTGGCAGACCCCAAATAAAAAAGGACACAGAAATTTGTAAAGTCGACCCTGAATCAACCTCTATGAATATTTTATTCTTAGGTAATGTGTAAAATAATAGAAACCTAGAAAGTTAAACTATTATTATAAAATTAATTAGAAAAACAGTTTACAAGCTTAGACAACCAAGAATTTTGCAGCGAACTTTGCGTGCCTGGGGTCTTGAGCGACCCCAAGATACCAGTTAAGGGTTAAACCAGCGTCCCGTGGAAGTAGAAACGTATTCGTGGAGTCTCTTCCCTTAATGACCCGTGCTCGAAAAAAGAAGCACGGTCGGAGCGGAGTTTCCAAGGGAAACACGGTGATATCCACGTCCCCACAGTTGGCAACGAGTGGCGCCGCTCGAAATGAGTAATGGGACCGTTGAAAGAAATCACTAGGAGGCGCGGTGTAGCGATAGAGGCGAGCAATGACGAGAACTCGGCGGAGGCGTCTTTTGTACCCGCTCCGGTGTCTATAGGGGCGAGCAAGGTGTTAACATAGATCCGGCTAATACGATGTTAATGATATGCCGGCGTGTACCTGCGAAGCATCGCATAAACGTCGCATAAGCGTTTGCGCGTCGGATGCGTTTGTATGTAACAAATTGCGAGTTACGCCGGTGTGACGATAGCAAATTAATTCACCGCTGACGGAGCGGGGTTAATTGTTACGAGACGGATCTTTAACGAGTCACGGGGGACACGCAGAATTTCGTTGTGGACACTCTTCGGACTACGTTCGCGCGGCGAAGCTACTGTGCGATTGGCAGTCGGGAGGATCGATCGGAGGGGGTGGCGGAAGGAGCGTCGAGGGTGTACCGTTCGAAGCCTCGGCTATAAGAATTCGTTCGTTACGCGTAATGAGAGGCAGCGATTGGGCCGCGTGGCTCGTTAAGTTCACCGTGAACGCATCGATCCTGATCCTTCCGTTATTTGTCAGCGGCGGCGGAACACGTCGAGCAGGCTCGGCTTTCTACGCGGGAACATCTGTTCGCCGATTATGCGTACGCGGTTGCGCGCGTAACGACGGTAATTACTTTTTCGTTTGCGGAATAATTAGTGCAAAGTTATTGGGTACCACTGTTCTTGCGGTGCTTGTTAACGGGTGAACGATGATCGCGCGTTAATCAAACTTCCAGAGTGGTGCGCGCGGCGTGTACGTACGAGCACGTATGTTTTGCCAATCGTTGTCGATACTGGTTAACATTACCGATTATGGCTGGCGACTAATGGGGAGCTGCGAGGATTACTCTAGCTAAGATCGATCGCTGTGCATAGGGGGGTAGTCTTCGTTTCAATCTGCAACCGTGTATTATGCTGCTGTGCTAAGCACGGGGACATTATCAGATGCTTTTATTAATTTCATTTCACGCGGCTTGCTTCCCAAAGGGGACCATTTAACTTTAGGAAGAGGCTTCCACTGATTTCACTTCTGTCCGCTAGTCGCATCGCGGGTTTATAATTGACGGGTAAAGGGGGAAACCAGGGAATGCCACAAAGCAGCTTTATTGAGAGAATTAAGTGCTTTGTTCAGAAACTTTAACGTTATAAGGTGAATGTCCCAATTTCTGCTCGTGTCCCCATTTCTGCTGATTTCGTATTTTTCTTATTGTTATAAGCGTCACGTTTGTACTGTAGTTGCAACAAAATAGTTTTAAATTATTTGAACATTTACGCGGGTATTGCGCGAGCTTGGGGCTAATCAAAGTGCAGCGTAAGCAACGAGAAACTTTTAAGATGAGAGGCACGTGATTTTTCGACCGTGTTTTAGCCGGTTGTGGTAAGGAAGGAACGGGGTCGCTATTGGTATTTCATAATTGGGCAGAAAATAGTTTTTGCAGTAAAAGTTCTTATTTAATAATAAAAATAGATATCGTATTGTGCTCTGGATGTAGATTTTTTTTTACTATTTTTTATTATTTTAAGTAGAAAACAGGTGATTAGGTTTAGGGCGGAGTGAATTACCGTCGTGTCCGCATTTCTACTTACTAAAATTTAAGAAAAACCAGAAATTGGGACATTCACCTTATTGCGGGGATATTTGAAATTTCTAACCCTTTGTGATTCGACAGTTCTGTAGTCCCATTTGCCATCAACAGAATATCCCACAGGGTTTTTCCCCTTACCTTTCAATTATTGTATCTCGATTGATAAAAATACTAATGATAAATGAGAAACTACTGCAGCCCCTCCAGAAGCGATTTCCCTCGAAATATCTTTCCTCCGAAAAGTTCGACGTAGGGTAGACCGGAGGCGGTATTAACAATTTGACTTTGGAATACGCCTACGCAAAAACTATTACAGTTAGAACAAAAGTTCTGATACGAAAATGTTACTTACTTATCTGACATTATTGAGCCACAACAGTTTCGCTGCATGCCAAATAATATCCAGGTTATTAATAAAAAATGAGAAGGGGAGAAAGTGTTACAACCGTCCCTGACCTCGGGTCGGTTGTAACACTGCATGGAGTCGATAGTAGCACAAATTTAACTCTACAGAATAAAAATATTTATTAATTTTAATTATAGTAGTAAATGAAAAAAGTAAGATTTATAATCAATTACGCGGTATCGCAATCGTGGGAGAAATAGAAAACGTTTTGGCTGGTACATTCTTCGTGCGATCAATCCTTACATTCAGCACCCATTTATCATTTGTCTGCTTGTGTTGTGCTATATGATTCCATGCAAACAACACAATATTATTCATCTTCTTTGTCACTATTCGGTTCTGTCGCGGTACAACCCCGACTGCCGATGTTACAATCGCCCCTAGCCAGGCTTTTGAACTTAAATTATAAATTTTGATTAACGAGACACTTAACCCTTAACTGGTATCCTGGGGTCGCTCGTGACCCCAAGCACCCAAAGTTCGATGTACAATTTTCAGTTGCCTAAGTTGGTAAACTGAATTTCTAATTAATTTTATAATAATAGTTTAACTTTCTGCGCTTCTATTATTTTATACATTACCTAAGATGAAAATATTCATAGTGGTTGCTCTAGTGTCGACTTTACAAATTTCTGTGTCCTTTTTTATTTGGGGTCTGCCACGACCCCAGTATACCAGTCACGTTTGCCAAAAACAGTATACTAGTTAAGGGTTAAAAGTGATCACTAACGATCAGTATTACTTTAAAAATGGCCAGATTAAATATTAAAAAATAAATAAATAAAAGAACACGTACTTGCAAAGGGAGTATTTATATTACAATTTCAAGTCAGTAAGGAAAAGTTACTTTAGGGTATCGAAAAGTTATTTTCTTCGCTATGCATGTCTATTGTGTATCTATACTGCTAGGACACGGATGCGTGTATTCCAAATCCCATTCTTCATCATATATCCAAAATTGTTGTTAATATCTATCATATGTTCTGAGATATTTAACGCGTTACAATCGCCTACCCCTGTTACTATCGCCCCCTGTCTACCCTACGTAATAATATGTCGATATCAAGCTCAAGGTTTCGACCGATGTGTGGGCGAGTCGTTTGGCGGTAGCTTATTTACCTATCGAGTTTAGCAAAATCAAATCCCCTGCGAGAACGTAACGAGAACCGTCTGGACGGCGAGCGGCTCGAATTCGATCCGAGGAATCACGCTCGTGCGACGAGACGAGTGGATCCCCGGTGCGCCTTTGCATAATGAACGACGCGTCGATTAGCCTCGAACTCGTTCAATTTACGAGCACACCGCCGGTCACGTCGCCTTCCCAGCTAACCGCGCACCGCTCGATTTCGGTATCGACGGCAAGGCATCGGTTCCGTGCGAATTACATACGCGAAACGTAATGGCAATAACGCGCGAATGCAACGGGGCGCATATCGACCGGCCGTGTAATTACGGCCCTGGACACGGAAGCGCCTCGATATCTCCGTAATATCGGTTTTCAGGATCGTGGCCTACGCTCTCCTCGTGTCTCCCTTTCCCTGTCTCCGCGAGCTTCTTCACTTGTTCCATCTCTCCCTCCTTTCCCTCTTCCACGATCTTTTTGTTCGCCATTCTCCAACACTGTCGCCACAGAGGGCAGGGAGCTCTCCCTTCGAAGGACGGAAGAGGGTTTTTCAATTTCGATTGCTCGATCCACTCTTCTGCTTAACTAATTCACAATTTCGGGGAGAGACGTAGTGGAATTGAAAGTTTACTTGTCTGAAAAATTTGACTGCTATAAAATAATTTGTTCAATTATTCCTCCATGGTTTTAATCAACCCTTACAGACACTTTGCGTTAACGATGCACGGAAGTCCAACCGTACCTATACTTCCCCGTGGAAATACGGTATAATTGATAATTTAACACTGTTTAGATAATGAAGTGAAATCAGTGGTTGCACTCTCAGTTGTGCCCGATCGGTTATAGTGGTTATACTGTCGCAAGAAATGCATATACGCTTTTCACAGCGTTGCATCGCATGACCAACAAGGAGGAGGAGATGGAGGAGTTGGAGGAGAGAATTCGGAGGTTCGTCCACTCGGTTAACTCGCCTTATTATACCGTCGTTAGCCACTCATACTTTGTTATTACACCCGGGCGCTGTTTATCCCTGCGCCTTGGCCGATTCGATGGGAGCACGGCGGAGGCCCGGCCGTACTCGGTGATTGACGGAATCGGCAATTACGGCGCGGATTCTCGCACGTACTTACCTACCGGTGGCCGTCCTCCTGCATCGAGCTTGCACGCAGCTCGCGGCGGCAACCGGTTGCCGCCGCTCTTTAAAAGCTGCACGTGTCCCCCGGTCCGCATAGGAACGGCCTCGTTGAACGCCGCGAATTCGGTCTCCTCTTTCCCGCAATTTCTCGGGGCCCAGGGGCCCCCTCCCCCAGGAGACGGCTGTGGGGAACGCTGATCCGGCAGGAATGTCGTCTCTTCGAAAAAACGATCGATATGTGTATCGCGAAGATTGAATTTCACTCGGGACCGACGCACAGTGGTCTGTCCAATAACAATCTAGCGGGACAAAAGGCGCGGGACGTACATAAATCGTCAGTTAGGTGGAAATGTTTATTATTCCTTTGGAAAACACCGTTTACATTGTTCTACCACCCTTAAAACTTCAAAGTCAGCCTCCAAGGGTTTTTTGAAACCGAAATTCGCATTCTGCGGTTTCTTAAAATGTAGAAAGCGAATGTGAACTGTGTTTTGTAAAGACAAATTGTTTAGAACCGCGTTATTTAGAATGAATTACACTTTTCAGCCCCTATCATCACCATTTTTAAAGATAGAATTATTTTAATTATGTATAAAAATTATGTAGAGTTTCAAATATTTATAAAGCAAATAGAACAAAGCAGCGCAAACATTTTCAGGTTCCATGAGGTTCCTGGGTACCTAGAGCTTTTCCAAAGAAAGCTGTTGAAAAGTTCCATCATTTTTATGATTAATATTTTAATTCTGTTCGTTGGAAATTAAAGTACCCATGGCTGAAGCTTGATTTACTAATTACTTGTACCCCTGCAATCCACCATTCAAAATACTAGCAATTTAAATCGCGATACAATTGAGCACTTCTGACATATAGCTGATATTGACGGATTCTAACAGTCGGCCCTTAAGGGGCCGAGTTCCGTACGTTTCGCCGATCGTTACTTTTATGAAATACGCATAAAGTTGCATACCTCACGTCGTTCCGACATCTCTGACTCGGTAGCTTGTGGTATGACCAAGATTCATTCATTTTGGATGGTCATGATTTTGGACTTTTGTCCCTGTAGACCATCAATACAGACCAGACGACTGTGCGACGCGCAGCAGTCGGCCGAGCTGAAACCCTTTCTTCGCGATATCAAGTGCCACTACAACAAACATTCTCTAACGTTAGAATTTCGCCGATTTCAAGCCGAGGACATTTCGCTTTATTAACCGCCGGAGTCTTTTCTGCGATACCCGTCCTCTGTTTGCTGCACAAACATGTGATCGTGGGATTTTGATGTGTAACCCATCAAGGGGACGGGGGGTTAAATCGTAGTAATGGAATTAATTGATCCTTGTCTAGAACACTGGGCGTGTGGCAGAGGGTAGTTTTCCGCACCGACCATTTCGATCCTCTCGCCCTGACAGTAATATTTTTTCATATGCCCCGTTCACGGCGGCGGCTTTCAGAAGGGGATCGAGCAGAAGGAGTGGCGGTAGCCTCGCCAGGGAAAATATGAGAACGAGAAGGGGATAGAGGGTTCGTAGAGGGGACCGAGAGAGTCGCCTCGCGTTTGTCTTTCACGGGTTGAATGATATCGCTCGGCGGAGTAAATAAAGCTTGAAGCGCGCGGGCCTTTGAGATGATTTTCCCGGCGCGGCCGCGAAATTCCTCGTAAAAATTTAGCCGCTCGGTGAGAAACGGTTCGGCGGGCCGCATAAAAATACCACCGGCCTCCCCGTCACTCGCGCGGTTAACGTTCACGCCTTCTTAACGTCGAGTTACTGCCGCTTTAACGGACTCTTTAGAGCTTCAAATAGATCTCCGTCGGCCCCCGACGCTCTCTCTCTCTCGCATCCTTTCCCATCTAGACGTTTTTAAAGCCGCGCTCACGAAACTGCCCCCTTAGCCCGGAGGTAATTAACGTTAAATTGTTGCCGTCGTTACTATACGACGTCTCGCCCTTGCCATCTGGTTCCCGTCGTCGTTCACGGAGCAGGGACAGAAATCACGACTCTTTCGTTTTCGACTTTACTGCCGCATCTTTTCGCCGGGACCATTGTTACGACCTTGTTTATACCGCTGACGAACCGGGCGTCGCGATGCAGCTTCTATAAATAAGAAATGCGGCTACCAAATTTGGATTTCGCTGGAACTTGTTCTTACGGGCGAACAAAGAGCGTGGGACAGTGTACTCGAATTTTTGTGGCTATGATTAAGGGGGTAGGTTACCCTCGATAGCCCTGAAAAAGACCCTTTTTCAAACGCAAATTGTAAAATGATAAATAACAGTAGAGAGAACGTTTTTTTCCATTTTAATCGTTATTCTATGAGCTTTAACACAAAAGAAGAAAAGTCTAAATATCTCTATGTATATAACAGTTGTGAGTGAAAACGTAAAGACGTGTACCCGGTGTACCGTTTGATGGTGAACATAAAATCTCGAAAACCGCTCCAACGATTTGATTGAAAATTTAATCAGAGATGCAGAAAACCATTCTCTACGATGTGTCGGAAGCAGATTTTCGAGAAAAAAAATAATACAATTTTTATGTTGAAAAATACGATTTTATCGATTTCTTGTATGAAAAATATTTTTTATCTTTTTTTTAAGAATTCATCTCGAAAATCTGCTCCCGACACATCGTAGGGAATGGTCTCTCATTAATTTTTCATTCAAATCGTTGGAGCGGTTTTCGAGATTTTATGTTCACCATCAAACGGTGCACCGCGTACACGCCTTTACGTTTTTACTCATAACTTTTATGTACATAGAGATATTTAGACTTTTCTTTTTTTGCGTTAAAGCTCATTGAATAACGATTAAAACTGAGAAAAAAACGTTCTCTCTACTGTTATTTATCATTTTACAATTTGCGTTTGAAAAAGGGCCTTTTTTTAGAGCTATCGAGGGTAACCTACCCCCTTAAGTGGGTATAATAACTAAAATGTAGTTAAACTCAGTACAGCAATGGCTGCGCAGTTTTATTCACAAGGGAAGATCCCTAATTCGGACATCCAAAAAATTATGAAACGCTGAGGATATGCAGGGGATAAATAGGTATGTTTTGTGCTATTTTTTTGCTCCCCAAATTTACTCTAAGGGGTGAAAGTGACCTCTGAAAATCCGGTTATTTTCCAATTTTGTGTTATAATACTTCGTTTAATTAGGATTATGATTTTGGTAAAAATGATACGCGAGTTATAACACAAATTCAGAAAATGGTCCGATTTTCAGGGGTAAATTTCACCCCCTTAGAGTGAATTTGAGCAGCAAAAAAAAATTGCCTAATACATATCTATATAGCCTCTACATATCCCCTAAGTTTCATAACTCTCTGATTTTCAAGGGTGACTAATGTTAAGTTTACAGAAGATAGAACTTCAACTCTGATCGTGACTAAGGAAAAGTGAAAAGCACCACTGTAGTCGTGTCGTGAAATTGCACCTTACCCCGTGGAATTTTGCTAAGATTCGATCCAGTGCCTCGACGTGGCCAGATGTCACGGTAACGGTTAATTTGTCGCGAAAAAGAAGCCCCGTAATGCTGTTGTCGTACAAGATCTCGCGAGGCGAGGGAAGGGTTCGGGGGGAGGAAGGTGGGAGGAGGCTTCTGCACTCCCTGGGTATGTACCCGGGATTTCAGCGACGAGAAAAAGACACATGGTAGGTGGAAGAAGCGACGGCAAGGAAACGAGGGGGAGAGACGGTAGGGGAGGATCAGTCTAGCGGAGTCGGCGGGAGCAAAGACTGTCCATTCGTATCTCCGGCTCCGCCATCTTTCTGATGGGAATTGCGCGCGCGTCTCTCGCACCTATCGTTCTTTGCCATGTTAGGTACAGTTTGCTCTGTTCCAAGGTGTTTCTGTAAAATGAAACAGATGCTGCATGTGCTTGAGAAGCTACTATACCTTGCAGAGTAAGTTGCTAACACCCCGAAGTGTCTTGCAGGCAAGTAAGAGCTCAGACAGGCATTGAACATAACTACTTTTTGGACGCTAGTGTTAAGTGCAGTCCTGTAATAAGTGGCTAATACACTCGGTGGTTTTTATCCTCAAGAATATTGCTCTGCACAGCTTTTGCGGGGGCTAGTGTTAATTACTACACTTCTGCAAGGTGCATTAGTGCACGTATCATAATGTGAAATGTGAAAGATGCACTCGAAAGGTGTCTATAATATACTTAGAAGGTGCCCCAAGGTATCTGAAGAGATACATCGTAAAGTCAGAAGTTAAATGCCATCATCGATCAAGCCAGTAAGGCCCAAGCCTGTGCACACTGTATCCCGTTTTAGGATTCAGTGTACTCCTCAATGGGATCAATGGAAACAGAATGAGAGATGAAATGCACACTCGATACGACCCCAAGTGTGGCTCATCGTCTTCGCCCGTTTTTTTTCCAAGCTCCTCGTTCGGACGCTCGAAACATGTTTACTTTAGCACCCAAATGGTATTCCCTATTTCTCTTCCACTCGCTATAGGTACATTCACGGTCAGCGAAATAGGAGAGCTGCTCA
The DNA here is from genome assembly GCF_050908995.1 of Andrena cerasifolii. Lineage (NCBI taxonomy): Eukaryota > Metazoa > Arthropoda > Insecta > Hymenoptera > Andrenidae > Andrena > Andrena cerasifolii. Next base: position 6,231,555 of record NC_135118.1, read on the forward strand.
AATCACCCAGGCGTTAAAGTAAACACATTTCCAGCACCGGGACAATCGGCGTGAAAAACAACGTGGGAGAATAAACATGGGAGCCGCGGTTGGGGTCGTAAGGAGTGTCTCCACTTTCATTCATATACCGTTCATCCCATTGAAGGATCCACGGAAGGCTAAAGTAGCAGGTTGTACATAGCTATGTCGATGAGTCACTATAAGGTGCTACTTTCGACACCCAAGATTCCATTTAAGCTTACGTTCATGCCTTGCTGATTTTACATTAGGTAGGTAGGTACTACAGATATTTGTACCATTACAGATATACCTGAAGGACTCTTAGAGCGCAGTGAGAAAATATTTTGAAAGATACCGCACAGGCTGCCTGAACTGCATTTAAGATTTCAAGCACACCATTTGCATACAGTGAGCAAAAAAAGTATTTGGACGGTTTTTAAAATCGCATAACTTTTTTAGAATTGGTCCAAACGACTTGAGTTTTTTTTAGAAGCTAGAAGGATTAGTTTGCTAAATGACGTATTTGGTCGTTTTGAACAAAAATGTATTTGGTCGGAATAGCGAAAAAAATAGTAAAGGTCGATTTTTAAACTTTTTTTTGTGAGCTTGTAATGAAAGTTTAAAAAAACCGTTTGTAGAGTGCAGTAAGTTGTATACGTGCCTAAAATTTCATCAAAATCGGTTTACAAACGTTTAAAGATCGCAGAATAAGGTCGAAAATCGCTGATTTCGGGAATTTTCGCGATTCTCGACCTTATTCTGCGATCTTTAAACGTTTGTAGCTCGGAGCAACGTTAACCGATTTTGATGAAATTTTAGGCACGTATTCAACTTACTGCAATCTACAAACGGGTTTTTTGAATTTTCATTACAGCCTCACAAAAAAAAGTTAAAAAAACGACCTTTACAATTTTTCTTTTTCTATTCCGACCAAATGCATTTTTTTCAAAGCGGCGAAACACGTCACTTAGCAAACTAATCCTTCTAGCTTCTAAAAAAAACTCATGCCGTTTGGACCAATTCTAAAAAAGTTATGCGATTTTAAAAACCGTCCAAATACTTTTTTTACTCACTGTATCTACGCTGCTGTTCACAAGCATTAGGTCAGCTACTCTGTGTGAAATAAAAACTACCCTGAAAATTCTTACAAATTTCTTGAAGAACTCTGAGGGATGTTACTTTACTTAATACTTTAAACTAAAACCAGTGGAGAGTACAGAATCTCCACCAAACATCAGATTTTCCGCAAGTACAGCAGGTGTCTCAATGCTTACGAAATACCACAGATGACAATTTGATGTTTACGCAAGAACACGACACAGTACCCATGTTCACGGAAGTTGGACTCGGTTCGAGAAAGTTGGCTTGTGTCGAAGCGAGTTGGAACGCGTTGAAGGGGATCCGCACGAGTTGGATCGACTTCGAGTAGTTGCAAGTTGGCCGGCGCGGATTGCCGCGTGTCCGTGCGGATCCGCGCGAGTCGAAACGGTTTGGAGCGTGTCCGAGTCGAGAGGTCCGCCGTGACAGCGGCCCGTAAGATTCCTGCGGCTTGTAGCGACAGTGTAAGCCTGCCCTTCGCTCTCCTCCAGCCGGTGATTCGTGACTGATTAGAACGGGTCAAAGTTGAATTCAAGACAGGGATCGAATTCGCGTGTCGTGCGAACGCACGTGATATCTCGTTGCGTATTCTAGGATCGCGTGCGAGCCGTGTAGCAGCCGCATTGTCAAGTTTCTCCGGTTACTTTGCCCAAGCGCCGATAACTCCGCGATCAGATCGCTGTTCAGCTCGACTCGAACACGTGTAATCCTGTTTACGAAGAACCCTTTGCCTGCGAGTTCTCTCGCAGGACTTGCGCGGGGACTTATTGGGTCCCGCGTGCACTCCGCTTTCCTGCGACGCGTCGACGGGAGGCTCGGAGTGGCCCATCTAGAATTTTCGGTGGACGAGTCACGAGGGTATTTCCGCGGTACGTACATCAGAAATCGTGTGAACGATTATTGCCCCGTCATAGACGCCCAGACTAATCAGTGGCGCGATTCTCGGGAGAAAGTCGAGTCGTGACCGAGTTTCTTTTATCGCCCCCTGATATTGGGACTGTTTTCAGCGCCCATATCGGCCGAATCGTTCCGCACGTGTTAGTGGGTTTGACGAAACAGCGGTTTCAAGTACGCGTTTCCGATACCTTTCGTTTCGCTTAATTGCCTCTAGTGTCGATCGATCGATAAACCTAGAGCGTGTTAAAAAACTTCTCCGGCTCGATAAGGGACAGATGTAGATAAGCTGATCTCGAGGATGATTGAGAATTAGCGATGTTCGGCGAAGGAACAATTGTTAATAAAGCGACGATTTATCGGCGTGTTCGCCGACGAGTTATCGAGGCCGCGGCCGCGCCACAGGTCGGCGTGCGTACGTTCGGTATATCGAGCGCGGAATCGATACATTGTAAATTCACGGCCATAACGAATGAAGGGTTGAGGCACTTAAGTCGAAATTACGCGTCCGTACCGGTAAATTATTCCTCATCATCGGCAAACGAAAGGAGTACCTGCGTTCTCTTTACACCTGCGTCACGCACCGCTACACCCTGCATCAGATCATCGATAAAGCATGCTTAACGTTTTCCACGAACGGTCCTCCCGGCCTCGGCGCGCACCGTCCGATCGACTCGAGTATCTCCCAATTAAAACAAATGCTTGTAATCAGCGGCCTGGCCACAACCGACCATTTCGCGGCTGGATTTGAATTTTATTTCTCAATTCGCGGCTGCGTTTTTTCCCTGCATCCGGTCAGGCTACCTTGTCGAAGGGAGCGGAAAGTCTGCTCGCAAAGCCGGATGCAATTTGTATTTCGTGCTATTGCACGAAGTTGATTTCGATAGTCAATTGGGCCTGGGTGTGCAGAAAGCTGCCTACCCTTAAACTGACAACGACAAAAAAATAGTTAAGTGCTGTATAGATTCCATAATTTTGTGATTTTTATTTTCCAAAAAATTACTGCCAACATTATTAAAACTACCCAGTCATAGTTCCGTTTTAGGCTTAAAAAAGGCTACAGTAAATTTAAAGTGATATTAATTATACTAATTATTAAGTAACCCATTAAAAATATTGTAAATAATATAATAATAAATAAAATATACCCAGTAGAAATAGAGCTACTTTTCTTTAACAATCAAAGTGTTCAATGCAAAACTGAATTTCAAATCATTGAGGGTTGGTACTTAGTTTTCTGCTTAATTAGGCCCAGTTGCGCTCTAACTATTTATGCCAATATCGTGGCGAGGTCTTCTCAAGTTTCCTCGCACTACACGCCGGTTACGAAATAAGTTCTAGCTTGATAAATCCAGCCTGTATATCTACCTCTGCTTCGTTGTCGCATCCCACCAGTCATTCTCCATTTATTCCTCCCTTCCCAAAGCTCTGAAAGCATCCTCGCCGAACAACCACGCAGTAGAAGCCTCGCGTGGAGCCCGTCGAGATTTCGGTTCGTCCCTTCGACGGAGGGGTTGCTTCGCGAACGCGAGAGTGTCACCGAATCGTCGGCGCGAGCAGGGAGGCCGGGGTGGAGACGTGGAAGGTACAACGGCGACGGAAGAAGGGACGTATCGGGACTGTTCCCGCAGGCCAGGATCCGTGAGGGGTTTTCGCGGCGGTGGTTGGTGCCGCGGGGGTGAAAGTGGGCTTTTAAAAGGTTCCGATGGGAAACCCAGCAGGGCGTGAATGGCTCCAGACGCGCTCCGGAGGAGACCCGTAACGTTCCGTTACAGTCTGAACGGAGAAAGACAGAAGAAGGCAGAGAGAGAATGTCTAGGTGGGACTGAGAAAGGCGCATCGGCGAGAGAGGGAGAGCACGCAGACGGAGAACTTGGTGCGTGCACAGGGGACGCACATGCACGCACGCGTGCACGCGTGTGTCACGGCCTCGAGGTGTTCCACCACCTCCACCTCCCCACCACCTCTCGACTCTTTGTTCAGAAAAGTTCGGTTTACCTCGTTCCCTTCCGAGAGACCTGGTCCGGGTGGCTGGTTTTTCTCGTCTATTTTTGCGCCAGCCTCTCTCCGGTGCCGAGGCTCGAACGGGACACGGGGACACTGGGACCCGGTTTCACCCGTGGAAATAGAGAAACGACGGAACTGGTAAACGATTATGGCGAGCGTGTCGGTTTAATTAAAGATTCCGACCGCGGTGACAATATCTGGCGTGGGCTCCCGAGGAAACCCCTTGATCAACGTGCCTATCGCCCGCGGCTCGTTCGCTCGGGAAAGTTACGCCGTCGTTGATGAAAATAAATTAAAAACTCGCGCGTACGAACGGCAGCCGGCGTCCTCGCGCGGATCCACGGGCCCCGAAAGGGTCCCTGGCCGGATCGTGATGACGGTCGCTCGCCCAATTTCACGGCGGGACGCTATTTAGGTATCGCCGGGCGATAAATTATCGGGCGAAATTTGTAGCCCGCCGCGCCACGGGCGTCGAAATATCTTACGACTATTTAACGCGACGTGGAATCCCGTTTTTCGTAAACACGTCCGCGCTACGGAAAGATACGGGCGCGTCGCGTCGTTGCGTGGAGAGAAAAAAAATAAAAATAAAAATAAGACAGAGCGATGGCAAGGGGAGAAACGGGGTGGCGATGGCTTCCAACGAGCGCCTTCTTTTTGCCTTTGTCAAGCGGGGCTCGTGGCTGCTAGCGAAAACAAAGCGAGGGCGGGAAAATCGTGCGGGAATCATGTTTTCGTTGATCCTATTTATCACGCTCCTCGTGGGCGTCCGGACCCGGTCGATTTCGACACGATCTACGAATAGAAAGGTGGTATATGCGCCCGTCAACTGTACTCTGCGCGGAGGAGCCGCGGAGGAGGTCGCTTTATCAACTCATACAACCTGCGCCCTGCGCTTGCCTCTCTGTTCTCCCCCGCCCCCGCCACCCTCTCGAAACAACTCCGCGCCCCTGCTCGTATTAATTACCAGGATTCATTTCATCCTCATTTACCGCGAGAGCTAATTTACCGCCAGCTAGCCTGCGCGATACATGTACAATAATGTACATACGCAACCACCCCCTTTAGCGAGCTCCCCGAGCGGAGCGCGTATACTCCCGTGCGTTAACTCCGTGGAGCGATTAATTGCGAAAATTACGGTGCCTTTGGGAAGGTAGAGAGTTCGAAGGAAGTTAAAGAGTTGGAGGTGAGTCTATTTCGAATACCGGAGTAGGGATGGGAATGGAACGTTCGTTGAATTTTAAGCCGGCAATCTTAAGTCTGTAGTAGTGAGTTTCAAAGTTGCTGGCACAGAGAGACGTCTTAAGTCGAAGCGTTCCTGTAATTCGTTAAGCAATTTCTTACCGGTGTTAATAATTTCACGACTCGCTGCATTGACGCATCTCGCAGAGCAATTAATATAATCAACATTCCGCATCGATAACAACGGGTTTTTGCGCCCTCGTTGATCTTCCTGGGCGGGTGCCCGCGGAGACGCAAGAAGTCCATGAGAATTACAATTTTATGCATCGGCATTAGTTGTATTTACATAGTGGTCCTGCTCGCGACACAAACGGCCGCGGAACAAACTTATTAACACGGAATTGTTTTGTAAACCACGGCGCGGATCGTAATTAAGATTCCGGGACATGTTTATTATCGGACCCGTCGATTGCACTCCCGATCTCGGTTTTTACCCGCGTATGTGCTCGCGCGCAACAGGTACGACGCTATTATGATCGCCGAGATAGACGGTTCTTTTTCACCGCTTGGCCACGTTTCGAAATTATTAAGTTTAATTGAGCGGTCGCCGTGGTCCTAGCGTCTCGTTCTCCTTGCGCGATACCGATCGAGTTTTTCTTAAAGCCGCTGTACGATGCAAATTAAGCGCATGTTCGATCACGTGGACACGATGCTCGCCCGTGACATTAATTATCGATAGCTCGCGAGCCTGTACACCGAGCGGGACGGATCGAGCGGGCGGTTAACGAGAACTTTCATCCCAAAATGCTATCTCCGTATTACCCGCGTCTTATCGAGTACGCGTCACAACGCGGAAATTATTTAGAACCAGGGCTCCCTCTCTCCTCGCATTTATTTGCATTCATTTACGTTTGTACGATAACCGCGGGTAACATAATAATTCTTTGTTACATAAAGCACGAAACATACTCTTTTGCCCTGTCGAGCTGTTGTACCAATTACGCGGGAAAATGTGTACGCGACGGTACTCGCTATCCTACGCGAACTTGGCTCGTTGTTCCGAGCATTTGCCGCGATAACGCGTGACGAACGATAATACTTCGGACGACCGTCGATCGTCGTATCGTCGGGCCCCTGTAATTGCCTTCGCGTTAATGACGGTTAACGCGTGACGAGGCCCGAATTTCCAAGCGATACCGCACAAAAGTGCAAACACCGCTGATGTAGGAACGTTGTCCGGCCATCCGACTTCCTCGACTGTCGGCCGCGACGAGGTCGTAAATTCCCGTCTAATTTATTCGGCGCTCTCGCCCGCCCGATAATGCTCGGCCGTCATTACGGAAAGTTATGTGACAATTATCGCTATCGGGGCTTCGCGATCGCAAGGGCACGCCGCTGCCGGTGTCGCGTGTAATTCCAGCTGCGAGGCTTGAAAGTGCAGCGCGGCGTTTTTAATTCCGGTTCCGATTAAGAGAAGTTCGGGACGGATCCGTGGCCCACTCCCGTCACGGGTCCTTTTACGGGATTAATTGTCGAGTGTCATCTGTTGTTTAATAACGAGCGATACCGCTGCCTCCTTCCCCGATTATCGTCCATTAAAGTAACACGAAACCGCTATCGAGTTATCGAGCCGCGCATTTATAATCGGATCCGCAGCGATAAGGGAATATCACCTGCTTACGGAATTACCGTCATTATCGCCATTAACCCCTCGCGCTGGAATTATTTTCGAATGGCTCAGCCTGTCGGCTGCCGGCAATTTATTTTCACGGCGGTCTTGTTGCTGTTGCTTGTCTCATGCCGTAAGTAGGCGCATTCGGTTTCGCGAACCAACGACCGATACGAATTTCAAGCGCCGGTAATGAGGGACAGGAATTGGTGGCGTGAAAATTGTTACAGTACCTGCTCGAAGACTGTGGGAAGAGGCGAATACTATTTTGCATAAATTTTCGGCTCTTGTAATAGGCAATTTTAAATGGAGTATCATGTTTTAATGAGGATACCTCTTGTCTGGCTCGAGACATTTGTTTGTCAAATTTGTCACGTGCCCTTGATAATATTAATTCAATTAAATTCCTTATCTGTCTCGTTATTTGCTAGATCTTACTATCATTTAAAATTCCATCGACAAGATCTCGGCTGATCATATCTCCATCAAGTGCCTTCGATGACCATATAGCTGTTCAGTTCGTGATTAATTTACTGCTGTGGCTTAGCTGCAATTGTGATTTCCTTCGGGTTTATTAATACAGAATATGGGAGATAGCGTCGCAATGGTTTCAACTCGCAAAGTTAACTCGTTCATTTGACTGATTAAAAAAGCAATAGTATATTCAATTGGTAACTAGGTCACCATCCTCCGTTTCAACCGAACATCGAGTACAATGCTAAGCATATACTACGCGAAGCTTCGATTATCATAATTACCCATTTACACGGGAAAACTGTTGTTACAAACAATGCACTCTATTAGTAGTACATGTACCTGTTCCAAGCAATAGCGAAGTTTGTACAAGTTCAACCAAGCGGATAGAAAACAAAGGAGACTATGAATTAATAAAATAGGTAGCACTCCCTCGATACTAACAAGGGAACATCCGGAACCCGGAAGTTCAAGAAATTCTGAAACTTCGTGAATATGCAGGGAATTTCCCCCCTGATTACAACGCAGTTTTTGTTTGCTGCCGAAATTCAGTCTAAGGGGATGTAATTGACCCCTGAAAATCCATTTATTTTCCGATTTTCTGTTATAACTCGTGAACTGTAAAATAATTTTTTTACCAAATGATAGATCTAATTAAAAGAAGCAACTTTTGTCTTGAAACTTTTCTTCTATCTCTTACATTTCGCGAGTTATAGCACAAAATCGGAAAATAGCCGAATTTTCGGAGGTCAATTTCACCCCCTTCGAGTGAATTTGGGCAGCAAACAAAAATTGCGTTGTAATCAGGAGGAAATCACCTACATACTCACAGAGTTGCAGAATTTTTTTGAATTTTCGGGTTCGGGATCTTCCCTTGTAAGTAGCTTTTTTGCCTGCCGAAGCTCCAATTAAGCTTGCACCCTGAAATGCCACTTTTGCCCTTGCCCGTTCAATATGCTCCCTAGATAGGGGAGACCGTGTATGTTTGTCTCATTTTCTTATTTTTATTTTTATTTGGGTTATGGCTGCAGGGAAGTTTCTTCAAACTTAGATTAATATAAACTACGTACGTCCGGCTTTATAAAAAAAAATTGGTCCTGTGGACTTTGTCAACCAGATTAGGAGCTAATTCACATTATTTGCAGGGACTATTTTGTGACCACATACCCAGAGGTCGGGTTGATTGTCACAGTATCTGGATAGCTAAGTTTATAAATAAAACTCGATTTAATTAAGAAAGTAATATAATTTTTTGTTGTATTTCTCACAATATCGCGTTAGAGTGCGGTAATTTATATTATAATCCTTTGCAATCCTTCTTATTGTGTAATTGCCCTTTATAACTTCCCTTCCCGCATGTAACATTAATACTTCTTATAAGTTTGCGGCATTATTATTGAGAACTGTGGCCAAACAAACAAGAAAATAATATCGTATGATAGATACAGCAAGTTACACCGGGATTAGTTATCACATGCAGCAAATACCCAATCCCAAATGTTTTGTGACAACCTGCCTCAAACCGTTAAACAATGCCACCTCTCTGTTCATGTATTAAAAAGTTTAAAAAATGCAAAGAAATCATTACGGTAAGTTAGAAAAGACTCTAAACCACGAGAATAATGCAACAATGTCATAGTCAATACTAAGAAACAACCTATACAGTCAGGGACAAAAAGATAGGGCACCCATTAATTTGTCAATTGTTATTTAATATGCAACATAAATAAGTATACGCCGTTCTACACTGTGTTTGTTCATGTGGTACAATTAGTTTAATTAAAATGTTGATTATCAATATAAATTCATCTGGTTAACTGTAAACATTCAAAAAAGTTAGTGGGACAAAATGATAGGACATGTGTTTAAAAAATGGAATGTACAAAAAGAATTACCAATTTTGCTTAATATTCAGTACTTGGTAGAGCCTCCTTTATTTTGTATTACGGATATCATCCGTTTCGGTAGAGATTTGTATAACTTTTTAATTGCTTTTCTCCTTAATTGGTGCAATTCATGTTCAATGCATTGTTTTAACTCGTCTATAGTTAAAAATTGTCGGCCGTTGGCATATACCGCTCTCGCAAGGTCCGCCCAAATATTTTCGATAATATTGAGATCGGACGATCTTGCTGGCCAGTCTAGAATTTTAATTGTTTCACTTGCGAAAAATGCTTGAACTATTTTGGCTGTGTGAACGGAGACAGTGTCATGCTGAAAGATGAACTTATTTCCTGCAATTCTTGTAGCATGTTTGTTTATTTGCTCCTTAATCAGATTAAAATATTTTTCGCTATTCATGTTGCCACTAATAAATTTGATATCTGTTTTTCCATGGCAACCTATACCGGCCCGAATCATAGCTCCGTCACCACCCATTTGACGATGGCTTAATAATTGAGGTTCTTTTCTCAAATCATGATAGTAATAAGCAAAACCGTCAGGTCCATCCAAATTAATTTTCTTTTCATCGGAAAATATTATTTTGCGCCAGTTTTTCCTCAGCTGGATATGTTTTTCCGCAAATACCAAACGAACACTTTTATGCTGATCCGGTAACGCAAGCTTTCTCTGCAATTTTTTTTCGTTTTAAGTGTTTACACTGTCGTAAAACTCGTCGTATATTTTTTACGTGTGTTGTAACACCAGCTTTTTCTGCAATTTGTCCAGCGGTCATCTTCGAATTCGAAGCTACAGAACTCTTTTTTTTTTACCATAATTATCTGGATCTTTAACTAATTTACTGATTACGTTTCTACTTCCCTTTAGCAATTTTTGCTATGGAATACTTTTCTTTAAATAATTTTGAAGCTGCATGCATGTCACGTGCAGTCAATTTTTTGCCACGACCCATTCTTTATTGCCAGGTTGCAACTGCACAAATTAAACTGTTTATATTAACTAATTTTTAGTGGAGACTTTACTAGGCACTCGATGTTGACGCTTCTTGTATACTTTTACAACTGAGAAGTGAAAATACGTCGCATGACCTATCATTTTGTCCCACGTGAGGACAACACTGTTTACGTGTTCCTTCATATTATTTCTTAAGAATGGATACTACGTATAATCTTCGGTATATTTACAGTTATTGGCACGTGGAATATAGCTGATTTACTAAAGTGTACATTTTCTGCGAGCGCTAATTTAGTTCGAGCGCACGAAATCAAACAATAACACATCGTGTCTCCGTGCGACTCCACAACGACTTGTAAGATGGGGGTGGAGGCGGCGATATGTTTGCGCATCGCCATGGATTCTTAGTACATTCCTACTGTTTATAGTTTCTTTGATACAGCCGTTTTGACAACCTACCCGTGTGACAACCATACCCGGTCTCCCCTATCTCAATATTGCTCCGTACACCTAAACCTGCCACTACTGTTCAGTGCCCCAGTTGCTCTCCACTCTTCACAAGTTGCTCGAACCAATCTAACCCGGAGCTTTTCTAAATTTTCAGCTGCTGGTGAGCGGCGGGCAGCCAACGACGGCGACGTCGCCGGCGATGTCGTCAGGAGGTGCCCTCAGTCCGGGGGCGCTATCACCGTCGTCGACGGCGACGACGACGGGCGCCGCGGCCGCCTCTGGAGGGGCGAGCACCCCTGTGGCTGGCACCACGGGGCCTGGTTGCTGCGAGAACGGCAGGCCCATGATGACGGACCCCGTGACAGGGCAAACGGTCTGCAGCTGTCAGTACGACAGCGCGGCGAGACTAGCCTTGGGCGCTTACCCGAGGCTAGCGCCCACGGCGACCTCTTACTCCTCCTACCCCACGCCGACGCCCTCCACCACCGACCAGGGGCCCTACCCCAGCATCAGCATGGACAGCTCAGCGTTCTACCCTCCTCTGGTGAGTCTATTTGCCTCTCTGCTCCACTTTTTCGCCACGAAGGTCGTTTATAAGTGTTCGACGCCAATTACCGGCTTTTTCGCCTAATGTCCGATGAATAATTCATGGGTGATAATTTATCGGTGTCGCGTCGCGTATACAACCGTTCTTAGTCGCAGCCGCGCGGTTTCAGTGAATACTGAACTGCAGCTCGGAGCCGGTTCATTTCGATTTTAGCATCGCGGAGATGTGGAGAACCGGGGTGTTGCAGAGTCTGCTAGTTCGCGCGTGTCCGTGTCCAATCTGCTTCGCTGAGAAGGTACAGCTAGGGTATGGGAATACTTGCGCGTCGAGGGGTGATAAGGAATTTGTATTCAGCTTGTGTTTTAAGAGCCCAAGTGTTTGCGATTTTCGTGTAGAGTGAGGCAACGTACGAGTTAATGATCACGAAGCCATCCTTTTACACTTTTCCGTATTTATAACTTGCCCTGCAAGTACCACCCTTACCATCACCGCCGCAAACTATTCGTACTTCCATTCCAACGCAACCCGCAAGCAACTCCTTCACTCGTCGACATTGTCTGCGCAATCTTCCGTGCGAAGAGCGTCCACATAACTCCTCGGTTGTCCACTGTACCTACATCCTTTCCTCAGTTTCACTCGTGTAACGTTTTGATTCGCCTGGGCCAGAAAATTGCGGACCACCCCCGTCACCGGGCGCTCGGAACGCGCCCGACCGAAACGTTCGGTACCGGCGTTGCCGATAAATCACGCAAATTACACGTCCCACGGCTAATCGGAGGAGTTACGGCCCGTCCGTATTTATAAACGCAATCATTAAACGGTTTATTAGCTCGGTCTCAGAAGAGAGTGACGCGCGTGTCCCTCGGGCTGTCCGCCGTTGGCCACGCGGCTATCCGCCTGTGCTTTTGCATTACGCTTTGTAACGCTGCGCGCGTAAAATATGCCCGACCATCCCGGCCACAGATTGATTGGCCCGTCTAGCTAGGCGTGCCGGACGATTATTACCCGCGCGGGCTGAACTTAAGACGGATTAGCGCGTGGTCTTGCCACGAATTAGCTTGGAATCCCGGCGATGGAAGCCAGAGGGACGTCTCGAATCGCGGCCTCCGCGATCGTCCTCTCCTCCTTTTTCCCTATCCCCCGTTCCCTCATTCTCTCATCCTCCCTTTTCCTCCCCCTCGCCCCTCCTCTCGCTCTCTCTCCGGCGCTGGCTTTCGCGAATCCGTATGTCTCGCGCCTGTTAGTCTTCTCCGTCGCCAGGCCGCGTCGAATTATTCACCGGGCGGCTGTCGAGAGCGGAGCGATAATCTCGTTTAAGTTTCGGTTCGCGGAAGACGCGAACGTCTCGTCTACCTCTAACGAGGACTACCGCCGTGATGGATTCGCGGTTATATTTCAGGGGTGCGGGGGAGAGAGAGGCTCGCCGGTGGCCGCCTATGTCGACCGGGAATCTTGTGAAACACGCGTTTCTCGCGCAAAGACACTGTTTATTCCCGCCCCCCCCCCCGTCTCGCCCTTTCCAACGCTAAAAACCCGGGGCTAATAATAAGTCCTGGACGCGGAGGAGCCCCTTCGCCCGGATGGCCCGCGATCCCCCGGGGGAACATAGTTTCGCGCGCTGCCCGATGACAGTGTCGACGCGCAAAGGGTAATTAAGCTGCCCGCGGACATTGAAATCGCATCGAACGATATCGCGTGCAGGCTGGGGGGAACAGATTAGTCTAGAGCTGAGAAATGGTGGAGGATCGTCGTAGAATGTGTTATGAATGGAGTTAGGTGGTGACGAGACGACGAGAGCGATCGGGCTCGAATTTTGTACAGTGAGGGGGAATTAAATTGAATTATGATAAATTAACACGCTCGTGGCTAGCTGACTCGTATGTGGGTCGGGAGGATTATGAATCAGTGTCCGTTGAATACGTAGATCATTCCTTTGACTACTATGGGGCTTGAGAGACTAAAAAATTAATAGGTATGTAGATTACAAAGATATTCGAGTGTGCGAAGGAATACCTATTAGAGTTTAGGAGCGGAGGTAGGGGACGAGGAGAGTCCACTTTATTTAGAATACCCTCGTTTCCTTGAATGTACAAAGTAATTCCAAACTTTTGAAATATGAGAAATGTAAAATTGTAAAAATTCGTCTCAATTCTTTACAGAAGTATTCGACAAGCTTTCCTCCTGACCAAGTTAATAAAATAAATAGCGATGTTAGTGATCAAAGTATAATTTGATTTATCGAGTAAAATATTCTTGATATTACACGACAAATGAATATGGTTTCTCTCATTCTTACACCTCACTACCGTGACACAGGAGTAAAAGTGAGCGATCTATTTCCCTATCGGTTAGAAAGGATGGACACGTCGAAGCGGACGAGAAGCTCAGTCGACTTTCTTCCGAGGCGAGCGTGCAAATACAATCACGCGCTGGCAAAGCGAGGCAGAGTGTTTAATCACGGATACGTCAATAATAGGCTGATAAAGCTCTAGTTGACGTAGACATATAGAAATAGACCGACGATCGTATCGCCGTTTCGGCCAATTTATATCTGCACTCGAGCGTGGATACCCAGCACCGGGAGGTAGAACAGATAAAAAGGTCGATCGGAAAACACGCGCTTCGCCAGATGTTGCGAGCCACTTGAAGCGACTTCGGCGGAGCGAGGCAGATAGAGAAGGAGCTGATAATTAAATTCAGCATTTGTCCGAGCCCGCGAGGTTCTCCTTTTTCTGTTACGCTCGTGTCCGTCGCGAGCGATAAGCGCGTATATCCTAGCCGAGGCAAAAGGTCAGCTCGGAACACGCCACCATCGAACGGGATGTAATGCCGGGCAACTTTTATCCAGCCGAGTACACGGGCTCTGCGTAGGCCACGCGTTTCCTGCGCCGTTCCATTTCTCATGGAAACAGTACTAAACTCGCTGTTATTACTATTCCACGAAACGCATGGGGCTAAGGTGTAATCGCGGGCGCGTTATAACCGCCCGGCTTTCGATATGAGAACTCGTAGCTTCCCGTGGCGAATGGGAAGCGGAGCCAATTAAATTTGAATTTATCGGGATAATTATACTAATTGGTTGGCCCCGCCAAAACGGCTCCAGAATGATCGCATCGAAGCAGGCAGCAAGTTTCGAATCGAGACTTATCCTTCTACGATTTTATTCAGTCCCGCTGCACGTAGTCCGAAGGACGGTAAATATTTCGTCGCGCAAATTGCTGTTTTCTTATTAATTCGTGGATCGATTCTGTCCTGGTATCGATAGACTTCCCCGAAGACATTCAGGGGTACAGATTTCCGTCAGAGTTTTACAGAGGAGTTCGCCTTCTAGCGACCACCTTTCACGCCACGATTTAATTAATAGACCATAAATGGAAACCGACAGCTGCGTGAAGTGTGCAGGGAAATATCGGATGGGCCGAGATATCGGTGTCCATGTTCGCCTCGTTTATGACGAATCTCCGACGTCCACCCCAACGATCGAGCGGACTAATCGCCGCTTGGCTCCCGATAACGTCACGCCACTCTCGATTGGCAAAAATTATACGCTCGTTCCCCGCCCATGGACGATCCGAACGATATCCCCGATAACAGCCATTTTATCCCCCTCCTCCCTGAATCGGACTTACCATTCACGTCATTCAAATATCCCCTTTGTACTTCCCCGCCGACAGGTCGATTGCTCGCTGTGACGTTGATTCCGGAGCAGGAGGTAGCGTCGTGTCACCGCCGAGCTCACAATAAACACTTGTTACGTGTCGCCTACATATTTCTTGAAACACTTAGGTTGTCTATATTACCGCGAATGGTCACCCGTGTCTGATGTTGCCGCGCAATCAGCTACAGTCGGATAGATAACACGAGATACTACCGCGTCTTATCGTTGTTCATTGACTTTGGAAATTGAGAGCTATTGTTGGCTATCTAGCGCCGTTGCTCGAGGAGCTAGGGGTAGTTGCAGGTATCGTTGGTTCCCCGATGGTCCGAGCAGGAGGTTCTTCAGCCGAGAGCAGGCATATTAAATTTAGGTGGCTATTAGTGTGGAATCTTGAGCCGGAGGAGGAATAACTGTCGATATTCTAGATAACTCAGTCGATAGACCAGTTTCCCAGCGAGCGAGAAGATTCCTGAGTAGGCTCGTAGTCCCGCTACAGCGATCCTTTTTCTTCGTGTTTAATCGCTGACCTTAACAGCTCGCGCGATTCCGCGGCGTTCCGGGCTCCGTATCGAATCAACAAATTAATTTAGATTGGCGTTTTATCGCCGCGGGCGCAGCGGGCCCCGCGAGCGCGGCCGAACGGAATGTAGATTTAATACCCCGGCTTAATTTCTGCTACTTCACAGTTCGTTTCGCCGGCTAATTGCGTTTCAGTGCCGATGTTAATTGCCGCCGGGGTATTTTGTGACACGCGGTAGGTACGCGCATTATGTCAACATCCCGTGATAATGCCATTCATAAGTTGCCGTGTCCGCCGATCCAGAGCGATTAGAATGGAAACGCGAGCGGAGGTTCTCCCTCGGAGGAGCACGTCGAAGAATCGAGTGGCGTATTTCACGATGCAGGAGATTCTCTGATCAAGGGGGGAGCCTGGTGTAACTAAATGAAAATCGAGGCATTTTTCGGGAATTTTTTTTAAACAAAGTATTTGATAGATCTTTCTGAAACTTTCAGGATATTGTATTAACAGGTTAAGGTATATAACAAAAAATTTTTATTAAAAAAGAGCGGCAAATAACAAAGTTATGCCCAGTCCGTTGGGGACGCAATTATTGCACTGCGGGCGACGTAGCGTCTTTTGGTTTCATCCGAAACCAAAAATCGAACAATTTTCTTTTAGTTTATGAGTGTACGCATAGAATGAAGAAATTTGAAACTTAAACGATGCAAAATGAACAAATGGCGGCCTCTTGAATAAAAAGTTCACTGTTTCCAACGAAATTTTGCCTTAAATGTGTAAAAAAAGTTATTTATTTAAACAATATCATTATACCAATAACTTAGCTCTGTGAAGAAAATGTTCACAAATATCCGTGCACAGGGCCAAGTCGATTGGTTGAATATTTTTGGAGTAATATTGCCCGCAAAGTGTGAAACTGTCGTTTCGAGAAAAACGCATTTAAGGTTTTGTGGTAGCCTGGCGCTCCGTAGCAAAACCGGCTATATCCGCTTTAATTTTTCGAATTTCGTTTTGCGGCTTTGGGAACATATTGTCGTGATGTTCAACTATTGATTTATGCAAAAAAAAAATCGATTTCTTCGATCCGCTACACCAGGCTCCCCCCTTAACGCTTTGAGAGATGCAAGGTTCGGCGAAACACCGTTCCTGGTCAGCCAGACCTTCTGGAACGGTTCCCTCTGCCGTGAAATCTCTGTCGCGTTACGCAACACCTAAGTGGTAGTTCCTCATCACGTGTACAGTTTGAACAACATGGTACAATTATAGAAAAAAGTGCTACAGAAATATACAGAATGATTCGTCACAGCCACCTCACTCGCATGACGCATCAGAATTCGGCAGTGCGTTAACACGTACCTACCTCAAAGGCGCGACGCTGCTTTCAGCAAATTATCTGCGAATACGACTTGGCGGGATGTCAAGGAATCCTTTCAATAAGCGACGACGCTTAATACCTACCTACTCTGTGCCAGTGCCAGAGAAGAGAGGCTCCTGGGATCGGAACTGCTCGCGCGGCTATCCAACAAGTTCGAAAGAGTCGCGCGGGAGCATTCCGATCCGCGATATCGCGAAACGCGTTACTTTACGGGCCATTGATAGGCGTAACACACATAACCTTCTTAATCACGGGCCCGTTTACGCTCTTATAATTGGCAGTTACTCGCTGCTCGCATGCGATACAATGCGCACGCTTCTCGGCCCGTTGTAAACGCGTGTTGCAGCCACGGTTTAATGCATGTAAACGGGCGCTCGGTAAATACGCTCGGCTCTTCTGCCAGGGCTCCATCTTTGTTTTACGGCGGAGATCGTTCCGGTGTGTGGACGAGGCTTCGGCAGTCGTCGAGGAGCACGCTACCTTGGATTCTGCGCATAAATACACCGGTAAACGCGAAGTGCTGAAGCCATTGCGCGAGATATTCCGACTTTTCTTTCGGGGGGATGCTAAGTTGCTACCGGGACGCGTTTACGTTAGTCGAGAGGCCAGGAGGGTTGCACAGCTTTGGGGATCGCTGTGCTCTGATACAAGGTTCCACAGAATCTTTGAAAAGAGTTACTAACTGAAACCAGGGGTTCGTGGCCTTTTTTTGTAGCATGGTAATTTTTTGTTTACTGGTAATACTGTCATGGCGTATCGCCCATTTTCATAGTTGAAGCAAATGGGAATTTTCAATTGCAGAAAAGAGAGATATAATTTCTCTCCCAAGTTGATAGCCCCCCTGGAATCTCTAAGGGTCCCTCGGTATTACTTGGACACTTATTCTAGGCTTTTATCAACGTACCTAATTTATCCTGCTTAGAAAAAGGAGGTCTTTTCTTCTACTGACCCACCTACAAGTCAAGACAGTATTGATCGCACACTCCGACACGTAGATGATGACTGTACTATTACACAATCGTCGTGCAGCAACACCGCAAGCACTTCCGCTGGTGTAGCCGGCGGTAGACAGAAACCTGGCCCCAGGCTTGAGCAGCAAACGCGTTCAAAATAATTGCACTTCGTTCAATTTAAACTCTATGAAGCAACATCGAGTATAATGTTTCTATTTATCAGCCAATGCAAGTACCTATCCGGTGACAACGCCGCACGGCCAAGACGTCTACTTAGTCGTCTCTGGTGCCCCACGCTTCCATCGTTCACGAGTCTCAGGAGTCACGCGAAAAATTCCGCACAGGTCCCCCTTGAACCATAGTTGGTGTTATTAGTCGGGGTTGACCGATCGACACCCGAGGAATGCCATTTGTCGTGAGACGGCGCGTCGAACGTCATAGCTTTGCACCTTTATCGCAATAAATTGCAGGTGGCCCCCGCGGTCAGCCCTTCGTGGAATTTCAGTGGCGTCGTGCAATTTCGTGCACGCGACAGCCAGCCCAGCCTCCGCGAAAGCCACGCGCGACCAACCGAGCCTGGAATGTCATAAGCGTGCCCGGTCACTGGGAATTTTGAGAATTTTGACGAGTACGCGGCCGCCCCCCTCTCCACGGGGTTCGTTCGCGAGATATACATGTCTCGTTAATAAAGGCGATTAATAATAATGATAAAAATATCCCCGCCCTCTAGCGAGTCGCGTGAGCCTAGGCTTTAACGGGGATTTTTATGGCATAGGGTAAACTCGGCTGAGTCCGTGATAGTTTTAGAATTTGTCTATTAATTGCTAATATTTACATGTTCTGAAAGTGAGTCTCTTGCCGCTCTGGGCAAAAATGATTTTTGCCGTCCTTTATATTTAATTATTAATAATTATTTCTGAATATAATTTTTGACAGTGAGTTAAATTTTTGATAGGTATTTCTTGAATAACGAAAGTCCATTTGTTTTATAAAGAATTTAAAATTCATAAAAAAAACAGTAACAACATTAAATAAAATATATAGGGAGAATCCATTCGAACTCGGACATATTTCGGAGTAAGTTTTCGTAGATTGCTGAAATTGAATATGTTGTAGTCTTTAGTGATATTTAAACGTACCTCAAAGGCTTTTTCAAAATTTAAAAAAAGGTCGATTTTACGGCTGTTTGAAATTAAGTGCAACTTTTTTTCAATTCATTATAGCTATGGAAGTAGTAAACCGATGGAGATGAGCTTTACGTTGCTTATAGAGAAGACATTGAAGTTTTAAGAAAAAGTTATGTCAGTTTAGAAAAAAAATTTGAACCATTTTTGTGCAATTATTATAAACAAATGCAGCTTTTTAATATCGGGCGCGATTTTAAGAATTTGAAGAAAAAAAGGAGAACATAGTTCTATCCTTCCCTTTGATGGACAAGTTTTCAAAAATATGGACATTTTAAAATTGGCTTTGTAAAAATTGCCGAAAGTGGACGCTGCGTCGCCCAGCACCGGCTCAACTGCTCGGACCGTGCGGTACTCGCAGCGGCCAAGCGGCTATACCCTGTAAGTATTTGAAAAAAAGAATTGAAAGAGAAAAACTCTTACTGATTTTTATATCCAACATAATACGGTATCTGAATTTTTGGTGTTCGTAATATTTTCCTTGAAACGAGGGTGACTTTTAGTTTTTTAAATGGAATGCTATATATTTGATTACCCAATATGAAAGCGACTGTTAAGACAAACTCAACCATATGGTAGACTATGATCTTCAAGGCCACGCAAGGTTAGGAATGAAGTAAATATATTGAACTATCTATCTAGTAGATTGAGTTTCTTCCTTTCATTCCTAACCTTGTGTGGCCTTGAAGGTCATAGTGTACCATATGGTTGAGTTTGTCTTGACAGTTGCTTTCATATTGGGTAATCAAATGTATAGCATTCCATTTAAAAAACTAAAAGTCACCCTCGTTTCAAGGAAAATATTACGAACACCAAAAATTGGGATACCGTATTATGTTGGATATAAGATACATTAAGAGTTTTCCTCCTTCAGTTTTGTTCAAATACTTACCATTTTCGAGAATTCTGTATAAGAATATCAGGTACAGCCGCTTGGCCGCTGCGAGTACCGCACGGCCCGACCAGTCGAGCCGTGCTGGGCGACACAGCGTCAAGTTTGGGCAATTTTTACAGGGCCAATTTTAAAATGTCCATATTTTTCAAAATTTGTCCATCAAGGGGAAGGATAAAACTATGTTCTCCTCTTTTCAGATTTTTAAATTCGCGCCCGATGTTAAAAAACTGGATTTGTTTAAAATAATTGCACAAAAATGGTTCAATTTTTTTTTTTAAACTGAAATAACTTTTTCTTAAAACTTCAATGTCTCCACTATAAGCATCGCAAAGCTCATCTCCATCCGTTTACTACTTCCACAGCTATAATGTACCGAAAAAAAGTTAGCACTTAACATCAAACAGCTGTAAAATCGACATTTTGAAATTTTTTGAAAAAAAGCCTTTGAGGTACGTTTAAATATCACTAAAGACTACAAAATATTCCAAATTCCCCAATCTACAAAAACATACTCCGAGACCTGTCCGAGTTCGCATGGAATGACTCTATAAGCAGGTAGAAGGTAGGTGCCTACCTATTTTTTAAATCTTAAAGAAACAGTACTCTTATAAAATATTTAAAAAAAAAATAAAATAAAAACCGGTGTAAATACTTTTATTGACTTTAATTTTCTCTTTCCACTAAATTTGCCAATCTGGACAGTTGCCCTGCTTGCGTCCCACTAGATTGGTCCCCGTGACCATTCCAGGCACTAATCATTAAATTCGTGCCCCAAATCTGTTTCTTAAAACCCTACGCGACTGAAGCGCTAATGGCGTCGATGTTCGTAAAAACCCGCTGCCGATATCACTTACGCAGAGATGTCGGTTACAGAACTGTGATTTATCATGTGAAATAGTTGTCGTTTCGCGTTGCTCGGACCATAAAGCAATCTTATCTGAGAGGGTGAAGTTATTAGTAACGCATATTGAGTATAACGTAATCTTATCGTTGACGTAATAAATATTGGCTACAAAGTGAAATAAAATGTAGCCGCGTTTGATAACGAGTGGGTTCATTTCGAACAGCTCCTCCTGTCGGGCAGGTGTCCGTTGTGTGCTCTGCGACTGCCTCAGCGATTCAATTCACTCTTCCACGCTTCATTCTTGATCCACTCTGTAATCAGTACGAGGCACTTAAAACACCTCCGCGCAGCGCACGTGCCAACGCGGCTTTAGGAAGGGTAACTTCGCTCAAGCAGATCAGCTTGCTGAAACAATCACCACAGTTTGATAATCTTCGGAAGACCTCATCTTCAATAACAAAAAAAAAAAGAACGACATTCCCCGTGACCACCTATTTTCCCACTGCACCTACCATGGTCCTCGTAGCAACACCAGCGCACACGCGAGGAAATACTTCGGCGATGAGGTGACTCGAATAAGGTCACCGACTGCACCATAGCCCGCATCGTCGCGCATTGCCAGTGCAAATTTCCTTGCCCCTGCCTCGCCTCCCCCGCGTTACTTCCTTCGATCGTGAATCGTTCCTTCCAGCCCGTGACCCTTTGTCCCGGCTGGGCGGATCGTTAAGCAGGAAGCATGTGCTTCCGACGATTCCAGCGGCGCGCCGTCGTTCCGACGAGCATTATAATATAATAAGAATCGGATTAGCATTGAATGAAGTGGGTGGCGCGAGAGCGGAGAGCGATAAAGGGACTAATAAAAAAGCGGGCTGTTTAAGGCGAGCACGGTGGTCCTTGTTTAACTCTAGGGCCCCGTCGGCGGAATAAATAAGAACGCGACTTCGGGGGTGCGCAGCGTCCCGTCCGGCAGGGCGATCCCTCGACCGCGCTCGGCGCTGCTGATAACGATTCCTCCGCGAATGGAACGTGACTTTCCCAGCGGGTGAAACGCTTCGACGCGACCGAAAGCTGTCCCGCGTGAAAGCTCTCTACGGCTTCATCATAGCTGCGTCGATACTACACCCACCCCTAGGCGGCGTTAATTAAATTAGGCACGAAACGACTGCTGGCCGAGCCTCGAACTTTAGCTTTGAAGGTCTCGCGTGACGAGCCCCTTCCGTTATATTCGGGCAACTTTTGCCTACGGTTGTCTCTTTTCTCCCCGTTCGTCGATCTCCGACTCCGTGGAACGGATCGGGTAACTTGGCGCCGCGCTTGTTTTCGAGAACTTTTCGACGTTGCTGCGCATAGTAATTGGGTATACGTGAGCGAGCGGTTGCGTAGGAAGCCCGAGGCGAGGCTGCGGATCGGATTTCACCGACTTTGGTAAATTTTCGAGCGATTTTTGCCCCTTTTTTTTTAAGTTCTGAGCGAGCAAAGTTTGTACACACTTGGGTGGCTGGAGACGTTGGCTATTCGCGTTTAGTGCATGGAAGGTCGTCGTTGGTTTCTGAGATTTTCTGTCACACGTTTGGTGATAATATTTTTTATATAAATAGACGTACCACTGCACGGTTATTCTGTATGGAAAAGCAGGTACGAAAATTTGACGGTTGTCGTTGCTGCTATCATCGAGCTCTTTCCCTTTGCTTTCGATAATCACCCCGCGAGCTTCACGCACCCTCGGTGGACGTTCATGCGAAATAACGATCGGGACGTCGCGGGAGTCGGGACGTTCCTGCCAGGAAATGTAGAGAGGAAGCGCTTATTCGACCACGAATCTACCGATAATCGAATTGATACACGTGCAACCCCTCGTTTAAATAATTTCGCGAATCGTCGCATATCTGGTGGTGTGCGTGCCGGCCGCAAAGCGACTCGATCCGATGATATACACACGTATCGCGCGTGTTCGTGCTCGCCAATAATAATCCGCCCCGGCATCGTTTCTAATAAAAAAGAATGACGCGCGTACGTCACGACAAAGGGGTGGCACGGGAAGATAGCGTCGCAGCAATTTTCGCAAATTTCTGACTTTTTGTAGAGTTACTGTATCCCGGAGATGTAGATTTCTTCAATTTCACTCCTTCTAATTCTAAGGCTAATATTAAGTGCTCGGAATCTGCCAGAAATCTAAAAGAATTAGAGTTATCATGCTACTTTTAGAAGCTAGCTAAACCGTCTCTCCCTTCGGAGTTTTCATGCACTTTCAATTTACAAAAAACACTGGCTACTAATACCGCGAATTTTTTCTACAGTCTCTTTAACACGTTACACTGATCCATATCACAGAAAGCACGCCTGGCATTAAGTAGGTTAAGTTATAGGAACAGTTTCGCCCCGAGGAAGTAGAGTTAAGTATCATTTCTTTCTTATCTCATTAACGTTACATCTAGTTGATCATCCACCATCTCCAAGATACAGGTACATACATTCTACCATCCCTCAGCGTCTCCCACGTTCTCCCTCAACCCCCCACCTCCGAAACTCACCTACGCACTTTTCAGCCACATCATCCCCAGTAACTGTTATCGAGGTCAGACCTCCTCCGGGGTCCGCACCTTCGGAGAGCTCTCGGCAAGCATGCTTATTGCTACCTTAATGCACCGCTCGCTCGTATAATCGGCTGCTGACCGGGCCCGCGTTCTGCAGTCGTAACAATAGTCCAAGGCGTCGACGCTGGACCACCCGCGGCTCGCCATTAAAGTCGCTCCCGTGGAAAGGACATGATCGTAGAGAAGCGAAGCGAGAGAGCGAGAGAGGGACAAGTACGCGTAGACTCCTGCTCTCCTGTCCCGTTACTACCTGAGAAAAGAGAAAGGAGCGCCGGGGAAAGGCGGAGGGCGAAAAAGAGCGGGCCAAAAGGGCAGATTCGGGAATCGGAGCGAGGGGATGGGCCCCGGGGGAATTAAGAGTCAGGGAAGCGGGACGACAGTCGTCGGCGATCGCTGTAAAGCGAAACTTCCTGGCGCCAAACGCCTCTAAGCCTTCGCTCTAATAATATCCCATTGTGCTCCCATTAGCCGCCGAACACGCCGCCGTCCCTCGCGTCTTTTCCCGCCGCCCCCAACTCCGCTCTTCCTATCTCTCTTTTCCCTTCTAGGGTGCCTCCTTATTCTACGGTTTACGGTGTCACCTTGAACCACTGACTTCAAGTATCAGGTCTTGGAGCGCATCCCATTAAGCCACCGCTGCAGTGTCTACTTTGCCCCGTTCACACTTCGAGCGGCGCAAGGTCTTCAAAAACGTCACACTTCTGCTGGAATAATTCCTGTGCAAAGCGGATTGCGAGCTGGGTTTATTTTTAAAACAAACATTCCTGGATTCTCGGGGAACACTTTATTCCAGCTTTGCACGCAGGGTTGTTCTTCTTAACTGCATAGGAGAGTTTCCCCTTGTTAGCAGAAGGGAAAACGGCAATGAGATTCGCGATTTCGTGGAAGCGAAACCGTTTTGCTCTCGATGAGGCGCGCTCGACGCGAATAGTCGTGGGTGTAGCCCGATTAACGGATCGTCAGTCATTCAGCGATGGGTTGATTGATCCGCGCGCGTTCCTGACCCCGTTGCCATCGGGTTCGCGCGAGATCGCCGTTTAAGATGATGGATCGTTCGATTTTAATTCGCCGGGGCCCCGATTTGCATAAATTGCGTCACGCCAGTGGGCCGCTCGGCTCGAAAAGAGGAGCCGGGCTTCGAGGAACGCTGTTCGTGGTACGAAAGCAAAAGTAACACGGGTTCGTGTGCCATTTACGGATCGCTCGGATTGCTTTTACATACCTGCGCTATATACTTCCGCGATCGCCGTCGCTTATAACTCGCGTAATCGATAATGTTCGTTTACGTGCAGTGATTCTGACTGGCTGGGCCGCGCAGCGTACATCGCGCGCGTGATTATTGACAAATGGCACACATTGTTGTGCCGTACAATGCAGTTATTTCGGTGTATCGTGCATTGTGCCAGAAGATGGGTGACGCAACGGGCCTACAACCCCGATGACCATCGTCGTTCGCAGTTAGTCAATCGTCGTTTTTGTAACTTGTACAGCTGTCACACGGCTGTCCAGTGTTTTGCAACAAACACCAGCTTGTACTACAATCTCCAAGGTTCTCGTCACCGGCTGGGCTGGTCGCAAAAATGAGATCTTCTTGAAAGATGTGTATCATGTCGCGAGCTTTCTGTCGCGCTATCTGCTCTGCTCCGTGTTACGAATAATCGTTTTGTGACGGTGACGTTAGCTCGCGTCCATCGTCATCCCTGAATTCGAGATCGTTCCTTTCAGGGGCGCGCCCAGGATTTAATCTCGGGGGAGCCGAGTTGAATGGATAAAAATATTTTTAATGCAAGTGCAATAGAATTCTTTAGGTGATCGTAAAAATTTATTTAAAGACTCCAATCTACTTAGTTTTCTTTTATTTTTTACACAGTCTCTTCTTTGCGGGGGTGCCAGGGCGCGTTGGTTCCTTCTGGGTTCTTTATGTAATAATAATAATTGTTCATACATATGTTTCGTTTTAATTTAGTAATTCGAACACGGCTAATAAAATTTAGCAAACTTAGAATTTCCTTTGAACGCTACTGGATACTTGGTAATATATTTTCCACTGGTAAATAGATTATTTCCATATCCTATTGCAACAGTAATGAATGGTGCGATTCCGTTGCAGGGAAATCCGTACGGATTGAAGGACACGACGGGGATGGGCATGACGGCGGATATGGGTGCCGCCGCATGGGGCACGGCCGCCCTTCAACCTGCTGCCACGGGTTACTACCCCTACGATCCAACCCTGGCCGCCTACGGGTAAGTTTATCACCAGGTTTCATGGTCTCTCGGCTCCATTAGATTAAACCACCACAGGCGCTCCGCGGCTCTCTCCCCTGCCCCTTTCTCGCAGCTCAGTGCCGCCATTAAAACAAGAGTCACGATCTCGTACTCGCTACACATATCCTGCCAGCAATGGTTATCGTCATCGCGAATCCGTAATATCGTCCCCTCCGCGTAACCAAGCTGTGGCGAGCACAATTTTAGTCGCTCCATAAACGTACTGGTGAAACTTACAGAAAACTGATTTCTGGCTACTCTTCTTGAAATAATCTAGTGACCGAAGTTATTCATATGCAGGTTTACACCCCTTTAGAATACCCGCGGAATAACTATCGCGGATGTAAGAGATAGGTATTATTACGCGAAATAAGGGGTGTCTTCAAGTTCGTGATAAATCTGCGAACTGTGAGGTCGCTTCTCCACCCCTAATTCTACTCCGAAGTAGACGAAGCTCACAGCACAGTTTTAAAACCCCTACGAATTATTTCCATAAGACCGTGAAAGGAGTAAATCGCGAAGTGCGTACAGGGATCAGCGATACGGTTGCATCGCGGCTCGCTGGAGCCCCTTTAATCTCGTTCGCGCCCCTCGAGCGTCAAAACTGTATAATGTGACGCGCGCTCCGTCAAGGTAGGCGACAATTAATCCGTAAGAAGGGCGTGGAGCGAGCCGGATGCTCGCTCTTCCTGCCCGTGGATAAGAGTTACGAGGGTGCTGTCAACACGAGGACCCTTGTACTTCATCTTGTAGGGAAGCAGGAATATCGATGGGCGAGAAGAGGTCGTCACTTAAGGACGACACCTACCCCCACCGGCCGCACCCCTTAAACGTTGTACTCCGCGGCGTAAGTGATTCGCCCCGGACGTGTATTTCCAGCGCTAACCGGGCCCCGTATTTTCGTTACGAATCCGTTGTTTTGATTAATAATGGCAGCGCGTAGGAAAAAGCCTGACGGCCGGAATTTACGGCGGGGAATTTATTTTGGTAGAGCGTGCGGCGTGCTCGACGCCGCTGTATCGCGATACACCGGCGATATATCAAAATCTGTCAGAACGGGGGAACGATTATTTATCGAGCTTGGAATTAAAATTAAAAAAGTCCCGCGCTACACCGTCGGGCGCGTTGTTGTCGTGTCGCGAGCAGAGTGTCGCGCGTTTATTCGGAGTACGAAAAAAGGGGGTGGGAAAAAAAAACTGGGAAAAGCACCGTCGAGAAACGATAGGCGATTGTCGCGAGGCGGGCGGTTTTTGCAGCGCAATTTCGCGTCGCCGGTTGGGAAAATAAACCAGGTCGGGTGCGTGTACTTGCTTCCGAGCGATTTGCGGGAAAAGGGGAGAAAAAGCACGTGGTTCTGCTAGCCTGCATAATAACGCGCCTAGGAGGCTTGCGATCGCGTTTGGAGGCTCCGTTTGTCGAAGGGCCGAGAGGCTTTCGTGGGAAACGAACGGGGCTATTTCCGAGGACCATGTGTCGCGTGCCGATGACAAAATGAGACATTGACGTAGATTTCGACGCTAGGCGTAATTGGAAACACTTGGTTCCACGGGCCTCGATTCCTCTTCGTCGCTCGTAAATCTGAAGTCCCCTTTCTTCCCTTCCTTTTTTTTCATTCGAACGGTCTTCGAGGAGACGCGCCATATAAATTCGTATCACCCGCGGCCTTCGAGAGAATTTAGATCGATAATTTGGAAGGAAAGAAGCTACTGTGTTTGAACAAAGAAACGACGATAAAGTCAGTTTGTTGCGGATAGAATGTTTTGTTACTCCAAACTGAAAAGAAGTGCTCCCGAAGTAGAGAAGGGATGGCTATATTGGTGACCAATTAATATTACGTGTGCATAATAAGATGCTGATCTACGCATTAACTTCTGAAGCCAGTGCACACCCATGAAAACCAGTTCCCTGGCTCTATAAATCAATCGAATGTTAAAATGATACCAGTCCTCCCAAATAAGACCCAGAAGACAATTCCAGACGCACGATACACCGTCCATCAATGCAATGACTTCATTCATCGCGAATATCTTCATCGCCATCAATGACTTCATCACTCGTAACGCTCTCAGCAATTTATCGTCTCCTTTTACCTGCGCACAAGTCCAGGGTTTCGACGTCTTCTCGAATGATCATCGTCAAAAAAATTCTCCTCGAACTATTCTCCAATCAAAATATCGCGATTCAGTGTACAAGAACCTGTCGAATCCTTGAAGCGACCAGCGCCGTGCGCCAGTTCTGCCTCGGATCCTCCAGCGGATGAAGTGTTGGGACCTCAAGGCTGCCTGTTACCCTCCCCCGATACACGCCGCGAGGCCCCTTGGAAGCAGCAAGCCCGCCGAAAGTTGAAAAAAAATCTTTTGCGCGCCGTATAAGAAAAAAAAGAAGGAAAGAAAAAAGAGAGGAGCCGCGGAGGAGAATCCAATATCTCGTGAGGCCTGTGCGAGCTCGATCGAGCCCTTTGATCTCGCCGAGCTCCGTTCTCTCGTCATCGTCGAGCGGTTGCCAGATTCCACGGTCCTCGAAGGGGGATGAGGGCAGCGAGATTCGAGAGAAACCGTGCACGGCGAACGGTTACAAAATGGCTGTAGGGAGCCGAGTGGGCGTACGTAATGGAGGCTTCCAGGTTGGCCGTATATATAGCCGCATCGCGAGCGTAGGGAGAGCAGTAGGTCTCTCTCCGTAGGAGAGCGAGTGAGTGAGTTTATTGATTGGCTTCCTCCCGGGGTTGGCTCGCCTGTTCGCCAGACCTCTCTCTGCTCTCTATTCTCTCGCTCCCTCTCGTCGGCCGCGGTCTCTGGTTCCCTTGCGCGGCGAGTCTCTGTTTCTCTCCAGCGCCAGCACGCTCGTTCCTCAGCCAGAGCTGCTCCGATCCTCCTCTCCCACCGTCTTCCTTCCACCTCTATCGCGGGGCGACCTCCTTCCACCCTCGGAACCGAGCCCAGCTCCCACAGGTGCTTTACTTACTTTGCTTAGCAACCCTCGTGTCCACGCAAACACGCGCGTACGCGCGTACGTACACGCTCGCCCACGCACCGACCGAGTCTCGTCCTCCGCCATCCACCCACCCTTCGCCTCCCTCGCGGAGATCCCTCCTTGTGCGCGTCGAGACGCGTGCGTTCGCCGTGTACAAAACTACCGACCGTGGGCATTGTTTATCGTGGAATCCACCCTCTGTTGCTCTCCCAGTCCTCTCCATTCCGGCCCAAGCCTCTATTAATTTACTTGCTTAATAATACGACAGCCCTCTCTTTGCTCTTCGCTCCTCGCTCTCCCTCTCTCTCTCTCTGTGGCTGCTCTTCTCCTGCGCCGTTCCACGGGCTGTCGCCGCTTTCGTCGTCGACGGGCCGCTATTGTTTCGAAGCGGCGGGGGTTGCGTCGGGGGTAGGCGGCCGGTTATGGACTGAAGCGGGGCTCGATTGGGACGACGTGGCACGAGGACGTTCTGATTACGGGAAATGAGAAATACGTCGTTGGCCGCGGGCGCGAGCGGATTCTCCTTTGAGAGTCAAAGCGGGGAGCGCCGTGCCCTTTCTTCCGTGACGTTGGGTCCCCCGAACCCCGCGTTTGTTTCGTTTTGAAGGCTTTCGACGACTCTTAATTGCTCGTCGATACCTCCGAGGGTGGATCTGGGGCGCAGAAATAGGGGAGAAAGTGTCGCGCGAGTGCTAGCAGGTCCGAGCTTTATTTTCGGAATTACGACGGACAGGGGGGCGTGATCGATCGGATTTAGATGTCCTTTCGCCGTTAACGCAGCTTGTTTCGGCGCCCTGAGTAAGGTATTAACTGGTTATTGGAGTCCAGATTGGAATACTCTGTGCTCTGCTTTTATTGCAAGCAGTTCGCGCGTAAGTACAAGGGTTGTATTTATATTTAACGGAGCACGGTTTCAGTGGAAAAGAAGAGATTTCTTCTTCCTCGCTGTGCATTTACCCCTCGAAGTATTTCGCTGTGTAATTCTCAGGAAAACTGAGGGGAAACGGCGCGGATGCGGATACCGCGAAAGCCTTCCACGAAGCTTCCCCGCTCGCGAGCACCATTTCTCACGAAGATCCGGCGACACCCTCGCGCCGCTCTACCCCTCCGGTCCTCGCCCCATCACTTTTTCGCTCGCTGCCTCTAAAGTGCCCCGGACGCTGAGATAAAAAATCACCGCGGAAGAGTGTCCATCCACCTCGAGAGATCCCAAGGAAAAAGTCGAAGACTCCCGCCGGTCGCTCGACTCTCCTCCGCTGAATATTCATAGCAGCACGCGTTAATTGCCTCAAAGTCGACCGCTGCTTTTACCGCGCCGAACTGGGGCGAACCCGAGGAGAAAATCAGCTCGGCTGTCGGCCATGATGGACTCGCGATCGAACATTCCCAGCTCCACCTTCGTTCGTCAAACGATGAAACGCAATACCATCGAGAGCTAACTCAATTCCGGCCCAATTGGGAGATACAGCTTTTTACGCACTCGACGCTCTGATACAGACGTCTGCTATGGGTACGAGAAACGCGAAACTTTTTCCATCCGCCGCGCTGCAACCGGTTGCCGCCTCAATTTTTCACCGCCCGCTGTCGGGATCAATCTCCATCGATCTGCAAGAAAAATCTCGCGTGTCTACGAGCTCCGAGATCGACGGAGGCTCGGAGAAGGACGGTTCGCTCGCGATCGAAATTTTTATCGGTCGATTAACGAGCGGAACACGTGTCCCCGTGGAAATTACACGATGCGCCGAGCGGCTTCAGGGGGATTAAAATCGTCGAACTTTCCCTGTCGATGGACGTAATGGGGAGCGATCCTGATATTCCGGTAATTAGTGTGTTTCTTTTTAAGACGCTCGATAAGCTCGCAATATCGACGCGAGGTGAACGATCCTGCGCGGCGAGTGAAAGTCTGGTAGATGCAGAATTCGTTGCGGAATATCTTAACCGTGGATCGCGAAGTCGGGCTCGAATACGCTGGCAGCCTTGAAACTGTTACTTTATAAGGTGTTGACACTTGGAGGATCGGGCTGCTAAAAGTCAATGTATACAGTGGATTCATTGGCAATCTCTTAGGCAAACGTGCAAACGTACCTACGAGCAACGAGAGCGCCTGGAATCCTCGGCAATAGCAGCTGGAATTGATTTACCTTTAGTAAGACAGGAATTCCAAACGATGATGACACTTGGTTCGCGGCTGTTCTTTATAAGAACCTGGGTGTTCAAAACTTAAAACACGACCCGGGTTTGGATACCTCTGCGGCGGTGCAGCGAGTAAGTACTATTACTGCGTGGAAAGAAGGCTCCTGGCAGTCGGTGCAGACCGTTGCTATGACGATTGGTTTTTGTCGCCGATTGGTGCACACTCGTAAAGACACCGCACACGTATTTTTCTTATTGGCGGAATCGGCCACATCTACTTACTGCAATGTACACAGACGGAGGTTCAGGCAGAGCTAGCGGCGGACTGCACCGCCTGCCAGGAGCCTTCTTTCCGCGCAGCAAGTAGTAGCGGAGACCGGGGCTAAAAGCTCCGGGGGTAAGTTGTTCCGACGGTTCTATCCTCAAAATGAAAAGAGCGTTTTACTTTAAATTATTTTTTTCCGCGTGAGTTGATCACGCCACTCTCTCGCCTATTTTAACCCTTAACTGGTATCCTGGGGTCGTTCATGACCCCAAGCAAGCAAAGTTCGCTAAAAAATGTCCGGTTGTCTAAGTTTGTAAACTTAGACAATCGAATTTCAAATTGATTTTATAATAATTGTTCATCTTTCTACGTTTCTATTATTTTATACATTACCTAAGAACAAAATATAGAGGTTGATCTAATGTCGACTTTACAAATTTCTGTGTCTTTTTTTATTTGGGGTCTGCCACGACCCCAGTATACCAGTCACGTTTGCCAATAACAGTATACCAGTTAAGGGTTAATAGCGTCCGCTGCAGCGATTCGTGTGGTTGTAAGCAAGAACCTATTAGTCGCGCACCAGATAAGTAAATATTTTTCTTTCGTTACTTTTTGGTCTATTTTGAGGATTTAACGTCGATATTACTGATCGATTCGTTCGTTTGGATCAAATGACATTTAAGAACAGGGTGTAATGGTGTTTATCGTTTCAATATATGAAATAACAGAGTAGTCTCTCAAATTGTAAAATGTGTTAATAGAGGCTAGTTGTTACCGTGACTTGGGGCACGTTGTTACCGTAACAACTTGCCCCACCGCAAATTTATAAGTTGCTCCTGCTGTGCTTCAAGATGCGAACATATGAATGAAAAGTGGAAATGGGCAGGATTTCCATCGAAATAAATGCATAAAAATAAAAACTGTCGCTAGAGAATTCAGCACCTGCCACTTGACTCTATAGAGAGTTATTAAAAAACTACAATCTGGTCAGGAAACCACTGTAGGCTACAAGTAAGTACAAATGTCACTAACAAGGGAAGATTCCAAAGCCGAAAATTCAAAAGAATTCTGAAACTTTGTGAATATGTAGGGAATTTCCTCCTGATTGTAACGCAATTTTTGTGCGCTGCCCAAATTCACTCTAAGGGGGTGTAATTGACCCCCGAAAATCCGGTTGTTTTCTGATTTTTAGTTATAATTCGTGAACTGTAAAATAATTTCTTCGCCAAATGATAGATCTAATTAAAAGAAGGAACTTTTAACTTGAAACTTTTATTCTATTTATTACAGTTCGCGAGTTATAATAAAAAATCGGAAAATAGCCGAATTTTCAGGGGTTAATTTCACCCCCTTCGAGTGAATTCGGGCAGCAAACCAAAATTTCGTTGTAATCAAGTGGAAATCCCCTACATATTCACAAAGTTTCAGAATTTTTCGAATTTTCCGGTTCGGGATCTTCCCTTGTAAGTAGGTACCCACAAACAGTTGAATATAAGACTGATTTGTAGAGCTTAGTTTTTATACCAAACATAATGCTTATGGTTATTATATCGTTTTGGTTTTCTTTTAAAGATAATACATTTTTGTTGATCCGATCCTCCATAAATAAACATTATTAATAAAATTCTGTTTTATTTCATTAGAAAATGAAATATTTCATTAAAAGGCAACTCTTATATCTTAGGAACAACTTACCCCAATACGATAACAACTTGCCCCATAAAGGGGTGAGGACTTTCGCTTCGACCAGCCACAAATAAATTACTTTTTCTGAAAAACCTATTACAATATATTAAGCACAAGCTTAAAATCATAAAATATAATAAATTTAACAAAAAATTAGTCAATAATGAAAAGAATGACTACATTATTTTCCAGTCATTTTTTTATATTTTATCGAAATCGGAACTTTTAGCCCCGGCCTCCCCTAGGTACTATACTCTTCCCCAGAGTCCTCTTATAACAAGAACAGTATCGCTTCCATTCAAGCTTTACCCAATAAGCTGAGAAGCACTACAACGCGCTTTTATTCCTCTAATGCAGTGATTATGTACCTACGCTTCCAACAGTGCTTCGATCCAACCGAAACTTAATTTCTGAAATTACCTCTGCCTCGAAACAGCTCGAACACGTAACTCCGCGTCTTGACGACTGACTTCCACCCCCTCGCAAGTCTTCCCGTACCTATATCAGCCTTTAGTAGTGGCTCAGCGCTGAGGATGATCGTCGGCCGTCCGCCAAGGACGTCGCGGCAGCGTATTGTCGCGAGGGGGCAGCTAGCTGCAACGAGGGAAAGGAAGAGACGGCTCCGATTAGATAAGAGGTGGTGGCGGATCGTCGTCGTCGACTGCAGGCTGCAGTCGCAGTTACACGGAGGGGGCGGGTCAGTTGGATGCAGCGCGGAGCAGACGCGGCGGTAGGTTGCGTGGCGCGAGCAAGGTAGTAGGTTGGCTGGCTGGGTTGGTCGCTCGGTTGGTAGGTTGGTTGGTTGGTAGGTAGGTAGGTAGGTAGGTAGGTAGGTAGGTAGGTAGGAAACGTTTGCACATCCGGGACCGGGCGTAACTATTGCAGCTATATACACGGCCGTACGAGGCCGGAGGACGTAATTACGCGCGTTCTGCCAATATTGGTTAACCTTTCGAGGTTGACGCCACCATATGCAAAGCCCCTAATGAGTCGCTCGAGTGGCCCCGGTGTCTAGTATTACGCCGCTCGTCTCTGCCCTCCCCCCCCATCTGCCTCGTTATTACCTACTACCGGAGGTATTCCGCGATCCTCTCTTTTCTCCACTATTTCCCACCCTCCGCTCCCGGCCGCTGCCCCGTACACCCCGCGTTTATATCCCTCCCTCTGCGCTCTCCCCGATTCCTAGTCGCGCGCCTGTGTTACGCGTTTCGAAATTTCCGTACTACACATACGTTTTCGTCCCCCGGTGCCAGAATAGCGGCAGGGTAACGAGGCGACGCGGTAGCCGAAGAGAGGGGATTAGAAGAAAAGCGGGAAAAATCGTGAGTGTTCCACAAGTGGAACGCGATGGGCTTCGTTTCCTGGCGAGATTGTACGCTTTCTAATTTGAATTCGCTGCGGTAGATCTGTTTCTTATGCAGGGGTTGATTTATTAGGTTCTCAGAATTACTTGCGTATGAATAGAATGAAAATGGCATAGGTAGCGCAATGAAAAGGAATTCGGTTGAAAGTACTTATTATTTGCATCCCCACTGGGGTTCATTATTCTTACCAAACGCCTGTTAAATATCACAAACATCCTCTATCTGCCACATGAATCGGGCATGGAAACAGCAGCGACTCACCCGGATAATGGAGCAACAAGAGCTTCCTTAGTGGGCAGGGATTGAAACGATTCCGAAAATAACTGTTTCAAACAGTTATATATCGGCTCTGACTGGAACAGATATGAAGGACCGATATTCTGAATAACTGTTATAAGGAATCGAAATTTCTGACTATATCGATTTCGGTTACGGTTCTACAGACCTGGTATTATATCGGTTATAATGGTTCTAGAACCGTTATTCTTTGGGTTCTATATTGGTTCTAAAACGGTTCTGGAATTGATTCTCGCATCGATTTTACAGGAATTGAAATAAGTAGATATTACGCTTACAGATTACTGTATATTAAGAATTTGTTTTGAAGAAATATTTCTAAGAAACTCAATAATCTGCAATTTAATCAGAAATGATGGTTCTATTTTATCGCACTGTTTCAACTGTTGGATGCAGGGCTTGAATAGGTTTCGAAAATAACTGTTTCAAACTGTTATATAAAGGTTCTGACTGAAAGAGTTATTCGGAACCTTTATTCGGAATAACCGTTATAAGGAACCTAAATATCAGACTATATAAGTATAAGTTACGCTTCCTATATAGCTCTGTAACTTTTATTTTTTAGGTTCTATAACTTTTATTTTTTAGGTTCTATATAAGTTACAAAGCGGTTATAAAACGAATTCTTATAACGATTTACAGAATTTTACATAAAATGAAATCACAACATATTACAACTATAGATTACTGTGTGTAACCGAATTGTTTAATAATTATTAGAAATAAGTAAGCAAATATATATTATGTACACATTTGTACATATGTATACAAGTGATCCTTGCATACCGCCGAGTGTATACATATGTGTACATAATATATATTTGCTTACTTATTTATAATAATTTTTAAACAATTTGGTTACACACAGTAATCTATAGTTGTAATATGTTGTGATTTCATTTACAAATTTCATGTAAAAATCTGTACAGTCGTTACAAGAATCGGTTCTATAACTGCTTTGTAACTTATATAGAACCTAAAAAATAAAAGTTATAGAACCTAAAAAATAAAAGTTATAGAGCTATATAGGAACCGTAACTTATACTTATTTAGTCTGATATTTGGGTTCTTTATAACGGTTATTCCGAATAAAGGTTCTTCATAACTATTTCAAGAACCGAAATCTTTATAATAACGGTTTCAAGCCCTGATTGGATGGCCGTGCATGGGTTTCTTTTGTCCAAGAGCTTCTCCAAGTATCTCAACTCGCGATGATTGACTTAAGCGCTTAAGCTAAAATTTGTTTACGTTAGGGACGTTTCAGAGTTCAGCGAAGCGTCCGCGCTACGGATGCGGAGCAAACTACCTATACATTGTATAAGAGCATTCGTCCGCAATGATTACTGTGAAACAAACGCAAGCTTTCACACTTTCACAGTCAAGCGAATTCCGCCACGGAGTAATAAACAGCTACGCATCGAAACACTGCCGTAGATACGCTACTGAGATGATGGCTAAAGCAAGAATAGACGTCTGCGTTCAAATTGCGTTGACGAAATAAATCCATGCACAGAGTTACAACATATAACAATTTCGTAGGAACAATATAAGAATCAATTTACAAACCGAAATAAACCGACTTCAAAACCGTTTTAGAACCGTTATAACCGATGTAATATCGGTTCTAGAACCGTTATAACCGAAATAATATCGGTTCTAGAACCGTAACCGACATCGATATACCGTAAACTGGGATGACTTTGCCCGCCGGGGTGACTTTGCCCACTTTTTTTACTCTGACTGAAAAATTACCATATGATTGACCTCGCTATTGTTTTTTTCGTTTGACCTTGAAAAAAATTATTGCTATCGATTCCAAAACACCGTACGTTCTAATCACTTCGCAACAAAATAAAATACAGGTTTCTCCGAAAAGTGGGCAATGTCACCCCGGCGCGGGCAAAGTCGCCCCAGTTTACGGTAGTCCGAAATTTCGGTTCCTTATAACAGTTATCCAGAATATCGGTTCTTCGTAACTGTTTCAACAACCGAAACCGACATCGCAACAGTTTTAAACCCCCGCTACTGTGCATTAAATACCTAGAGACGCATCAGGCCCACGGTTGCCACTGTACGCTCGATTTCGACGATCGATGGGAGCAGTGACGGCAGAGGGCGAACCCACGCAGCCTGGATTCCACGCGATCCTTCTCGATGTATCGAGCTGCTGCGCGCGGCATCGCGACGGAACAACGATAAGACCGTGTCGCGGAGTTTTATGAACCGAGGCGAGATCCAACGATCCAACCGTGTGCTCCGCGTACGTGCAAAGTGGGGTGTGTGTGGGAAGGGTTGTGGGGCAGGGGGCGAGCTTTCGTCGTTACCAATCGCTCGGGCGTTTAAGCTTCTGTGTTGCATCTGCATTGCATCGAGCCAGCGGCCGTATATACGTTTGTGCACGCTTGGCGTGATCGCGTCGATACATCCGAGCGATTCTCTCCGCCTGACACGCAACGCCACACTTAGTATGTAAATCGCGAGCCGCGCTGTGTGCGCGCGCGCGCGTACACGTATGTGTGGATAATTGCGCGCGACGGCCGCGCGTGGGAGGCAGAGTCGAAATTGCGCATATCAATGAAGGGGGCTCGGGCGTCGATTAAATCTAGGAGCACCAGCCCGCTGTCAATTTCTAACTTCCGAGCCATTCGCGGAACGGCGCGTTTCGTTTCCAGCCACGCTTACAACTTTATATTGACCGTCCGCGCCGCCATTTTCAGGCGAAGCTCGCCGGTACCGCGTCCACGATTCGGCATATCGTTCCGAGCCCCGTCCAACTCCGGTGGACAGTTTCAGAGTGGACGGGGGATCGTTGGACCGGGGGTTAGTTCGAGGATCTTTGATTTAATCGATGGCCGCTGTACCGACGGAGTTTTCTTTCTAAATTTTCAGTGTCCTGCAATCTGTATGCGGATTAAACGATTCGCGAACAGGAGCCGAGCAATACTGCTTTGATCGCCATGATATTCCACTTTGTGTTCGGAGACACTTTTGTCCCTTTGTATCCCGGATCAGTCTTCGCCGTGACATCGGTTTTTACCGCATCCCTTCGAGGAAGATTGATTTATCTCGTGGCCCATCTCCTCCGCACTGAGCCTCAGTAAACCAATCCCTCGTTGGATTCGAACAATCTCGATCGATTGGACGTTTTTCGAGTAAAAGCGTAGAAGAAAAAAGAAGAGGAGGGTGGTCGAAGAAGGGACACAGAAAAGGTACAAGCAAAAAAGAGGCTGATTTTATTGGCGAGGTACGAGAGCCTCGGCGGCGGCCGCCTTTCCCTTGTCCGAGGGAGTTTAATAGAGGGTGAAACGTCCTCCAACTTCCACGAGTCTACCTTTCGCCCGGATTGCTGGCTTCTTCATCCCCATCGACGCGGTCATCAGCGATCTTCGATGCGGATTGCATCGGCGACGGGGAGGGAAGAAAGGGTGGATCTCGAAATGTGGAATTACACAATCTTCTGTTCCTCCAGCGAGCGCGGCAGCCTAACCGCCACTCTTTTTCATCAATTTGCCGCCAATCAGTTCCTTCCAACCGTAATTCGGTTACGCACGCCGAAATGCTCAGCTACGAGCACCGGCTTGGATACAGACAGATACAGGATCGATCCCTCCCCATTAATCAAGCGCGCGTTCACTCAGCGGCCTTACCGAAGCGATTTTCTCGGAAACGACGTCTCGTTCGCGGAAAAGTTACTCCGCGATTCCGATTTATTTTTCCGCGAGAAATCGCCTCGTTCGGGGTTTACCACCGTTACCGGCGGCATATACCACCCTGTATATTTTTAAGAGAAGCTCTCGAACGATCGGGGGAAACGTTCAGCCGGCGAGTTACGATCGTCCTCGCGGCGACAGTGTTGCGGGGCCCGGCGAGTTTCCAGGTCGAGATTGAGCGGCATTGTCGACATAACGCGGGCAATATTTTCGGGTATACGTCGGCCGTTTCTGCGGCGAAAGCCCGAGATTAGATCACGTCTAAACTTATAGCCCCGGGACGGAAGATTTCATCGGGGCCATTTGTTGCGCTCGGCGAACAGAATCGGCCCGCGATAGGCGCGATCGTAAAACGCGATTTAGAATCGGGAAACGTCTCCATTCGAATAAACTCGCGCCCGTATAAAGAGGACCCCGTTGATGGTCTCGCCCGGCCGGGACGTAAAACAGGATAGATTCCCCTTCAAAAGGCGAGTGGCGCCGTAAAATTTTTCCACGGCATTGCGAGTCACGTTTTCGGACGATACGCTTATTTATCCCGGCCGTTGCGGCCGTCCCATTACGATTCGCTCTTCATCGATTTACGGGTCGCGATAAAATAGCCGTGGCCAGCCTTCGCTTTGTTCGGCCCGTGTTCTTTTAATAATCTTCGAGCAGTCAAGTTATCCCCGCTATCCCGCTTTAGCGAATCCGATGTTGTTTAGTGACCGCCTCTTTATGCAAACTGTAACTGTAACCCCCCAGTTCCATAAAATTTAACGGGCAGTCATATGTTGAGGGTCGTATTCTTTTTGGAAAGCGATTCCAACGTGTCGCTACGATCGCTGACCACTGTGCCCTAATCTCGATGGAAATGGCTTCAGTTACGGAGGAACGGTAGGATTAATCTGGCAAGACTACTACTTACGGAACTTTCCGTTTCAACAAAGTGTGATCGTAAGTTTATCACCAAGTTGCAAGGAACGTTTACTGAAAAGTGAAATTAACTATTTCGACGCGAGCATCGTAAGGGGTCGTTCTTAAATTACGTCGAGCCTTTGGGGGGAAGGAGGTAGCGAATTTCTTACGTTTTCTCACATAGGGTGGAGTCAGGTAGCGTCTCGCGGAATATTTTTCAACCTGATTTTCAATAAATACAAATTCTATCATTCATGTTCCAGAAAAGTAATTTTAGTTTAAATTTCCTGAGACCGAGGGGGTAAGACATCGCTAAAATTACCCTTGGGGTAACTCGGGGTAATATGCCACCGCAGGTAACATGCCACTTCTCTATAATTTTTTTAAATAACGCACAGATACCGTTACCATTTGCAATAATTTCGTTCAATTTAGTGTAACTGCTAATAAGACGTTAATAGATTTTGGCTTTTACCTTCTTTTATTTTCATTAAATTCTGGTAAGTTATAAAAGTGCCGTCTTGAGCTAATTTCACACTGTAACTAGAATGCTGATTATACATTTGTGCGAACAGTTATGAAAAAGATCAATAGATTATGACAAAGTAGACTAACAAGCGAATTTTACAACCTCTCGCATTTTACATTAACACTATGTATTTCGTGTTAGAACCATGCCTAAGAAGTATGTACGAACTTCAAACCGTGCTGTTTGGTCAGGCGAAAGTTTAAACGAAGCCATTTGAATGGTGAAGTAGGCTCGTACTACAATTAGTGTTCCTGATTTCTCTATATTTTTTGTTTCTCGAGAAATCGGAAGTGAGATCATATTTCTTGAGAATTCTCGAGAATTCTCGAGAAATTGAAAAAAATATTGGAAAAATTATATTTTTTGAATAATGTTGATAATATTTATCAAAAACACAAGAAAACTTTAACTAAATGATTATTCCTGTCTAATTTATACAAAACTTGTGTAAATGAAAAAATAGATATTAAATATAATTGGTAATTTTTTTTAAAATTTATTTTTAAATAGCACAATTCGTCTAATGTAGCGTCAGCGAATCTATTTCTTTTTATGGCAAAATCTGTTAATGTTATATTTCCACGTTTTATATATATCTAGCTTGGCTGTTAAATGAAAAAAATTGCGTATTTTGACCCTTTTGGAAGAAATTCTGGATCATGCAAAAATTTTATACGGGATACAATAGTCTTATCTCCTCTTTTCTATATTTCTTCTTTAATAGCCACAAAAAACTCGTTAGGTACTTAATTCAGTATACAATTTTTCTAAATTTTTAAATAAGAATTTAAGAGCACCTTCAGCAGTTAATAATATCAAATCTTCTGTACTGTGATTTTCTATTGGAATTCATATAGGTTTCAATGTTATTAATAAGATGCATTATAAATTGTAGATGTGCTTATACGTTCGCGATTAACTAGTAATACATTCATTTACGAAAATAAATGAGATTTATAATATTTTTCCTAGACTTAAGTTTCTCGAGAAAATATAGTATTTCTCGAGAAATAAGAACTAAGCAATTATAAAATATCTTGCGAAATTCTCGAGAAAGCATTCGCGAGAAGGAACGCTAACTATAATATAGAACAAATTTTGAGAATGTCGATATTTTTTTATGACAATTGGACTGATGCAGAAAATGATAACTACCGTGCAATATGTGAACTATATTATTACGGTAAAAAAGGACCTACCTAAATGTGACTAGGTAAAAACTACTTGTTGCAAAAAATAGGTTCATGAAGACTGCGTAGAGATTGGGGCTGTTTAGTTTGTTAGTAATAGCTTTTTTCAAATATATTTTACGTTTCATTGAGTTCAAATATTTCTTATTAGTTACTAATAGCTTGAGTAGTTTAAAATATTGTTGATTCTAAAAAATTTGAGCGATTAGTTCGCACTTCATACCTTGTTGCATATTACCTCAGACCTTGTGACACATTTTCCTACCACTTCGGTAATGTACCACTTTCCAGGACTTTTATATTTGTACGTTTCTCATTGAACTATAAAAGTTACATATCTTTACTTATTAGTCAATATACAGAATTAGTTACGCTTTCATATGGTTTTAACTATTTCCCTGTGTCTACTTATAATTGTGAGATATCGCGATTCAACCTTAACTGTGGCATACTACCCCGAGTTACCGTACATGATTTAACCACGGCCCCTAAACCTCTAACAGGTACACCGCGTCATCAACACTCTTCTAGTACCGTTTATCGCTCCCTATAAAATCCCACAGCGCAATCTTACATTTACATTGCGCACCTGCTCCGAATGCATGCACTATTACGAAGATGTCCCGCGACAATGGCCATCCATCAGTCGACCCGAATCGATACACCGTTTTCGTCAGGCATTCGTAACGTTCTCGCGTAACCATCCAGCGATTCGAGGATCCCGTCAGGCTGCGTGACGCTTCGGGTACAATGTCGTCGTTGGTAACCACCGCCTCGAACAGTGGTACCACCACCGTCGCACGCTCGCCACCCTTCCACGGCCGATGGATCGTTGATAGGTATTTTAGGCTCCAGTATATAATAGTACATACCTATAACACCCTCGCGTGGGGTTCTCCCCGATGGGGAGGGCACGGACCGAGCGAGACGCACGACGAAGGATAGGGAGCGAGCGTGAGAGGTAGAGAGCGAGTGGTTGGAGGAAGGGTGAGGGGATCGATCGAATCGCCATTACGGCGAGCGAGTACCGGGGTTGCTCGATGGAATCACGCCGCCGCTGGGGGTTTATTCTCCGTATATATTTGCCGGAGTATCACCCTCGACCCAGTAGGATGTCGCCCCCCTATCCCGGAGGGTTCGATGCTCCGGCAAGGAGAGTGCTGGGACAGGAGACAGGGAGAGAGTCGGGGGGAGGGGCGAATCTAGGAAGCAGTGGGTCTCGCGTGGAGCACTTCGAGACTCGCCCAAAATCTGCGGGGAATTCGCACCCTCGACAGGATACCACTTTTCGAGTGGAGTGGCTCGACTGGACAAATGCTGAACAATGATTACGCTTTTCCAGACGGATGTTGCCAGTTTTATGTTGCGACCCGTCGAGTGTCTTTCATTACAGGACGATTGGAATTTGATGGATCTTGTTGGTTTTCTTCGAGACATTATTTTTAAGGGGGAAGATGAATTTCATCCTGTTGAGAGACTGTTTGAATGCGTTGTAATTGTGTTTATGGTGGAATGAGCGTTCAACGGGGTACGTTGTAATGTTTTCAGTTACGGAGCCGGATACGACCTGGCCGCGCGGCGGAAAAACGCGACGAGGGAGTCGACGGCGACCTTGAAGGCCTGGCTGAACGAGCACAAGAAGAACCCCTACCCCACCAAGGGCGAGAAGATCATGCTGGCGATCATCACGAAGATGACGCTGACGCAGGTCTCCACATGGTTCGCCAACGCGCGGCGACGCCTCAAGAAGGAGAACAAGATGACCTGGGAGCCGAAAAACAAGACCGACGACGACGACGACGCGGTCCTCACGGACTCGGAAGACAATAAGGAGAAGGATGATATCACGGGGGACAATCAAGGGGACAGGGTTGGAGAGGAGGCGAGAAGAGGCCTCGAGGAAAATGGTAAGTAACTTTTTCCATATCATAATTCATGAGACACCCCCGCACACGTGAATATTACTTAGGTCGGTGCAAAATTTAATAAGGGATGTTAGGCGTTCGGAATTGTCTGTCTTTATTACACCCACCTGTACTTATACCAGAAAAGTGGCGCAAAACTTGATAGATGTCAAAGAAAAACTATTTTCATTAAGGGGTGGTAGCATCGCCATTTTGTTGGGGAAAAAATTAACAAAAATATGTTTTAATACTTCAATACATGTATAACAATTGCCACTAATCAGATTTCATATTGAGTTGATTATTTAAAAGTAAAAAATTCCTAAATGCAAACCTATGATTTCTTTGCGTCCAAGGTGGCGTCCAACCTCCCCTTAAAAACACTTATTTAAAACGAACGAACTCTTGCACCGACCTACATACCTGTGCTCCTCCACGAGCCACAGATTAATGTATATACCACGCACTCCACATCCCTTCGTTACTTAAAAAGCTCCGCGTGGTTCACGTGGAGAACGCGAGCAAGCAGAACTATGTCCGACTTCCATCCACCCTCCCTAAAGTTTAGCTGATAAGTGGACACGCGTGTAGCAGCATGCGATGGGAAATGCAGTTATACCTATGCACGTTCCACGTGTCGTCCAATGCGCGTCTCCCGCGGCAGGAATACTTGGAATAACGTTTTCGAATCTTTGAGGAACGCGTCGCCGTTAGCGGGCAATTATCAATGTTTCGATGGAAGTTGTTAGCGCGGCCTGCACTGCCATCGAATCGCCGGAGTCGTCGAGGGTGAGCTCGCCCGCGGAAACATACCGATCTCCTCGGCTCGGAATGCCGGTAGCGTGTACACCTCGCGTGACTAGTTTCCCCGATATCGACTACCCATCGGACGGCGTTTCTGATATTGCGCAAGCATCCATTCCGCTCACAATAAAGCCGAACCGTACGACCTCACCCTACATGGATCGCGCGCCGCTCAAGTAGATCGGCCACGAGATTCTCGCGAACCATAAGCGCTTCCACCTAGCCGCGTATAGCTTGACGATTGCCCCCCGAGTCCCGTTACACCACTTTTAGTTGTGGCAGAGGTAGATGCTCCTTCGAGAAGTCCTCGGCGGTTCTTCCTGACGACCACGCGCGGGAAGATTAATATTTGAGGCGGTTAATGGGTAGCCCGAGAAGGGATGCAGACTGATTTTCTTTCGGGGTTTGTGGTTTTCGATTTAAGGGGTTGTACCTAGGCGGTAAAAGAGGCGAATATTTGTGAATTTTTGTTTGAAGAAGCGTATATTTTTATAAAACTTTTTGCGCTTGAAAGAGCTACGTTTAAAGAACATTTGATAATTTTTTCGTGGAAAAATATTTAAGATTATAATAATGTAACAACCGACATCCAAGACGCATTTTTAAAAATTTGGTTTTGCGCTGAGCACTGCCACTCGGAATCAGATTATCTAGAATCAAAAAATAAAAAAGATTTCGTTAGTATATTAACATATTCTCAGGTTGACGGAGAAAATTTTGCGAAATATTAATTTAAAACAAAATGGGGGCTATTTAAAGTTCAAATCCCGATTTTTTCGTGCAAAAATCACGCGAAAAAAATCAGGATTTCAACATTAAATAGCCGTCATTTTGTTTTAAATTAATATTTCGGAAAATTTTCTCTGTCAACCCGAGGATACATTAATATACTAACGAAATCCTTTTTGTTTTTTGATTTTAGATAATCTGGCTCCGAACGGCAGTGCTCACCGCATAAGCAGATTTTTAAAAATGCTTCATCGATGTCAGTTGTTACTTTATTATGAACGTAAATATTTTTCTACGAAAAAAATACCAAATGTTCTTTAAATGTTGCTCTTTTAAGCGCAAAAAGTTTTGTAAAAATATACGCTTCCGATTCTTCAAAAAAAAATCACAAATATTCTCCTCTTTTCG
Organism: Andrena cerasifolii; assembly: GCF_050908995.1. Lineage (NCBI taxonomy): Eukaryota > Metazoa > Arthropoda > Insecta > Hymenoptera > Andrenidae > Andrena > Andrena cerasifolii. Next base: position 6,275,912 of record NC_135118.1, read on the forward strand.
GCCGCCTGACTAGGTACAACCCCGTAAAGCAGGGCGATGTATAAGGGAAGCTTCTGTGGACACTCTCAGTTTATGTAGTGTCTTGTATTGATGGTACGTAATAGGAGGTTATTATTATTACTATTTTTATTTTATTTGATATCAACGGGTCAAAACCCTTTGTTACATAGCTATGACAGAGGGTAGATTAGAAACACAAAAAAAAAACAATAAACAGAAAGTAAAATAAACAAAGTTAAGCGGAGTGATGAGAAAGCATATTATTATATTCTGCGTATCGCTAGGTGAACCGTACGTTTAAATGAATATAAAGAATTATTAATAAAGTCGAGCGAGTCGCAGAAACGGTTAGCGATTAGACACATACGATTGAAGCAGTTATTATGGCCATAGAGGTTCGACATTATACAGCTTTTCCGCTGGAATTTAAAGACGCCCACAGATTTCCAGATTCGCAGTCGATTTCGCAAAAGCCTCCTCAAAGAATTCCACACCGCGAGGAGGAAAACATGTGAAATTCCTCTTCGTCCCAAAACGTTCGCAAACAGCTCGTTGATAGCGAAGCAAAACATGCCCAAAGAGCTTCGATTTCCTCCTTCCCGAGATTCCACATCATCGCGTCATCACGCTCGTGAATCCGGCATCCCCTCCCGGCCCTCCCAAGATCATCCCAATCAGTATCCATCGTACTCGTCGTCTCGCCACTTTCGAGAGCGCGTCTGACAACGCGTTTATCCCGGCGTCAGCCAGTAAATTCGATTACGAGGTAGCGATTTCTCGTCGCGCACACCTACCCCCAACCCCTCCGTTCCCCCGATCGCAGGACTGGCATCGCGGCCGCTCGATAGGGCTACTTATTCAGGCATTTTGCCCAACGGCCGGAAACGGCGAGTCAGGAATTCGCTGTGAGACTGCGTGTGTCGGGGTCTATATCGCGGAGGCGGACATAATGGTTCACATGTGGGTAAACACAGTGACGGGTTGCGGGTTGCCGCGCGAAGAGATTAATGGCCTTCGGTCTGGTCTCCCGGTGGACCGGGGCCGGTTAGTCGGTGTTGGTATATACTGTAGCAGCGCCCGCGCCAGCGTGTATGCTGGCTATCTTGCACATTGGCGCACACCGTCGAAGCTACCCACCGTGTGCGGCGGGGTGGTCGGTATGCACGTGTGCAGGCGCGCGAGCACTCCTCTCCCTGAGCGCGTCCCTGTGTGGACGAGAGGCAGAGGGTGCGCCCGGGCTGAGTAGCCATCCGTAGGACCATATACACTCCACGGGCTCCATCTATATACGCTGTACACGGTGGATGTATATAGATGCACGAGAGAGCCGGTGGTTCGAGGCACGGTGATGTATCGGCGCCCGCGGCGAGACGAATGGTACGGACCCTCCTATGGCCACCATTACCCCACCGCACATTGGCCAATATCGGTGGTCTTCGTCGCTCCTCTGTCCAGCGTCCTCTTCCTCCGTTCGCCACCCCCTCGCGCTGGGGGCATTTAGGTGTTGCGTCGGGCCGCGTCACGCGCGTCCCGCGATGCCTCGTAATTTTAAAGGACTGCCTCTCGGAAATAAGCCCTCCGAAAATCCGTACGCCGAGGGCCTGTAGGAAACCGATTTGTTTTCTATTCCCGCCCGCGCCAGCGCGTCCTCCGCGGCCGCCGCGGTGATTTGTGGCTCCGTATGAATATGTCTGGGCCAGCGCGCCCACCGAGGGCGCTCGAGGGGCTCGGTTATTCGGTGGAATCTTGGGAATTATAGCGGAACGGCTTCTGGTAGCGTTACCGTGAATGGGGGGGTGGAGGAAGTGTATGCTTGGAAACAGTGATTCGAGTGATTCGAGGTATGCAGTGTGTGCGCGGGCATTCTGCTGAGGATGGTGGTCACAATTTTTTTTCTACGCGTTGGAAGATATTTAGGATTTAGGGAGAATTTGACAAAGAAAGTGTGAAAATAAAAATTACCGTAGGTTGGGGTGTCCCTTAGAATTGAAGGTGCGATAAAATGTTGGGATGCCCGCTGATTTTATACCTTTTGGCGTGCTAAGTAAGTATGCAAAATTTCGGCACAAGCGGATTATTCTGTACTCTGCCTCAAGAAGCTTAAAATTACGATATACTGTAAACTTTTTATTTATTTTTATTTATTTTTGTCCATCTTTAGAATACACTATAGTTTTATATTTAATTAAAGGTAGAATTGAAATAGTTAGGATGGTTTCGATATCAAAGATTAGAAATATTAATGCGATTAAAAAGAATTGAATTGAAAATGGTAGGCGGGGTCTTGTTATTGGATTAAATCCACATTCAAATGGAGTTATTTTTTCCCTGTTTTTATTGATTAATTTTGTTAGAATGATATTTAATGAAATAATTACTGTTGGAATTATAGTAAATATAAGGTTTATAATGAATATAGTGATGATTATATGTATTTTATTAAAAAAAATTTATTGGAAGTCAAATGTAATTTATTTATACTATATATATTCACATGTTAATAGTTTCATCAGTAGATTGTAATATTTAAGAATAATCAAATGATGTCAACGAAATGTCAATATCATGATGCAGTTTCAAAGTTTAAGTGATGTATTTTTGAGAAATCAATAATTATAGTAATCCAACAAATCCCCTATATATTCACAAAGTTTCAGAATTCCTTGAATTTTCGGGTTCGGGATCTTCCCTTGTTAGTCGGATAAAACAAGTTGATAAAAAGATTAATCCGATATTTACGTGCGAACCGTGGAACCCTGTGGTTATAAAAAAAATTGAGCCATAGATTCTATCGTTGAAGCAAAATGGTGCCTCTAAATATTCGTAAATTTGTAGTACAGTGAAGTACACTCCCAGGGTAATTGATAGTAATAATCTAATTTTTGTTTCTGTTAGGTTATTGTTTAGTATAGCATAGTGTCTTCACGTTGATTGTAATCACTTGCAACAGAGGTTGCTGGAGTGCCTAAATATTTTACTGCCAAAGACTGAAGAAATAGAAACCTTGTACCTACCACCTTCGTTCTTCCGCCACTTAACGATATCTTAACGTTAGTACTGATATATCGTTAAGTATCGATAAGTTATCGATAAAATACCGATAATAGATACTATATAATCCCAATTCTAATTTCATCACACATTTGTTTACATGCACGGTTGCATATGAAAAAAACAGCTGTTTGCAAGAGTACAGTTTCGTTCGAAACTTTAAGCCTCTTGAGGCAGGATTTAGAGTGGTTTCATCGAGCCGAAATTGTGCACCCACGTTTATCACAGCAAGGGAAAATAAATCAGGACGCGTCTCGGATCGAATTCTTAAATTCAAGAAAAAAGTCATTAGAAGGGACACCCTACCGTAGGTACGGACATAAAAGGGACGTTGACTTTGAACGAGGCAGTACTCGCGTTTGCCGATGCTTTGCTAAATTCAAGAGCTTTCTGAACCCTCATGAATTTCCATGTTGACCATCGGAGGGAGATCACTTGAGAATGGCGCAAGTACGTGGACGAGGGTTGCTACGGCCCATACAGTCGTAAGATATCCCCGACGAGTGGGCCACTCGGTTTTTTGAGTGTGTCAACAGCAGGCAATTGTTAGATACACCAGAAGGATGCTTGTTTCTAAATTAAACACGGAGGACTGGAGTTTGCCGTTCCTCTAGCGGCCGACGAATCCAGAAATTGTAGAAATTTAATCTACGCAATTCGCGTGGATCGTGTTTGACCTGGAATTCGAGATACGGTAGTCGGACGGCGCGAAGATTATGAGATTACCGTCTGATAAAAGGGGGTCAAAAGTTAAAGAGCCACTTGTGGACTCGACGGCGGTATCTATTTAGTTGGCCCATAAGGTTCCCTTTATAAGGGGGTGCACGCACCCTAAACCTAAACTCTCTGTTTCTCTGTATCCTTCTCTCCGTCTGTCCGTTCATCTACCCGGCCCCGTTGCTCTCTTTCTCCCGTGAGGGTAGCGACCCCTTCTAGCTTGGGAATTATCGCTTGACGACCCATCAAGTAAACCCTCTGCCGACTCATTCGAACCTCTTAATGAAATTCTCACCCCTGACTGACTGGCTGGCTTGGCTCGATGGCTGGCTGGCTAGCTGGCAGACGCTCGGGACGATCCTAGGGTGCCTCGAGAGAATTGAGAGGAGGACAGAGCGAGGACGAACAGCGAAGCGGGACGGAGAGAACGGTAGAAGGAATGGGGGGAAAAAAGATACAGCTTCCCTATTCTCCCTCCCCGGCTCTCTGCCTCGAGGGGGAACTAAAATCTCTCGCGCCTCAAAGTGGTTGAAGGCTTCGCTCCCTTTTTTTCACAGCATCCCTTACAGCTTAACTGCGCAAGGGTGCAGGGGTAGGCTAGCTCTCCTGCGTTTCTCTCGGGCGTCGTCGGCTCCCTCGCAACCCCCTGGAGCCTTGATATACACAGTGACTCGCGTGTGTTTCACTTTCACACCGAGGGATTATAAACCATTAATTCTGACATCTCGCCGAGACCAAATAGAGGGGCAGGGGTGTGGGAGTCTAATGCGATTCCGTTGATAGTACCTACTGAATTTTCTATTAGTTCCGCGGAAAACGCTTTCCGCGGCCCAGCGCCCCCGGTGGCTTCCAAGAGGTGGAAGAGGTTTCACGAGCCATTAGCCTCGCTGTGATTCGATATACGCGCGCGACGATATTCGCGTCGTAGCCGGGGGAGCGTGTTCCGTTGGCCGACCATCGGGAACCACTCCGTTGCCCCGAGGGCAATTTGGTAAATTGACGCGTGACGGTCTGTTTGCAGAGCCGATGAGGCACGTGAAGGCGGAGCACTTGCAGCACGACAAGGACCTCGACGACGAGGACGACCTCGATCTCGAGGAGGACCCGCGGCGGAGCGAGCACCCGTTTCATCACGCGATGCAGCACCACCATCACCATCACCAGAGCTACGCGGGGGACGAGCACCTCAAGGACGAGGTCATAAAGTCCGACTGCAGCGCGGCCGGGGTGCCCATACCCGCCACCAAGCCGAAGATCTGGTCCCTCGCGGACACGGCCGCCTGCAAAACGCCCCCTCCGCCCACACACCCTCACCATCAGCAGTACCATCACCTTCACCATCAGCAGCATTACGCTCAGCAGCAGCACCACCTGGCCAGCCAGGGCCACCACCATCACTCCCAGCAGCCTTGGCTGGGTTCCGGCGGCGGTAGCGTCGGGGGTGGCGGTGGAGCTGGAGGAAACCTGAGCTCGTTCGCGTTGCCATCGTCCGCGTCGATGAGCCCCTCGGCGGCGGCCACCGCGCCGTATTCCAGCGCCGCCGCGAGGTACGGCGGCTTCCTCTCGTCCTCGTCCGGGGGCCAGCTCCACTACAACCCCAACTCGTCGTCCGGGTCGAGCTCGAGCGCGTCCTCCTCGGCGGCGGCGGGGTTTCCCGAGGTTGGTACGGACACTCCACCCCAGACACCGCCCAACATGAAGGTGGCTACACCCAATGGAGTGATCCAGGCACCACCGGCCGGTTACTGCACTGGTGGCAACGGGAACGCCGCTAGCAACGGTAACCCGAATCCGTACGGGGCGAACCACCCTGGAGCGGGCTATCTGTCCACGAGCTCCGGCTCGGCCAGCAGCGGCTCCTCCTTCAGCTCCAGGCTGCAGGCTTCTCCACACAAGGACTTCTCGCCGGCGGGACAGAACTCCATTCTACATCAGCACCAGACCACTGCCAGCCTACCGCCCACGGAGGCCACCACTGCGTTCAAACCGTTCTACAAGGGGTAGGTGGAAATGCTTTTCTCCGTCAGAGTTTATCCTGCGAGTCTGGGGAATACACGTTGTTAGCGTATTGTGGAAAAGATTGTTTCAATCATACATGAGACTATGAATGACGATTTGCTGAAAAATGCCGAGTACACTCTCACAAATGATCAAACTCCAGCTTCCTTTTAAACCTTTCCCTTCCTACTCTTCTCAGAGAATCCATAAACTGACCGACTGCCTCAGTTGTGGACTTCACTGTCTCTTAAATTCAGCGGAGATCTATCAATCCTCTAGCTGCATGAAAGAGACGACGCGAATGCTGCGTGTTTCCCAAACTCATGCCCGCACAGCGAAATTGGAAGAATAACATTTGAAATGTCCCTTCCAGATCGCAGTCCATGGGTAGTGGTTTCGTGTCGCCGGTTTAAAGCGCGCTAGGCTCAACGTTGGATCATCGTCGCGTCTCACCAGGTGAGTGCCAAAACCTGATTCAATCCGTACATTCGTCATCGAATCGAAATCCCGTTTCTCGCCACTCTAAAAAAAAACCCTGTAGCTATATGTGCATCGCCGCACGGCTTCGCTGATTCGAACCGCTGTAGACAAATCACTGATACCGAACAGAATTCCCCGTACAAACGACCTCGCATCAAGGAAATGTCACGTATGAATCAGTCTCCACTCCGTTCCATACCAAAACCGAAGGAGACTTGTTTCGTCGTGGCTGGACGACTCGCTGACAAATCGTAATCACAACGGTAACGCTAATCGCGCGCCTCTTTCGCGATAGCAAACAGAAACAAGAGGGGCAAAGCAGAGGGAAGAGAGTGGTGTACACGGGAGGGCGGTAATCGGTTTTGCAAATCGGCGGAATGGCGTGTTTAATTTGAATCGAGTGCGCGGCGCTGGGGTGAGCGTCAGCGGTCCGGCGCCTCGGGAAAATCGATAAGAAATTAATATCCGTCGGGCGTCGATTGGTCGTTAGGCCTGGACTCGCGTTGAAATAATAATGGCATTGAGTAGCGAGGAGCGTGTGGGCAGTACCCTTGTAGCGTGAGCGAGAGAGCCCCAGAGGGGAGAGAGAAAGAACGGGAGAGAAGAGAGGCTATCGCCACCTTCTTGACAGTGACAAATGGACGGAGATTTCAATCAGTGAATGGAATCACCGCTGGCTGGCCGCGTCTTTCTCTTGCTCACGGTCCATTCCGTTGTGGCCACATGCCTGTACGTGTGCGTCTGTGTGGGTGTGCGCGCTCTGAAACACTGTACTCGGACACACCTCAACCTGTCGCGTTGCTGACTGAGCGCGGTCCACTCGCGCGTACTCTCCTCTCTCGAATGGGACACGCTCCAGACACCGGGGTCGAATTAACGGCGAAATAACGCGCGCCTCGAGACCACGGCCCTGATAAGACCAGGTCGACAGCTGGGGACTGGGTTGCGGGCTTTCCGGGTCGGGCTTGGAAAAGCTAACTACGCGGTAATAGTCGCTGAATTGAAGTTCGATCGTTTCCCGTGACGTTTTACCTGATTGGCTGCGACGTTTTAGAATTAGTCGAGCTTGTCTTGCTGATCTGGAGCTGAGGAATTCTGAGTTCTGGGGAATTCTGATGTATAATAGCTTGGGATGTAATGGACAATTCTGGTCAGAGGACGGGTGCTTTAAAACTGGCTGTGTATCAATGATCAATTTTGGGGATTTCTGTGATTCTGTGTGGTAGAGCGGATTTCGATATTGCTGTTAAATTATTCAAAGAGATTTTCTTTTGACTACCATTGTATCTAGCGATGAGGATAAGGAAGGGTTGCGTTTTGATCCTATACCTATACTGTCAATCTCCAAACCCTTCTTCGTAAATTTCTCATTGAATTCATTTTCGACTAGTAAATGAACTGAACTGGTTATATGGGACACCCCTTTCACGTCCGAAACTTTCCATACATTTATTAAACTCTCATCAATCTGCGATGCCATTACCACCCCCGTCATCAACTTATCAGAAACACCGCAGATAGGCAAGAAGTGGCGATGTTAGCCTGAGAATCCCAATCTACTGCAAGTTACCCGGCACCTGACACCAGAAACTCGGCTCCCGCCTATCTCCGTGGGCGATATCGATTTTGAACGGTGCCGCTAATACGGCAGAATGCTCGAATGGAGAGAAAACTCGGCGAGGAGATAGAAAAGTGGTTATCCGACCTCGTTCCATTCACCGCCTCGGCAAGAAAGAGGAAGAAGACCGTGGAACCGTTGTCCCCTCGTTTACTTACAAACGATTCGCCAGATTCATCTCCAGGGCTTCTCTACTCCGATTTTGTTCTCGCTCCTTTCGTCGAGCACCTCGAGGATATCGCTACATTCAAGGCTATCTGATTCCTCGAGGTTGTAAACAAGCCGGGACGAGTTTCTTCAACAAAAAAATCCTGTCATTATAGATCGGAATCTTCGTTTCAACAGATCTGTCGATTATACCCGACGAAGATGAAGATTAGGGCCGACGAGGAGCGGCTCATTGACACTTTCCATAATTTCAATCCCAGCATCAGTTTGAGGATCCAAAATTCTCTTTGCAGTCCATCGAGTCACCATCACCGCGTTCCTGCATACCTTGCTATCGATTACAGAACACGAATCGACTCGTGTTTATCGAAACGGGGTAGGGTAGACCGGGGGCGATTGTAACGCGTTAAATATCTCAAAGCATATGATAGATATTAACACAAATTTTGGATATATGATGAAGAATGACATTTCGAATACACACATCCATATCCTAGCAGTATAGATACACAATAGACATGCACAGCGAAGGAAATAACTTTTCGATACCCTAAAGTAACTTTTCCTTACTGACTTGAAATTGTAATATAAATACTCCCTTTGCAAGTACATGTTCTTTTATTATTTTTTTTTAATATTTAATCTGGCCATTTTTAAAGTAATACTGATCGTTAGTTATCACTTTTAAGTGTCTCGTTAATCAAAATTTATAATTTAAGTTCAAAAGCCTGCCTAGGGGCGATTGTAATTGTATCGCGACAGAACCGAATAGTGACAAAGAAGATGAATAATATTGTCGTGTTTGCATGGAATCCTCTAGCACAGCACAAGCAAACCAAATAAAAAATGGATGCAATGTACCGAATGTAAGGATTGATCACACGAAGAATGCACCAGCCAAAACTTTTTCTATTTCTGCCACAATGGCGACACCGCATAATTGGTTATAAATTCCACTTTTTTCATTCATTATTATAATTAAAATCAATAAATATTCGAATTCTGTATAGTTAAATGTGTGCTACTATCGACTCCATGCAGTGTTACAACCGACCCGGTGTCAGGGACGATTGTACACTTTCTCCTCTTCTCATTTTTTATTAATAACCGGAGTATTACTTGGCATACAGCGAAACTGTTGTGGCTCAAATAATGTCAGATAAGTAAGTAACATTTTCGTAAAAAAAACCTCCAAAGTCAAAGTGTTACTACCGCCCCCGGTCTACCCTACTAGATCATTCACAGCTCTAACAGAAACCACTCAATTCCAAAATACAGTACCTTAATACGACCCTCATTCATTGCATCTTACTAATCAATGGAGGAACGATTCTTCACCAAGAATGAACAAAAGTTAAAAGCACCATAAAAGTCTTGAATCCCAATGTGCCACCTACAAAATTGGTTCCCTCGATATATGCACAAATATTCACCTTCCTTTCCCAACAACTATCACCTACCTCACCCACTAACCACCCTCGAATCGCGTATTTCACCCGAGCAAGTTTCCCAAATAATTCATCCAGCTAGAGTCCACGTCCAATAAGAATCGTGCAGAGGAGCAGGTCTCCGGAGCTGCAACAGAGAGGACGTATCCTCGTTGTCTCTCGTAGCTTGCCAGTCGAAAGAAGTCAAGGAGGAGAGAGAGGCAGAGAGACCTGGACGAAGGGCAGAGAAAGGGAGACGGAGGCGTCCTTTCGAAGGGAACCGGGTGTTAGCCGGTGCTCTTATCGCGTGGCGATCTGATCCTAATTTATAGCCGCGTCCCAAATAAACTAGTTTTCGCTGTCGTCACCTCGGCCTGGCCTCTCCCCCCGCGCCGCGGGCGCGCGCGTTCCTCGGGACCTTTCGGGGCCCCGTGGCCTGCTGGACGTTTATAAACGCTCCAGGCCCCTCGCATCCTGGGCAAAACTCCCTCGTGGACCGTCTCGGACCCCCGTGCCCCTTTCAACCTCCCAGTGGCCCAGGTAGGTATATACCGTATAAGCTCCAGATCGCGCGAGAGAGAGTGCCTGTTGTTGTTGCACCTACCTGCCGGACTTTGCTCCTTTTTTCGCCCTCGGTCTCTGTTCTCCCGCGAGGACAGAGCGGCGCAGACGAGAGTGGCACGAGAAGTGGACAGGGAAACGAGATACCCTCGACACCCGTGGCCTATAATTGCCAATTAGCGCGCAGATATTTAATTGCCATTAGGACCTGGGTGGTGAACTTCCGATCCGGCCCCGCGGCCTGACCTCGAGCTACCGCGGGCCCCCTTCCGACCGCGAGATTTGAGCGGTCGCTAGGCGTCCGCATTAAAATCCGATCTTTTTAACGGCTCTGAGATTCCGGGAGGATTCAGGTGTCTCCTCGATAAATCCCCGTCGTCGCGATTCCTTCTATCCCATCCACTTTCTCTCTCCAGCTCGTTCTCTCTCCAGTCGTTCGTCTACTCGTTCGGTTCGCGAGGATGCTCGATGCTGCTGTCGTTCCACCGGTGGAAGAAGCAAGGGGAGAGAGAGAGAGAGGATAACGCGCGCGTTTCTAGAATTCCAGGCATTTCGTCCGGGGCGAGACACGCTCGAGACAGTCCTCCTTTTGTCCTCGACCCTCATTTTTGCCCGGGATAGATCCTCTCGGCGCGGCGGCCAGAGTGCCGCGCGATCGCGGGGCCAGCGCTTTATTACACCGCGGCGTAGATCGTGAGATCGCCCTGGGGACGAAACGGTAGCCTGGATTTACGTCCCCCGGACCGCCGACGAGGCGGCTTTCGTTGCTACCTGGGTAACCGGAGAACTTGCTAAAACCGTGCACGACCCCGTCTCTTTTGGTCCGCGGAGCTAGTGACGCTCGCAACTTTGTGCTGGCAGGACAGGTAGCGGGCGTAGCAGAGTTTTTAATCAATAGGAGCTTGAGTTTTAAGCTGGAATTTCAGGATACTAGTGCGTGAAGCAAGTTGTAGTATCTTGGGTTATATTCAGTGACGGATTTAACGGGCGGCCGATGAGCAATTGTCGTCTGGGCCCCTGAAGGCCCACCCAGGGCCCCATGCCCCCAAAAAATAAAATAATATTATGACTTTGTCTAAACACTATATTTTTCCCCCTGTTATTTAGCTCGTCCTTAGTAAACTACCTTTTCATTTTCTTGAAAAAATGGGCCCTTCAGAACGTTTGCCACCTGGGTCTTTGTCCTTCGATCCGCCTCTGGTTATATTTGCGGCACAGTGTGGCGTGGTGCAAAGCTATTAAACTTCCCTAATAGCCACAAGACGTTGCACCGCTTTTTAATAAGTTCCAGGAGTACGTAGATACATATCTTGGAATTAGTCTGCTTCAACCTTGTATGCACAATACATTTTAAGCAGCGGAGCAGTCAGCTGGGAATCGCGTCTTCCAGGCGTGCAAAGCGACCCAAAAATGTCGAGTGCATTGTAGCACATTATTCAAGTTGACACGCGTTGCCGTTATACTTTAGCCATCCTAACGCGATGCGAAGGCAAAAGAAGCGTTACGCGAGTGGCTCCCTCAGCGTATGCAAAAATATTCACCTGCCTGGCGCGTTACAAAGTTCGTAAAAAACACTCGGCAAACCGTACAGTAAATATACTCGCGGAATTACATTCATTTATTCCGCTACAGATAGTCATCGAGGAGTACCTATCGATGCATTCGCGTGATCTGCACGCTGCCCACTACCTAGTAATTGAATATTTTGCCGCGCAAAAAGGAAGGAAAGTCGAGCAGCTGGTGGCGGAGCCGCGGCCGGCCGAGATATTCCCCTCTTCAGGAAATCTTTTTACCCGCGGCGTGTTTTTCCTCGTCGCTTATCGGGATAATTTCTAATTACCTCGCGCCACTCCCAATTAACCGTCCCGCGATCTCCGCGAGGTATACGCTGCTGCCGTTAATACAGTCATCAGCGGGCCCCGAGTGTTATAATTACGCAATTAAATAACGAGGAATATCACCGCGAGCCGCGCCTCGGCCGGCTCGATCGGCGCGATAGATAGAATCTCGCGGAAAAACACGTACGATGCGCTGTCGCGTCCGCCTGGGTAATTGCTAAATCGCGGCGCTGCCCCCGGTAATTTGGTCCCCGGGACCTGACGATCGTTCGATCTTCGTAATATCACGCTCGTTGCAGCCGGCTGTGTGTACGCGAGGATCCGAGTCCCTCGTCGCGTACCGGGTAGAACGGCGCGGTAATTACGGCGCGTTTCCATTTAAACGGCGTGTTTGTCTCGCGGTATGGACGCGTTAACGCGGCGAGGAATTGAATTTCGCGGCGTTATCGCGGCTGCCGATCCTCGTCGCCCGGGCCCTAGCCGCTGCTTCGGGGTGTCGTCGAGGCGCACGTGTCGATTCAACGAGGATCCCCGCGACGTGACCTTCTCCGTTCGCGGTAAATTACGACGTCAGGGTTGTACGGCTGGCCGCGTCAACGGGCCCCTCTGATCATCGTCGCGATTGCGCGTAAATTACCGTCACGAGCGTGAGTCCCGACGCTACGGGAGAGAGGAGCGCTCTCGTGAGATCTTAATCCGACTTATCCCGGCAATTCTCCTCCGTTTTTTGTGGGAGCGGTTGCGATTTTAACGCGAACGCGGGGGGAACTCGGCCGCGAGGTGTTGGAAGAGGAAAGTGGAGCTGTTCGGGATAATTCGAAAGGGACTTCGTTCCGTCAGACTTGGGGGCTGGGGATTACTGTTTGGGTTCTGAGGTCTGGGAGGATTGTGAATAGGTGTAGGGAGCAGTTGTGGGGTTTGCGGTGCGCATGTGTATTGTGCACACGGAAGAGGGGACTGTAGAGTAAATTTTGTGGAGATGGATAGCTATGATGGATATGGATATTAGTTTTGGATGGCTGGCAACCAAATGTCTTTTATGGACCGTCGTTTTCCACCACCTCTTCTTAAGTACTTTTACAGATCATCTTAATTAACCGCTGTTATCTTAATTATCTCAGATTAACTGCATTCAAGACAAAGCATGGAATTTCACACCCTCTGTATTATCTACATTTTCTATGAATAGTAGGAATCATGATCCAGCGAGCATCTCGGAACTCCAATATCCTGTTAGCGAACACTATTTACTTAATCCTTAACTGGTATCCTGGGGTCAGTTATGACCCCAAGCACGCAAGGTTCGCTGCAAAATATTTGGTTGCCTAAGTTTGTAAACTGAATTTCTAATTAATTTGATCATAATAGTTTAACTTTCTACGTATCTATTATTTTATAAATTACCTACAAACAAAATAGGTATTCATAGAGGTTGATCTAATGTCGACTTTACAAATTTCTGTGTCCTTTTTTATTTGGGGTCTGCCACGACCCCAAGATAACAGTTACGTTTGAAAAAACAGTATACCAGTTAAGAGTTAATTCAGCTTCTCACTGAACGACATTGCTTGTGCAGCAATTCATATTGAAATCACCGACTGACAAACTCTCAAACAGTTTTCTCGTTTCTCGCAGTCTTATTATCCCCAAGCTGCTTTCATCGCCCACTTACCAATACTCCACCACCTTTGTTCCCATTTTACCATTATTACTCTCCGGGGGGACATTATCCTTGTGATCGCCGGAAAGACGAGCCCCGTGTTTTTCGTCTATATGAAATTCATCGAACACTGGACATGGTGTCGCCCGGCCCAGGCAGCCTGCAACTTCCGCTGGCTTATTCAAACCACCGAGTGCCCGGGAATATTCATGAATACCGGCGTGGCCCATGAATCGGCGAGAAACAAACTCCACGCGTGGCCCCGAACCAGACGCCTGCCAGCCGTGTGCACGAAATTTCCAAGCTTTCACGTCCACCTTTCTAGACACGAATATTCACCCGGACGAATCGATGGCTTGGAAATCGACGCGTGCGTTCTGCGTAGGTACGTCCGGCTATCGGGCCCCCGTAATTGCAAAGCTTTTAATACGATTCGGCCTGGGTACAGGGGAAACCTGTTTACCGGTTCTCCCATTATCTTCCACGGCTACGCGGTCCGAGGAGCGACGTTACGAAACGCGGTTCGCGGTTAATCTCGTCCGCCGGGTCGAACCTCTCAGACTATCTTCCGCTCGGTTGACAGTCGAATTTGACACTGTCCACGGGCGAATTAGAGTCGTTTAATCTCCCGGCTCTTTTCTCCGTGCGATTCTATTACTCAATCCCGGGCGCAAGTTTAAAAGTCCCTGTGCCACTGCGCCAACTTGACCGTCAAGGGATTTGATGGATGGAGTCGTTTACGTCGCTCTGCATGCCGGCTGACTGTTTCGGCTAATATCGAGGGCAGTTTGCTAATTAATAGCGCGGAACTCATTTAAACGGTAACCAGCTATGGCGATCGTGTTTACCAAATTTTGCCTGATTTCTTCTTTCGTTTTTCGAACATGGGATTAAAGGGTTGTGGGAAGGTTGTAGATAAAACAGGTGGCCAAGGTTTCGACACTTCTACGGACCACTTGAAACTTACCTGCATGCTGGGTCAGGTGAAAATACTAATAATGCGATATTATTATTACGACTTTATTACTCCTTAAATGGAAAACATAATACATATAGAGATAGTAAAATTAGAGCAAGGGCGAGGCAGCAGTGGGAACTGTTAACAAGCCCAACCTTAAGAATATAAAACTAAGAATTAACTAAAATTAGCGGAGCTCAGAAAGAGGAACAAGCGAGGTGACAGTTCCGTTTAACGAAAGGAGATGCAGCCTGATCAGAGGTGATCGATAGATCTTCCATCCATCAAATCCTGCAAATTCAACTATCCAACTCTCTTCGCGCGAAACTGCGATTAGGAATACTCTAAAATTGCTGCGCGTTGAAAGCAATAAGAATGCAACTAAAGCCGCTTTATAATAATAAATAGAACTGGTCACGATGCAACGATGTCGCAAGAGGCAGTAGGTAAGGAGAACACAGATTGGGCCGCGATTACCCATCCGTTTCCCCATTTTCTTACCAACCATGCAGCGAAGCGAGCCTGCGAGGTGTGGTGCAACGGGGACAACTGGAGGCGAGATAAAGCGTCCCGTAACGTTTATCGTCAGGCCCGACGTCGTGAAAGCGTCGGACGACACCAGTGGATCTCTTAAAACGACTTGTCGCGTAATCGCGCGGCATTCGTCATCCGCATTCGCGTGGTTTCGCGCGAAGTAGCAGAGGACGAGGAGAAGGGAATTAAAGAGAGCCGAAACGGACAGGCAGCCTCCATTACGTTTTGAAATATTCGCCGGACACTCTTGCGCCATCGTCGTAACGTTGAAGCCTCGAACAAATGGTTACAGCGTCTAGCTTAATCGAATTCCGTGGTTCCCAGTGAAAAATGCTCTAGCGTCGATGCGATAGATCACGAGTCGCATTCGGAGTAATTGTTCTCGCGGTTGATGACTGGGTTTCTGGCAGTGGTTGCTCCAAAGTCGATGATCGATAGTTGGGATATTCATTCTGGACTTTCTTTGGTAGTGGGTTGAAGAATCAGATGCTGTTGACATTTAAAGTGCAAAATCAGTTTGCATTGCATTTGCATGAGTGCTGTGTGATTCAGGATATCATGTTATCCAAGTTCCTCGCTATTTTTGGAGGATTTATGACTCCTCTGGGATAGCAGCTCACTTTTACCACTGAAAAATTAAGACATATTTCTTCTTATCGTCTGTCTTTTCAAGGATTTCTTTATATTAACATTTCGACTGGGTCAGCTCTTGGTTCTGCCCCTTCCCCCCGTCTGAGATTGATTCACAAAGGAGCATAGCGAACCCACACTCGTTGATGTTGATGCGGCTCTGCAGATTTGTAGACTAGTGAGAAATATCTGATATGTACTTTTTGTCGTCGCCAATCATCCATGTTGAAGGGGTGAAATTTTCTAAAAACTGAGCAGGTGGCTGAATTCGTCTTTAAAAAACTGACTTAAAAAATGGAAATTTGTCCTACACCTAGTTCTCGAGATATTCCAGATAAGGTGAATGTCCCAATTTCTGCTCATTTAAGAAATAACTCGTCATAAAGAAGGCGTAAAAAATTTGTTTGCGATAAAAATTTGCAGAGTAATTGATTAATTCTTTAATAATAAATCAACCAATTCAAAAACTATTTAAGAAAGATATTTCAAGATGTTTAACTATTAGCTCGTGCAGCAGTCGCGTAAATGTTTAAATAATTTAGAATTATTTTGTTGCAACTATAGTGACGCATATAATAATAAGAAAAATACGAAATAAGCAGAAATGGGGACCTGAGCAGAAATTGGAACACATTCACCTTGATAAGTTCTCGACCCCCCAACATTGGGGGCTGTTTTCACCCCTTCGACATGGTCAATTCCCGATAACAAAAATTACGTGTCAAATGTATTTCACTATTTTTCACAGTCTCGTCAAAATCGGCGTGTGCGGATTAGATATGTCCCCATTGTCAGTATGCAACATACGACCGTCAAGCTGTATTCCTTTCGCACGAGGGTGATTGTATTAAAGTTCTACGCTGAACTACCTCGTTCTGCCAAATTGCAAAGCATTATCAATTCACGAGGCGCCTCGCCTGCCCCTATTGAACAGAATGAAGTGAATTTCGCTAAACTGGAACTAAACGAAATTTGTAAATTGTTTCCAGTAAAATTTTAAACATCCAGCGCAGGTATCTTGTTTCATAGATGATTTTCAATTACCGTGGATATATCGCCGTCATTAATCTCGAACGACCTACCGCTCCGTTCGTTATCTTCCAAACTGAAATCACCGCTGCCGGACTCCTTAAACTATTCAGGAATAGCGGGCCCGTTAATCACGCTGTCACCGTAAGCATTACGAACTCTTTCCGCTGTCTGGGTCACATTTCTTTCCTTCCTGGCAACGAACTGCCCTGAAACAGCAGCGGCCCCTCATATTCAAACGAAACCTCTCCGCCTGAATCTCAGAAGCAACTGATATCACGTACCAAAAGCATTCATCCCAGCACCTCTCGCGCCTTCAGCATCCCCGACGATCAAACATCACAATCCCACCCAAATACCTTTCAATCCGATACAATCGCTGCCACTTAGTAGAGCGTGTAAATCGTCGAAAACCGTTCCGCAGCTTCCCCGCCGAGAAAGCGCAAATAAAACATCCTCCTCGAACCGTGCACCGTGAAAGTCTCCGGCTGACCATCGTTCCTAACAGTTGCCGATCACTTTAATAATTCGTCGATGCGGCTGGGATAGCGCCGTTCAATTATTCACCCAGATGCTTAATTCTACGACTTTCTACCGGACCGCAGAGAAATAGGTCGAATTGCAGCGACGAAAAGCGATCCCCTCGGCGTGTGATTCCCCGTCTCGAATACCTCGGATGGTAGCACCGTTCCATCTGGAGCGTAGAATCTTTCGGCGCGCAGCGTGGCGCAAAGTGGAAGCCCCTATCTGTCATGGCGATCGCGGTAGCCGCTGTACGCTGGGCATGTTCGCCAGGTGAGACACGGCAATCGCCTATCGATAGTCGCATACCGTGTAAACCGTCGATCCGCGGCAACGTTGACATACATCAGCGCTCGGTTAACAGCCACGGATCCGTTGCGGACAATTTTTGCCCGCCACGGTGTCGCGTACACGCTCCCTTGTACCAACCACCGCGCGGTACTCGCCGCTGCGTACGAGCTGTCGTTTGCAAATTGCTACCATTTCCTCCTGGATAATCGAGCGGCCGAGGGTACGCGAAATATCCCAGACCCGCCGGAGAAATGATCGGTGAGGAGTCAACGATCGAAGGATAGCCAGGCATACGCGGCAAAAACCGAGGTATTCGTCGGAAGCACTTGTTCGAGGGGCGCAGGTCGAGGCACGCTAATTCAATCGGAGCGTTCACCGCCGTTCCTCGTCGCTTATCGTGGAATCCCGGAGCAGTTTGCTGGAAATCGTATCGATGGTCCTCGTCGATCGGCGAGGAATGCAGAACCCGGGCACGCATGAGCAGCCGAGGCGGTGTAATCACGCGTTGATAGGGTTTCCTTGATCGTTCGGGATCTATTCGCTGCTCGGAGGATGCGCGTGTAGCCTGCCCGTGGGAGCAGCGGTGGTGGTAAGGTTTGGAGGTGGTTCCACTGATTCGCCCGATAATCGGATGCCAGCGATTTTCGGGGACCCGAGCCACGGTCGGAATTCGCTTGGGAGCTGTCGTTACGTATGCAAATATCGACGGAGGGGACACCGTAAGAAGGCGATCCGGAGGTTCGAAGAAACCTTACGTAACGCGGCAGAGGGTCGAGTTATTGCGCCTCCTCGCGGACCGCTTCCCCCCTGGTCTCCTCGCCGCTTAATTAATCTCGACGATCGCCGAGATGCCTGCTATAATTTTCAATTATCAGAGATTAACGCTCGGGGAACGGTGAGCCTGCGCCGTCGGCCAGTTTGTCCTTGCTTCCTGTTTAAGAATATATTTAGAGAGCGTTGCGTGCTGTCGCGCCGTAACCGCCGCGTTGCCTCGGTATTCCCTCTCGTGTCAGAGTTGCGCGCCTTTATTGGCATCCTTGCTGGCAGGTCAATGTTCTTAATCTCCGTTCCTCGGCTATGGTAATACCGAAATGCGGTGAGTAGGTTACCGTTGCATTGGAAAATTTTAATGAAAGCTGTCTGTACTATTAGATTCAGAAGTTAACAGTAGAAGCATCGTCTAATGCTGAAGTGTATATATATACAAATCTGTTGCCTGGACTGTCTATAGCAGAGAACGTGGGTTGACGTTCTGCTTCGCTCAGAAGGTGTCACCACGCAAACCTAGCAATCAAACTCAATGACTCAACTTCCCTGATCCCCGTGGCAAACTTCTTCGCTAATAGTAAGGGAATCGGGGAAGCTCAATAAAGCGCAGACGTGTCGTTCGTTCGGCTAGTTAGTCCTCTGTTCTGGGCCAGACGCTCCACGGCGAACGGCTTGTCGCTTGGCGCGTTTTACAAATATGTAATTCTGTTCTTACATAATAGCTTCGCAGATATCTTTAATTTTCTTCAATGACGATAGAACTCTTCCAGTGACGAATGCTGGTAGCATCTCCCAGTACCGAACACTGATTCCAGTTAATAATAACGATAATAACGAAGCAGAATCGGCGGCTAGAACCGGTACGAGCCACCAAATGACCGGCAGAGTGACGTTCCATTTGCAGGCGTAGAGGCGTCGTGCAGCGGTACGTAGGGAGAAGGTAGAATCGGTATCAGACGTGCCGATCGTGGTGGTACGTTACACACACACACACACGTACACGCACAGGGCTTGTCTACCCGAACGAGACACGGTAATCGCGAATCGATAGCCAGCCACGACGTATATAGCTCCGATCCACCGCAACGGCGACGTATATAGCTTTCCGCTAATAGTTAACTATGATCTTACAAGCCGTTTACATACAGCCGATCTGGCCGCAATTGCGAAAAGTGGCGGAGGTTGCTTCTGGCAACGCAGCTTGAATATTTAATATCCGCTGCCCGCTGGTGGATAAGGGTGATTTGGTCTGCTTATGATTTCAACAGATTTCTTTAAGCTCGGTTCGATTCGATTAGTGTTGCTCTAGTGGGCGCCATTTTGGGTGCAATGGTTATTCTAGATTCCTAAACAAAAGCAGACAGCTATAGAAACTTCTAGAGGGCATTTGAGTCGATTCCACTCTCGCGAGTTCTCATCAAATACCGATCCGTACGAAATCTACTTCTGCTAGATAAGCTTCGTAAAGGTTATATACCCTCTCTTCACCTTTATGGTCTGGGTTAGGTCGTCACCCCGCCAGCTCGCTGAATTATAATAATAATAATAATAATAATAATAATAATAATAATAATAATAATGATAATAATAATAATAATAATAATAATAATAATAATAATAGGTAAGCTTTAATGGCGTGTCTATTATGAAGTCGAAGATGAAAAGCTCTCAATTTTCTCCTTCTCCGGTTCCATCATCTACCTATAAACTTTCACTCTTCTTATTCTCCAAAAGATAGGTACTTAGAATTATATAATAGAGTAGCTAATGCAGTGCCTTGATTCGATTAAATTTATCGTAACGGTATATGAGAATTAAAAATTCCGTCGATGTAAATGCACACCTGAATAATTGCTAAGCAGATTCAACAGCATTTTCTCTGTCAGACCTCCAAGTACCCGTAACTTTCCCCGGGTACCAGCTGCAAGCACGATCAGCTCAGCACCAGCGAAACACGCGTCGATCAGGGATACGCCGCACAATGGGACGGATCGACGTTTAGGTAGGCATTCAGTTCATTCCTTACATATTTCATCGTTTAATGATTATAATCTAAGATTACATTTATTACAATTATACGCAAAAAGAGCAGCCGAAAAATGACAAATCAAGATGTTCTACATAATTTATTAATAAGCCCCGATCCATATATATATGGATGTATATATATGGTAATCAACATGAAGGGACTCTTGAAGTCCCATTATTAAAAAGAGCGACAAGAAAAAAAATGATTATTGTATTTATTATACAATATAATACCTGTAATCTTAGATTATAATCATTGAATGATGAAATATGTAAGAAATGAACTGAATGCCTACCTAAACGTTAATCCGTCCCACTGTGCGCGCCGTCATTATCTGCGCAGTTTGCGTGACACAAAACCGCGATTCGCCGGAACGGTGACACATGTAACAGCCCCGATAGTAACCGTCCGTATCTCCTCCGTCCCGTTTTCCGTTCGAGCGCATCAGTCGCGAGGAGAGAGCCCAAGGGTTTCGCGTTAAAGGACGACCAGCGGAAGGTGTACCGCCACGCCGTTGACTGCGGCACGAGAAAACGTGCGGCGGGGATTATGCACCGGCCGAGAGGCGGTAATCGCGCCAACGATAACCGCCAGGAGTCGATCCAGCGCGGTGGCGACGTAACCGCCACGGTAATAGTCCGGTTACGGGCTCACGAACCCCGTGGCCAGCCGATATTTTCGCCGATCTTACGCCGGCAGTGCCTCTAAACCGGTTGGCCTGGCCATAGACGCGTGTATAATTGCGAGCCACGATTGTCGCCGTTATCGGGCTCGCTAAGCCGTTTCGGGACCCGAGACCTATTATTTCAGAGGCTGACCCTGTTGCGTCGCGACGGTACAGGTAGGGGGACCGAGTGATAGTGACATCTCCAACGCGCATGTCCGCGCGGAAGGCGGAGAAATAGGTGGCCCCCCTCCATTTTAGCGGCTGTCCTTAAATTACGCGAAGGTAATTTTGTCGATTTCCTACCCCCTTCATCCACAAGTATAAGAATTCGTAAATTTTATATTCCACCCTCTGCCCTCCCCGTCTTTAGTATCTAATATTTTTCACATTGCATTTTCAGTTATTAAAATTCTGTTAAAGGTTTATATATTAGTTTTTTACGCTGCTCATATTGAAAATTAGGTTAAAAAATATTACGCAAGACGCTACCTGGCTTCCTATCTTCCCCTTGTAAGAAAACGTAAGAAATTCGCGACTCTTTTCCCACCACAAAAAAGCCTTACGTAATTTAAGGACAACCCCTTAGTATATGAACAAATTTTCCCCGAGTGGGAAGTTGGGAAATTTCAACAGCTTAAAAAACAAAAATTAAAAATAATAAAAAATTGTGAAAAGCCTTCGAAATATCCGAATCTGGAATTCCACACGCAGCAAAATCTCTAGTGTGGAATACCTACTTCACACATTCCACGCAACTCAGGCTTCTTTTCCGTGAAGCATCAAGGGTACATAGGGGAGACCGGGGCAAAGTGGGGCGGAAAAAGTTTGAAGTCGAATAAAATTTTTCCCTTTCAATAAAAATGTGTGGAAATAGATTTATACTATAACTTGAACATTACTATTGATAAATGACGAATAGCAATCTTTACAATAAACTTAGAGTATATTAAAATTCAACTTGAAAAGAAAATGCCACAACGACCACTTTACAGCATATATGGGGTAAAGCGAGCTACTATCTGGGGTAAAGTGAGCTGAAATAAAATACGAGTTTTAATTAAGGATATAGGTAATTATTAACCCCATGCGCTGGGTTGACGTGTGTAGCACGTCAGTTTCTGCTTTTTTTTTTAACCGTGATTGTCAAAAACTGTGGCAGATTTTTAATTTTTTTTAGGTTAGATTTTGTTCCATCACGCCGTGTGGTTTCCCAGCTAGCTGACAGGTTAGGTTATTGCGCACATCACTCGCGCATATTTTCTTTGCAGCTCAGTTTACCCCGGTCACTTTACCCCGCATATGTACTCAGTGGAAAATTAATTATTTAATCATGTTAGGGATAATGTTTTCTCAAACACGTGTGCATGTATGTTCATAAGCTTATTATAAACACTCAGAAAAAATTTGGAGTTAAAATAACACATTTCAGACTCATTTATCCAAGAAGCTAAATTGAAAAGAAAACCAATTGGAAATCTCTAAAAGTTCATTTTTAATTTTTTAAATGAATTTCCATTTTTCGATATCTGAACGTGCATGATTATCATTGTGGTATCACACACATTTATTACATCACCAAAATTTGCAAAATAATATAAAAAATATATGTTCGATTGTTAAAGAATAAATTAAGAAAGCTCATTTTACCCCGAGGTTCGCTTTGCCCCGGTCTCCCGTATTACTATTCGGTAGCTGACGCTCAGAGAACTCATTACTGTTCGGTGTACCCATAGAAGCTAAGCCATCGCCCAAAGTTAATCACGTCCCTCCCCAGCAAAGCGACAGATGTCCCGCGCAAACTCGCGCTCGATAAGCCGCGCACCACCCTTCGAAACACAGGTGATCCTATCGCGGGCGCGCGCTGGAGGTGCACCGTACGCGTGTCACGCGGCGCGACCTCCCCTCGATCGCGTTTCCCGGCGGGGGAGGAAGAACGGGAACATGGCGGCAGCGAGCTAAGACCATTTGCATCTCTCTGTTGCAGGATCGAGCCGTGGCGCGAAGGAAGCGAGGACCCACGACCGGACTGTAAATACGCGCTCCTGAGAGGTCCTGGGATTTATTAGCGTCGCCTTGGCGTCCGGGCCGGGGAGGAGCGGAGCAGAAGCGCGACGCAGGCGGAAGAGAACGAGGAAAACGGGGGAGCGGGATTGTGAGGGAAGGAAGAAGGCGATAAAGAATCAGGGTGTCCTCGTCGGGATACATAAATCGTCCTCGTTCCCCAGCAAGGTGCGACTGCGAGAGACGAATGGGGAGGGTGACTGGCGCGCCGGGAGGACCTGGGTGGGAGCGGCTTAGGGGAGATTTAGGAATTAGAGGAATTACGTCGAAGTGCCTGCTTACGCACGAGAGTACGCGAGGGAGGAAGGCGCTGGGAGATGGCAGATTCGAGTAGAGACGTGCGCTGAATCGCGTCTGCCGCGTGTCTGGATCCCAGAAATCCGACTGAAGAAACGTCACCTTGGACTAGACGCGAAACAGGGTGGTGTCCTTAGCGTCCACCTCTTCGTCGCTCTGGGCGATAATTCTCGACGTATCGATGCACCCAACAGCGCCCAAGTTACCCCAGCCCTCTATCCTTTAGTCAAGATTCCATGGTCGATCGTCCTCCGTGCGTCAAGTCAAACCTCGACCGTGTAAATAAAAGGGGACACGACGAGTTAGCTACCCAAACGAATCGCGAACGAGCCGAGGATCGATCCTCGTTTGTATATACCGTTGTAAGGACACGAGCTGTTCCAGGACACGTCCGGCTATTCGCCGATAGTCGCGATCCTGCCGCCTCCGAGGAGCCACGGGCAACGTGCAAAGTAGCAGCCTTCTAGGACGGCCCGATCGCAAGGACAGTTTCGCGGATCCGTGATAACGATCGCGGACGATCCATAGACTAATCGGGGCTTGGGCAAAGAGTCGGGGCGATCCGTGTACAGAGCTTTGTCTTTGGGCCAAGCCTCCGGCCGTCGCAGGTGTTCGGGTCGGAGAAGTGGAAGAGGAAGAGTGAGGCGAGCGCATAAGCACTACGAGATACTCTATTCTTAAACTACCATTAACTCTTTGATTATCCCAATGGAATATTAACGTGTACACATACACATACACACGCCCGTACAGTATACACACGTGGTCCGGTAGCTAGCAGCCTGGATCGCTGGAAAGGTCTGCCGAGGCGGCTCGATTAGGTCCGTTTGGTAAGAGCGATCAGAGCCTGGATCACCGGGGAACGCAAGATGGCGTGCACACGGTAGAGTACACACACTAATCGCTGCGAGTACGAGAAAGGCGCGAGCCGAGTCCACGGGTACACGCGGGGTACCATCCGCGGAAGTGTACCGTCGCGGTGAAACTAATTAGGAATAAAATTCGTCCTTTTTCGCACGGGATCCGCGCGAAAGGACTTCCGGCCTCCCGGACCGGGTGCACCGCGGCGCGCGAGAAATTCGAGTCGATGCGATACGCGATCTACCTTTTAATTAGCATCGTACTTAATCCTCGTTACGTTCAACCTTCTCTGTGCAATATATTGTTTAGATGTACGATCGTCGCTCGCTGGTAAGGGACGCGCAAGGTAGCCGTTGCTCGCGTAGAAGTCGCGATCCTCTTTGTCCTCGCGTTCGTCGATTCTCGACGCTGTCGCCCGGGCACCTCGGAATCGCTCCCGGCACATTGGTCCGGGATGGAAGACGCGCGATGCTCGAGATTGTTGATATTTTTTTATATTATATGTATGTCGTACGAATCGTCCCTTCTATCGAGAACCACCCCCACCCCACTTATCGACGATGGCGAGCGGGAGCACGACGCGTCACCCCGTCGTCGGGACCCGTGTCGAGGCGAGGGAGATCGAGAATGTATAGCGTGGAAGAATGGGTGGGAGAGAGTGATGTGGGAACGCAAAAGAGTAACGACGAAATAAATCGACTATCATTTTGTACTTTGGCATATGTGAGCGAGTGCGCACGCATGTCACCGTCGACGCTGACTTCAGGGAGCCGGAAGAGGGACATCTAGAAGAGCAGAGAGGATCATGGGAGAGCGAGGGTGAGAAAATGGGAGAGAGAGGTAGGAATTGTACATTGTTTTGTAAAGAGTACATTTATTTATATCTGTGATAATGGGCAAGGTTAAAAGGGATGGAAACGGTGGGAGAGAGGGTGGAAGAGACATGGTGAGTGCAAGAGAGACAGAGAACGAGAGAGAGAGAGAGAGAGAGAGGGAGAGAGAGAGAGAGAGAGAGATGGAGTGAAGAATGGAATCGTATAAAAGAATATAAAACTGAACATTACGGTGTCGGTGTACTTTGACGAAAACGGTCGGAGCTCGTGCATTCGTTGACACGTATATCGTATAGGATAATTATAGACACGATAATGATTTTTGTATATAATCAGAGCGTAGCCGAAGGTAGACGAGGGTCGGGCGTACTTTCCCGCGGATCCAGGCGAGAGATGAGAAACGAAGAGAGAGAGAGAGAGAGAGAGAGAGGAGGAAAAACCGAAAATAAGGGTAAAGAAGGATTATATTGTAGAGAGTTTCGAGTACACGATCGCGCGCCCTCGTGAGCAAGAGGCAGAGAGAACTATTTGTTGTGAATATACATAATACAGGTATTAGGTATATAGATATACAAATATAAATATATAAATATATACATACTACGACTAATAGGTTCTATTTGGTTGTTCGTACGAATTCGATTGTAAATTAATTATATTGTACATAGTTCTGAATGTGAATATAGACAGAATATATCTATTATTATTATTATTATTATTATTATTATTATTATTATTATTATTATATTAATTTTATTATTATTATTGTCGACATCATATTATTATTATATTATTATTATTGTCTACTACCATTATGAATTCATTATATTATTAAAAAGGAGACTATTATGTTGTACGTTCTCACGTTTTATTTTATTTTTATTTTTCAATCTCCTGTTCCCCGAACAATGCATTTCGCTATCCCAGTCGCTCGATTCATTTCAGTCCCATTATATTAATAAAAGAGAAAAGAGGAAGAGCAACTGGAAGGCGGGTTTCTGTGCAAAACTGAAAATATAAAAGAGGAGGATATAATATAATTACAGTTTAAATCGTGAGGTACAGAAAGGATGACGTCCACTGAAGATTTCATTGCATCGCGCACCTCGGATCTTCATTCTTGAGTGTTTCACACAATCAGGGATCTCCGTCAGGGCCGCTGCGAGGATGGTTGACGCCCTTATTCGTGAAATTTTTTCCTGCCCCCAATTTGGGGTCCCAAATTTTTGCACCCATTTTCTATTCAACATGGTTTGCCTTTACGAAGTATAAAAATAGAATTACATTTTGTTTATGCGGGACTTAGATCTCTTTCTTATTAAACGTGCGATATGGTTCTTTAGCGCCCCCTTCGGCTGGCGCCGTTATGCAGCGCGTAACTTGCGTGTCTTAAGCCGGCCCCGATCTCCGTGCTCGAGAAAAGGAAACGTTGCTGCCCCAGCAGTGGAACTCGAGCAACATCGCTCATTCGTCTATTCGCAGAAGAAAATCGCGTCCGCCATCGGCGCGACTGTAATTGACGGTGAATTGCACCCGAGCGTGGCGAATTTCGACGCGTTCGACGCCAAGGTCGATGCCGGCGATTATTTTCGGGCACGCGAGCCGGTATTTTCGCGATCCGCGAGTCTAGACACGCGCCGCGCGAAACACCGAAAACGCGTCGCGGCTATTTCGACGTCCCACGGTGGCCACGTCTCTGTTTTGAATATTCGAACAATGGCAGTTTCGCGGTGGGCGGAGTTCCAATGAAAATACGCGACCCTTGGGAAAAGAACAATGGAACGCCGCGAATTTCTCTCCCGCTTCGCGGGGTCAGCGGAATACCTTCGGAAAAGTCGGGGTGCCATAAACGCTGCAATTCACCGAGACATCTTGCCTTCACTTTGCTCCTCAAAGTGGCAGAAACTTTTGCTCCTTTTGCTACAGGATCAGATGCAATTAGGAGTATGATACACGAACCTTTTCAGTGTCGAAGTTCAGATCAAGTTTCGCTGACACTTCGGCGCTTTTTGCGTTGCTGGATTATAAAATTCAGGGTTAGATGGTACCATCTATGTACCTACAATAGTTGCGGCGTCTGTGTTCAATCGACGTCGTCAAGTGAGGAGCATGGATGTCAGCGTGGATAAAATAGTTGAAATTTACAAATCAATGCCCATGTTTATTAATATTATCACGAACTACCCTTTGGAAATGAAAAGCGTGTAAGTGCACGAGCTTGGTTACGAAGATAGCCCAAGTAACATTTTCCGTTTTAAAATTTTTTAACTCTGATGATCCTCACTTAAACATCGATAGTACAACTTTGCTATGTGGAATACATTGAAAACAAAAATGTCCTGGGCGGTTTTCTTCCTCCACCTTCATTAACAATTGTTTGGTGAAAGTGACTTTCACCCCCACCAGAGTTCAAGCATATTGTTCGAGGCACGCGTGGCCTCAGCAGCAGTAGCAGCCGCTTTAAAAGTGGTGTCGGGTAACCTCGTTGATTAAAATTCTGGATTTTCGAGGCACCCTAAAGCCAACGATCTGACAGGTCGCCAGGCCTGATTATAATTATCCCCGTTCATCCAGAGATAAAAGGATAAGTCGTTACTCCTTATAAACTTAATAACAACATTCCACACTGGGTGCAGCAGCTCGTCGATCAGCCAATTTTCGAATTTACCCAGCGCTCCAACGAAAACTATATATATGGAAATTAGAGGGTGATTATTAGCTGGACATTATTTCACCCGATAAGATCGCGCGTCGATCGGCGGATAATTACGAAAGTGGATGCAACTGCAAGAAGCCCAGCCTGGCGGTGAAATCGGCCAGCAATTATCGGCGCGGTCGATTCATTGTCGGCTAATTTCGCGCTGGGTTTAGCGGGCACGAGGAAAGCGTCAGGTGAAAACGGAGGGTTGCGCGTACACTGGAGTTCCCGTGTTGCTTCACGCTCGGTCGCTTTGATCGCCCGTGGCATTATTCGCGGATCAGATTTATGCGCGGAAACTTCCCACGGAAGATTCGAGGCTCGCCGTTTCGTGACGCATAAATCACCTGGCCGCTTGTCGCGCGTCGTTCGGAGAAAGCTCTCCTTCGAGTGCACGCAAAAAGTCGCGGAATTGTCTACTTTGTACCGGGCGATTTATGTTCCCCGGCGTGCAGAATCGCCGGGAGAGCGCGAACACGAAAAATCTCGCCTGTATTTCGATTATTCCGGGTGTACGGCCGATTGACGATTATTCCAGCACAGCAATGGGCGGGGTTCGCGCTGGAGATAAATTAGACGGCGGAATTTGTGGTGACAAGGATGTGGCAGTGTATCACCGGTCGTACAGAAAGGATTCGAATGGAAATCGTAATTTGTACGCCGAAGTCCAATTGGTAGGTTCGCTGCTCAACGTGGATTCAGACAATGGAAGTTGAGACTCTTTTTTACTTTAGTAGAGATTGCGCGTGGGAGCTGCTCAAAAGTATTCTTCATCTTCTGAAGGATATCGATGGCTTAGTGCAGAAATATTATGTCCACTTTTTGTGAAATTTAAGTTCCTACATGCACTTGACTGTTTCTTTATGCTGTATAAAAGTCACATTTATATCTACCTACTTCATAAATTTTTTACAAACATTGTTTATCTTCATTGTATGCCCCTGAATCTTATGTATACATACCTACTTACAAAGAGAGTATTTTAGGTATCCGCCTCCGATCATAATCGATTTTTGGATATGTTATAGAGGACCGAAAAATAAGAGATACGTGTTTTTTTATTTTTCTCCGTTTTCATATTTTGGGGGTGAAAACTGCGTTCAAAGTTAGAGTTCATAAATCATTTTTGTGGAATATCTCGAGAACTACTAGAGATAGGGGAATAGTGTCATTGGACGAATTTTGTGTCTTTGAATGCGAAATGTGACTGACTCACCAGATTTTCGCGCTACAGACACCTCGTACTCGAAATGGCAATTTTGTTCACGCTAGAAGTAATATCTAGTATACAAAAGGAAATTATATGCGTATTAGATATGTTTTGTTTAGAATTTTATTTCTAGATAACTTGAGAACTACATTTCCCTGTAGCAGAACACCTTACTATAAGTAAAGTTCAATAATAATTATATTTCTTAATTTGTGGGAAATACAAATTTATCCGTATTTTCGGTTCGGCTGTGAAGTATAAGAAAATAAATTGCATGAAAATAGATGAATATTTACAAGAATTATTAACAAAAAACAACAATTTTTTATGTATTATTTAAACAAATGGACTTTTTGAAAATCTGGCGATGCAGTCATATTTAGCATTCAAAGACACAAAATTCGTCCATTGACACTATTCCCCTATCTCTAATAGTTCTCGAGATATTCCACAAAAATGATTTTTCAACCCTAACTTTGAACGCAGCTTTCACCCCCCAAAATATGAAAACGGGGGAAAATAAAAAAACACGTATTTCTTATTTTTCGGTCCTCTATAACATATCCACAAATCAAAATGATCGGAGGCGGCCACCAAGTAGGTATCACCTAAAAAGAGGTATCAACACCTCGACCTAAAGCTGCGCCATCCAAGACGCATTCCACCTCTGAAAATCTCGCTTTCAAGAAAGAAAAGTCTCGCCTCGCAACGAGTATCCCCGAAAGACAGCAATAAAACGCGCCCTTCCTTTGGCGTTCGATGCAACCGCAGCATCAAAGGCGGAGGTGCTCTATTGCCACGTCCTAAAACCCCCTAACAACCGTAAATTGGGCAACAAAGGGCGCCGGGGGGCTCGCGACAATCCGCTAAGACAAAGGATCCTCTGCCCCACGATGGAGGCGGCTATAAAGTCATAACCTCTCCCTCGTCCTCGGTTCTTTTTTCTCTCCGCTGGAGGAGCGGTGTTTCCATGCAGCACGCCGCAGTGGCGCCCCCTACGTGGGCCGCTCGGCGGGCCGCGGCAGATGCGTGGCAAGTTTACGAGAGCCGGGGAACGGGGAACGGCGGCCTTATATCATTTCCAAAGAAATATGAGATCTCGCGCAGCCGGCTGTTGAACGTGTCGCGAGGCTCCGCGGGTGCGCGGAAACCTTTCGTACCCGCGTGCACCGCCGCGGTTAACCGTTCCCGATGCACCTAAGGGGCCCCTGCCACCCCGTTCCGCTTCCTCCCGATGAATATGCGCACACGCTCCGAGGGAAACGGCCCGACGTATTGCGATGATTTAACGCGTGTGCCGCGCGTGCCTGGGAAACGGCCGCGGTCGCGCGCGGAAACGCGTATGGGCAACGGGAGGGCAATAAGGTAGGCTGCTTTCTTTGGACTTCGTTGAAGAAGAACGAAATGATCGTTTCGATTTGTTTCTGTTATTCGGAAAAATTCATTCACTGCCTAGGGCACTTGCTTTTCTGAATTATATGGTAGTAAAGGACTTCTTTGAGTTTCTATTATAGGTATTAGGGAAGTGGACATAGAAATCGTAAATATCATAACTAAATAGAGAAGAAGTGCTTTTCCTTGAATGGTACGAGGAAAAAGTGTATATAAATACCACTATTGGATTAAGTATTACCTCGGACAAAACCGGGTACCTATCTGGGTAAAACCGGGACGTGTTATTGTTTTTTATACTGCCTTAAGTTTTCCCGCGTCGTTGCATTATTTCGTCAACAAAAGATGATCGTGTTACAAGTGTGTTTACTAAGGTTATATCGTCCTGTGTGTTGCTGAAGGCTCTGATCTGATTTCGATAATTAAGAAACTTTAACAGTTTTGACAATATTCAGGTAAATACTTTTTAGTGTGAATGATGTTAATTGTTGCAAATTAAAGTGTAAATAATTAAAAGGTTTGCTTTTACTTCGCCATGCTATTGGTTGATAATTCGTAATATTTACAAAATTGTATACTGGGGCAAAACCGTAGGGGATGAAACCGAGTACCCGGTTTTCGACAAAATGTATATAACAAAGAAACGAAAAAAAGGAGGTTATCAAAAGCACAAAATACCGGAGCATAATGATAACAGTGTTGATGAAAATATTATGCCAAGGCTAAAGGTTATTGCCAAGATCATATGGTTCATTAAAATGGAATGAAGGTTGGGTGCAGTTTCCCACTTATTCTAACTGGGTGGGAGGCTGAAAAATTAGATGAGTTCCGTTGTGTTATTTGCTAGGACCAGTATCTAATATAGGGTAAAATCGTAAAAACGGACCATATTTTAAATCGTTATTTTTTTGTATTCTTCTTTCTATTAAAAAGATTGGATATCTACTATTATTTGTTTAAAAAAAGTTAATTCTAATGAATCCCAATTGCAATTTCTTTTTTACTTGATAATGTCATAGTTGACATTAAATATGAGATTTTGTTCTTAACGTCCCGATTTAACCCCGGTCTCCCCTAGTACAAAATAAGTACTTTGCCTATCGGTTCGAAGCGTACCCCAAAATCGGGGGTCAGGATGTCGAGAATCGAAAGGGAGTTCCAAGAACATCGCAGCGAACAAGCGAAAAACAAAAGCCGTCTACAAATCGAGATATCGAAGAGCACGAGGCTAATTTAAGGGCAGAACAAAAGAAACCTGTCCCCGTGGAAACAAAGGTTACGACTCTCGAGTCGTTCTTCACGTGCATCTTCTCGGTCGACCGCGGCGCTGGCTCGCCTGGGCCCCCGGTTTTCTAAGCCCGGCGGGCACGGCCGCGACTCGGGCCCGAGCAGGAGGACGCGAATACGGCAACGATAGTAATATTAATAATAGGAATAACAACGAGCAAGGAGGACCATATCGA
Source organism: Andrena cerasifolii (assembly GCF_050908995.1). Taxonomy (NCBI): domain Eukaryota; kingdom Metazoa; phylum Arthropoda; class Insecta; order Hymenoptera; family Andrenidae; genus Andrena; species Andrena cerasifolii. The sequence continues at coordinate 6,307,673 of NC_135118.1, forward strand.
TAACCCCGTGCCGAGCGGTCGAACATTACCATAAATTTGAATGTCCGCGCGTTCTCCTTCGGCCTTCTCCGTCCGCCTCCCTCCTCTCTGTTCCTCTTTCTCTCTGGTCCCCGGGCAGTACGAACTCAACGGAGGATCCGTCCTCCTCCTTCATCCACGGCCTCACCTTTCTCCCCGTCGAACCGTCCCCCCGCGACTGCAACCCCTTTTACGGCTTACTTTATGGCAAAGACTCAATTTGGCCCCGGCAGTTGGTGCCCGTTCCCGGTGACTAATATACCGGGATGCACCGCGTGGGGTGCAGCCGTGATGCATCGTCCGCGATGCTCCACGTATGCCAGCCCACCCCCCCTTTCCTCCCGCGGGAGACGGAGCCCTACGGGACGGCCGTGATCGTCCCCATGAAAACGCGCCTCACGGACGCCACAGCGCGAACGATGCTTCCACCATTTAAATTCCTGGCAAATTTGCGAATGGATCCGACGCAGCTGGCCCTCCAATGCTCGGTACCCTTTGCCGAATTTTCAGTAGGCAGTTGAAAAGTGCCTGATGAACTTGTTTCCTTTTTGGAATCACTTTATACCATGCTTCTTCGGCCTTTCTCTTCTTATTCCAATCTTCTCCACGCTTCTACTTCCTTAATGATATACCCAGGGAACTTCTTCAACCAACCCAAGGAAGATTCGATTGGAAATTTTCCGTCGTAAATTCCTACCATCTCGAACCTCCTTGTGTCTATCGCTGCATCCCGCGAGCCACAGCCCGAGACGAGCGAGTATTCACGAGCGCACGCAGCCCGCGAGGACCATGAAGAGCAGCACGTTGGGCCTCGTCTTCCTCGCCGTGGGACATCGCTCCGCGCTAACTTACGCCGGATTACGGACACTATTTCATCGGAGTGCGGACACCCCTCGAGGCTGACCACCATTTTCCTCCTCTGCGTTTGCTTCTTTTTCTTCTTCATCTGGTTCCTCTCTGCTTCGAGTTCTCCGCCTTTGTCCACCCTCTTCACCTATATATTCATTCCTCGCTACGCGCTAACAAAGGAAAACACGATAGATCAACATTTCCGTGAAAAGGAACTTAGAAACTCAGCTTTTTTTGCTGTTGCAAATTCCATCTATCTCGTAAGGTATCCTCCAAAAGGCCTACAAGATATTCTAGTATTCAAAGGATGATTGCAATATCAATTACCATATTAACAGCGAAATCTATGAAAACACTGCAAACCCGTCTGCAGCTCAAAGATTCCTCAATCCTGAACAACAATCTCATTCGCAGGGACACTGCGTTTCGTGAAACGTGTCAGCGGCCAGGAGATATCCGCGTCGATTCTCCGGGGCGGTGGTGGAGCGCGTATCGTGGTGAAAAATCACTAGGCCAAGGTATGCAAAACGTGTGCGTGATTAAAGTGAGTCGCGCACCGGTTCGAATCGGGCCGGATTTGATCGGATTGGATCGGATCAGATCGGATCAGACATTGTATCGCAGAACTAGTTGCGCACTGGTGCGAATCGGATCGAATCGGACGTCGGTACCGTGCGCGCACCACGTCGTACAAGCAATAGCGAATCGAGATTGTCGATGCCTGGGCGCAGCCATGAACGAAAAGAAGCTATCGATCTGTCCTTTCTTCGTCGAAACCGATTAAAACCGATAGTTTACGTTTCTGCTGATCTGCCATGCTTCTATCAGGCTTTTCGATGTTCTCCACATTCGTGAACTCGTGGCTACAGGTCTCTTCAGAGGCAAGTAATTTGTCTTTAGTGGAAAGCACTACGGTTCTGATCCTATGCCGAAAAATTGTCAATTTATTTAAGTGGAATCGATGAACTTTTTTTCAATGCTTCTAGCTGACAATTCGCTAAGTAGGAGATTATGTGAAGTGTTATGTGCGGACATTGATATAACTTTATTTTCACTAATTTTAGTTTTTTTTTTTTACTAAATAATTTCAACACATTTGAATTCTTTACATTTGACTATGTAAATATGATTATGTCTCCTCGTATTAGTTTTATTTAAAACAACAAATTCCTTTACATTTCGTAAGCTTTTTGCAATCAGCTGTTTCGTATTAAACACTTTTACCCTGTGCTGTGATTAATGCAGAGCATTTAGCAATTAATTGCGGTGCCTTGTGGTAGATCAGACGTGGTACATTCGTTCAAGTGAAACAATACCTTAGTCACGCTACTACTTAGGGTTAAAGGTTCATAATCCTATAATCCAGTTTCTGGAGTACAGTAAATTTGTTCAATCCTCAGAATAGAGATAGCCAATCGCTATTCCATTCAGGTAAATCGGCTTCCACCGAAGTGTCTCCGAGTGTCATCGGGACACGTACTTCAACTCCTACTTCTACGTGGAAAGTTGCCCAAGAAAGTTGAATTTCCCGTTCCAGAGCCCAATCCATCTAACCGTCAGACCGTTCCACAGGTTTCCGCGGGCGACGAGGCAGGCTGCGCAACCAGTGCACAGCGGTGGACGGCGAAACGTGCGCGCCGGAACCGGTTGGGGGGCCAGCTATAGGTCGCCCTGGCGGGGCCAGATGGAGTCATCGAGGAAGAAGGAATCGGCGTGGTCAGGAGGACACCCCCGACGGCGTGGCGTTGTCTAGGAGTCGGCCTGGCCGAACGAGGAAGGTCGAGGAAGCAGCGGGTGCGCGGACTAGGACGAGACCGAGTCAGCTCCAGCTGCGCTGGAATGCCAACTTCCATTTAGCTGGGGTCCCTGCTCGACGACAGTGTCCCATTCGACTTAACTTCGAGGCTGTGTCTCGTCTGGCCTGTTCTAACTAAAACTGAATGGTCGCGAAGTCGATTGTCTTATTGCGAATCCGGGAATCTTCTTCGCTACGGGACCCAGCTGGCGCTGGAATGTGTCAAAGTAAACTTGGGAAGCTTGAGGATAATGGCAGGAGAATAAAATCGTTAATGGTATCAGGAAAGGGGCTTTAATTAACGCGTTGCATTTGTACACCGACCCTAAGGAATTAAGAAGGAAATAAATGTTTTGGAGGTGACAGAAATTGACGGTGAAACATGGAGCCGATAGGGAGCTGAGAAGCCGCCCAAACAGCAATCGGGCCCCGGCGCGCGAAGGTAATAATCCAATAAGCGAAATAATCGACGGTACAAAATGGTGGCCAGATAAGGGCGAAAAAGGGAAAGAGGGAGGCTGGCCGCGTGGCGGTGGAACGCGATCCGTGGCGCACTTATCTGGCAGTAAAGATGTTTACAGCGCGGTCTGCGTCGCCGCTATCACTATCACCCCGAAAGAACGAACCACTCTAATTGATTTGTGGCTCGGCCGCTATCGGTGCTCGTAACTTAAATTAAATTACACGAGCCAGTCCTTCCGCGGCGATTCGTCGAAAACTCATGCCACTGGACTGTGCGCGGGAGGTCTTCCGCTTCGGCCCACTCCCGCGTTCGATTTCCTGCGATTAATTTACGCTTTTCGAAATTCTAGAAACTTAGACGTAATTCGTTGCATTCCTGAACGGTCACCTTGTTCGCGCCAGAATTTGAAGAGAAATAGAAACAAGCTACTATGGATCCTGGAACGATTATCTGCTGGTTCACGTGAGCCTCTCGATTAAACCTAACCCAGAATCGAAAGAAATCTGGGTGCCTACCTAGCCGTAGAAGGGAACTGTTTAATCTGTTATCGGTGCTAGTGAATTCCCTTATTCCCCGTGTGTCTTGCGACGAATCGTGAGGCTCCTCTTTCATTCGGTTAATAGGGTGACAGAGTCAAGGATAGCGGTATCTAAATGGCCTTAATATATTACGATAGGTCGGCCAGGGGACCAGAAAGACTTGTTCGTTAATCCCGATTTCGTTCAACCGGACGAGACGGAATTCATGAAAACGTAATGCCCGAGATAGCAGCGTTTAGAGGAGCCGGAACGGTACTCCTGGATGGTTAATACGGGTAGCCGCGCCGGCTCGTTATTCCACCCCGAAATTGCTTGTCGATTATTCGTGAACAGCGAGGCATTCAATGTTCGCTGGGCATCAGTCGAGAAGCGACTCCACCGCCGGCGATTCGTTCGCTCCTAAATAAGTTCATTATCGCTCGCGACCAATCAGTGTCAACCCCTAGTGGAAGGGACTGTCGGGTTAATTACGATGCACGGTCATCTTCCGAGCTGGTAATTGATTTTTGCTCTTGATTGGACCTGTCTCTGGTTCGATGTGTACGAACACGAGACTTAATCCCCCGTAATCCTTGATGCTCTCCCGATCCCTCGTTTCCAGTGCACTTTTCGAGGAGAATGTCTACTAGGATGACTATTGGAAGGGCAGTGACTCTGGCTCAGTGGCGTCACCTAAGTAATACAGTAACTCATGGTGTCACCACCCATGGAAGAATGTTTTTATAGTTATAACTGACCACAGGGATACTTTCATAAAATGTAATAAATTTCTGCTCAAGCACTGCGCAACAATTTTATACCTGGACAGTCATTTTAATGTCATCCTCTCTGCGTCATCCGGTGCGGTTCGAGGCCTTCTAGTGACGCCACTGCTCTGGCATGTAAAATGCGATTTTCTAGTATACATTTGATAGATATATCTGGGTCACAGCGTCTCCAATATGATATCCCCGGATTATTAACTCAATGAGAGACGTCACCGATCCAATTGCTGAAAATTATCAAATTTTATATAGAATACCCTAGGAATTAGGTAAAAAGTATTGGGAGCTGCTTCTACATTTGATCTCTTTAATCTCTATTACACTTCTTATTCTCTAAAATTGAATGGTCTTTAAAAGAGGAATGCTATCCCACCGATAGTTTCTAAATCCCGAAAACTCATATCTCAGTAATAACAGTAAAGATAACAGATAATTATCAACTACAATCTACGTAACATACCAAACTTTCCATGCAACGCGTCCTTAAAATTCCCTCACGATACACTGCCACCAACAGAAGAAACCCCAGATGCAAAAGTCAGCCAGGACAACGAGGCTGCCCGATCAATAGGGCCCACGGGTTTACATTCCTTTATCTACAGTTTCCTGGTTCTAATGAAAAGCCCCAACACCACAAAGTATCGCGTGGCTTCCGCAAACGAGATACGACCGGTCCTGGGACGCGACTCGTACCCCCGTCGGTCGGCCGGTCCGAAGAACGAGGGACCACCCTGTCCAGTTTCGGAATTCGGCGTCCACGGGGACTATCTGTTGCCGCGCGACTAGGTACAAAACTGTCAGACGTGCACGAAAGTGGGCACCGGATATTCCCTGTCCTCTCGGGCCCCTATCTTATCGGCGACGTCGCCCAGAAAAACAACCCTCGTGGACCTCGTCGACTTGCACGACACGCTCCTCTTCTCCATCCCCCTTTCCCCTCCAGCCTCTACCTCTGCCCGTTCCCTTCTCCGGTTCGGCTCCTCTCCCTCCCCCCGCACGGGCCCACCCTCCGAAAAAATCGTGATTTAAGGTCAGCAGGCAAGCAAGGTGGGCCGAAGCAGGCTTCGGCCCGCGAGGCAGACCGTCGCCGGCTGAGACCCGTCCAGGACATTTATCCTGGAAATGAGCGGCCCAAGGGAAAAACAAAGGACCCTGCGATGCGTTGCAAGGGCAACGACAACGCTAGTTACTCGGTCACGGATTGTCTCGAGGATTAGGAAGCCTCTTTCTCTCCCTTCGCTCGTCCCCCACGGCGACGGCTGATCCCGCTCATTAACAGAGAATTACGCGACACGTCGATCGTTCTTGGCCGTCTCGAGAAGTTCATCGCGATTACCTATGGGAAGGGACGCCAATGGATTTAATTATTGGTGGATGCAGAGGGAGTTGGGGGAATCTGGAAGGATTCTGATCGACAAACTGTAAATGAAGGCGGAGGGTGTCTGAGGAAGTGAAGTTTTATGAAAGTTACAGGAGGTTTTCATGTCCTTGAAAAATAGACAGGTATAGGTAAGTTGTCCAGAGATCTTTGAAGTATGCATTTGTGGTTTTAAAGCTTGATGAAATTGCGCTTGATGAAACAGCGAGTCCTCTAGATACAGGTACCTAAGGTAAATGTCCCCATTTCTACTCATGTTCCCATTTTTGCTCATTTCGTATTTTTATTATTATTATAAGCGTTACGTTTCTACTGTAGTTGCAACAAAATAATTCTAAATTATTTGAACATTTACGCGAGTGTTGCACGAGCTTGGGGCTAATCAAAGTGCAGCATAAGGAACGAAAAACTTTTTAGGGGCTCATGATTTTTGGATCGTGTTCTAGCTGGTTGTGCTAAGGAACAGCGTCGCTATTGGTATTCGATAATTGGGCAGAAAATAGTTTTTGCAGTAGAAGTTGTCATTTAATAACACAAACTGATACCGTAGTGTGCTCTGGATTTAGATTTTTTTACTATTTTTAGTTTTTTTAAACAGGTGAGCAGGTTAGGGTCAAGTGAATCACCGTCATGTCCGCATTTCTACTCACCAAAATTTTAGTAACAGAACCTCACAATTCAATGTACGCTGTAACCTTTATTTCTATTCGAAGGCATTTTATTTTTTGTTTATCATTATTTTATGCTATACTGTTGTGTTATAAAACCTCTCCATAAAGGATGTAACTTATTTTAACGTAAAAAGGCAACATATTATATGAGTAGAAATTTAATTAAAAATTACTAATAGTTAAACATCTTGAAAAATCTTTCTTAAATAGCTTTCGAATTAGTTGATTTATTATTAAAGAATTAATCAATTACTCTGCAACTTTTGATTACAAACAAATTTTTTACACCTTCTTTATGACAAGTAACCTCTTAAATGAGCAGATATTAGGACATTCACCTTACTTATTTAGTCATTCGTCCATGACAAAATTAAATAATTGCACTAAATAAGAGGAAAATCGAGATACAACGTGCACAATAGGGGTACTAAACATTCAATACCACTAAAAAGTTTCCCATTTTCGCTGAAAATTTTAAACCCTCATCAAACAACTATAGTGCAATATTCAATGACACAAGAACGTAAAAATCATCCCTTGTTTCCTTTTATAAACCGGAGCGACCGTGCACACAGGTGGCGAGAAACCTAACACGTCACCTGCCCCCTCTGAACTTTCCATTTTTCCCAAACGTTGAAACTTTTGAAACGCGACTGCTTCGTCAAAGGATGGATAAAGAGCGGGGTGATAGTGTTTCGCGAAACGGAATCTCGTCATTGTATCTGAAAGCCAGCGACATTACTCGCATGGCACGACGACTCGTTGTATAGTCGATAAGGATTTCAGGTGCGATGTTACGTGCATGTCGCAGAACAATAAACCTCGCGGGGTGAGCCACTTCGGAGTCAGCTTTCCGCGGCATATCAAAATTTACGACTAAGATTAATATTCCTCTCGTGCCGGGGCACGGTGTATTTGTTCAGGCTCCTCGAGATCGAACGATACCGCCATTAAATATAATTACCGTGCTCCTAAATTACATCGAATTAACAAGCTTCCCTCTTGGTGGTGCGTCCATACACGCCTCAGTTTATCCTTTCCGTTCATTTGCAACACACGAGATGTACCTTCGGCAGCGGTCTTCTTCATGCCAAATCGAAGATCAACGATTACTCCGCTTATCCAATGGTCATTATTTTTCAGAAACCGTACAAAAGTCAGTTCAATGATGCACGAAATCTTCGCTCGAAGGCAGACACTCACGCAGTCCTACATTTATTCCCTTTCATCGCTTGCTGTGTGTTCGGAGAAGCGATCAAATTAATTAGATACCAAGAAGACAAACTCCTCTCATTATACTTTTCCATGTCACAGATTCGATACTACAAAAACCGCGTAATCTTGATTTCGCTCCAGAAATTATCACCAAAACGACGCTCCAAAGAAGAAAGCAGCTCCATCAAAGACCCACAGATAAACAATTTATTAGCTCTGAAGGGACCTAAGATCTTCCAGGAACCTTTAACCCCAGAATTCCATAGAACAGTCAAGTGTTCTGAGAATTCTCTAGAAACGTGATAACACCTACAACCTCAACTCCATCAACAAAAATATCTCGCCTGGTTCACTAAAAATTCGTCACTCTTCGATTGGAAGCCAAAAAGGGGGACACCCGAGACAGTACCTCTTCCAGCAATCCCACCCCACTGAAACGTCTCGTCAACCTCCAGCAGGCGGCTATCGAGCGTCCCCGCTCCATCCTGATCGATCTTCATAAATTTCCAGCCCCGTCGTCCGCCTTTCTCCGCCGCGTGCACGCTGCCCGGAGCAGCGAGTCGCGAACAGCCACGAGATAAGTCCGCTCGCCGCCGACAGGAATACCGTGAGAGAGGTATTCCTCCCTCGAATACGTGTGGCCACCCTAGGGACGTCTCGCGTCCCCCCTCGTCCGACCCCTCGTTCATTCACGCGAGAACCTTCCCATTGATGGTCGCCCTGGTGCCGAGCCGGGAGTCGAGAGGAAGCCGCGGCACGTCCAAAGGAGGAAACTATGCGACGCGGATGGCGTAACGAGGAAGGACCACGCATTAATACCCTTCCCCTCCCGGCTCCCTTTGTCCCTTTCCCACCCCTAGCCGCTCGTGAGAGCGCGCGCCGAAAAAACACAGGATCCTAAGATCGCGGCGAGGCCTGCTCCTAGGGCACGCTCGTGGACCCTCGACGAGAAAAAGCGGACGGATCGGTGCTCGGCGACAGGACGTTCCAAGGATGTCGCGGTCACACCTGCGCGTGGAATGCGCGTCCCACCGGGCCCCGGTGGGACACAGTTTTATAGTAATTGATCGTATCGCGGGGACGATTCCGATCCTCTGGACCATCGCTGGTAGGCTGGGTGCTGAATGGAAGGTCCGCTCTGGTGGAGAGAGTTGGACTTGCTTTGTTTGTTTAGGAGCGAGTGGGTTAAATGCTCGCTTGGCATTTCGCTCGTGGACGATGTTCATTGGCGGCTTGTCTATTCTCGAGAGTGTGGCGCAAGTCGCGTTAACACCAGTGTCGCGGAGCTGGAATTAAAATTCGGCTGAAGGTGTCGAATGGAACAGTACAGGACACGCTGTTCCCCGGAGAGACAAGCAGCCAGATTCTTAACTGGCGTTAAATTAAGAACGTTCGATATTAGGTAAATCACTTAAAAGTCACCGGCAACAGGAGATACATCGATCCGTGTACCTTTTCACGTTATCGGACCAGAAGTCGCTTTCGAAACTGCCGCCGCCATAAATCCTCTCCTTTCCAACATAAATTAACTGCTTAGCTAACACTCGGTAAACGCCCGAAGACGAACATTGTTCCGTAGTGAACACCGCTGGACAACCGCCGAATTCTGCCGTCAGGATTGAAGACACGTTACAATGGGTAAATCACTCATAGGTAACCACCGGGGCAAACCTTTTCGCTTTGTCCAACCAGAAGGTCCCCTTGGAAGTTACGCCATAAATCCGCCGCGCGGTGGCATCAATTAACCGCAAGTAAATACGAAAACACCGGAGCACGCGCGACATCACGCGAGCTCACAGTCGGACACTTTCCACGCCGCCGTTGGAATGAAAAGCCCCCCAGAATAGGTAAATCACTGAAAAAGTGACCGCCAGGCGGGACAAACATCGATCCATGTACCTCTCCGCGTTATCAGGCCAGGAGTCAGCTCGGAGGCGCGCGACGCCGTAAATCCTCTCCGTTGCTACATAAATAAACCAACGAACATTCGTAAACGGCCGAGCACATCCAGCGTTTGTCCCGCGCCATCGGGACGACCGGGCGAGCGTTTAATTGTGCCCGAAGCTGGTAACGCCTGATAATAGGTGGATCCGCTAATAGATATAATAGACGAGTGGGGACTCGTGGCGAAGGCGGGTTCTCACGCGACACCCGTATTTTCCATCGAGCGGCGTGATTTACCGTTTCCTGCGCGAGCCGCGGTCCGAGCGGGAGAACAATTCCAAGTATCTCGGAGGAGGGTCGAAGGACAGGGAGCCGCGGTGGCTGCAGGACGTTCCAAGGATGTCTCCGCGACACCTGAAAGCCCCGTTCGCCGCGACCGCTCGTTGCGTCAGAGGGTCGCGGCGCGGCTCTGACGATTTGTCACCGTCCGTTCGCGCCGTTAGGAGCCCGTCATTATTTTAGAATAATCTAAAACCGATGGTGATTAGTGGAGGAGCGGGCGTCACCTGCGCGATCAGCTTCTCGTTTATACCGGCGCCGCAGCCCCGGACCCTTCCGCGACCGATTTCCCGCCGCGGACGCGCTACGTTCCGACTATCCATCATCGACGCCGCGCGGCCCCTTCGACCTTGTACACTGGCGCGGATCGGTTCGCGGGGCACCGTGTCTGAAAACGCTCCAACAATTCGGGTAACGAGGGACCGGTGTCGTGGGTGGAGATGGTGGGCTGAGTTTTGTATACTTACTGGGGTGGTGGGTTGGTGAGAGATTTCTGCGATGTGGATTTTTAAAGGGAGGCATACGGAGGGGTGTTTGGCGATTTTGGATCAAGGTGGGTGCAGGGATTGGTGCAGATTTCTCAGCAGTTTTCGGTGTTATTGAGATGTAGTGGTCTGGACCTCGAGGATATTGGAAGTGTTTTCTACAGTAGGTATCCTTTTTATAGGCAACTGATTAAATTAAACCGGGTGTAGACGCATGTCGGTCTTTTCGACCGACGATTTCATTTGTTTTGAAACATGATCCATAGCGTTCGATTGTTTACTTTTTCCGTGGAGCTATTCCCCCTTGAAGGAGTTCTTGACTTATTTATGTTACGGAGCGAAACTTAGTGCACTCGTGTAGGTTTTAAATCGTACATTTTTACGCGTCGGTCTTTTCGACCATAGCGCGCCTGCTAACGTTAGTCTCATTTCGTTAGTCTCATTTCGTCTGTCGCATACGACGCGTACTGTGTGGCAATCATGGCTAATACTAATTTCCGAGATTTCTTATTGATTGAAAATATTGAAGACGAGATCAGTGATTCCGCAGAAGATTCCAATTATGTTATACAATCCGATCACGATACAGATGCGGAAATTGATTCTGCGGGTATAGAGATATCAGATGTAGAGGAGGCGTGTACTTTGAGTGAAGGAAACGTAAGTATTTATTCTTTATTCTCAAGATGCAGTTTCTAATCCGAGGAAAATATAAATATTTAATACGTTTATGAAACCACAAATTTATAAGTATATTTTTTGAAAAACAAATATAAATATAAAATATGTTAGATATTAATTTTATTTTTTGCATTCGCATACATTTTTATATAACATTTTATTTTTAAAATCAATTACAATGCATCATTTGTATAAAAATAAATTTTCCAGAACTCATAATATTATAATACGATTAATCATTTTATCATAAAAAATGAAAATTGTTTACGTATAACGATTCTGAATTAAGTAAAATACAATGATATGCATTATTTATATTATTTTAGTCCTTTTATTTAGTTATTTCTGATTACATTACCATCGGTCGAGATGACCGACGTGCGCCTACTAACGTAAATTATTTGGCGCGCCTACTCTCGGGTTAAGTGCGAAGAACACTGTAATGGTCTGAAAAGTAAGGGTGTTTCGGGGAATTGTTTTCAACCAAACAACGCAAGTAAATCAATGCATTGCTCGTTAGTATAGTTAATATGTACATATCGAAGGGTAAAAACAAATTTTTGTCAATCAAATTCATAAATCCGTTTCCGGTACACCCTTCGCTGAAATGTGCGCAGCGGCAAAATTGTACCTGTCACGTTGACTGTGCCTTAGCCATATGGTTAATCTGGATTTAGAAAGATAAAAGTATTTAGAAACTAGAACTCTAAAACTACGTCTATTATGTGAAAATCAAAAAAAGTACCACTGAAAAAATCATATTTTGGGGTAAAGATGTTGACAAAAAAATAGGAGCCTGTTAATTTAAAAAAAAACTGATCGTCACGTAATAGAGGCGGGGTTTTCGTTCAATATTGGTCTTGCGCGTGTCAATTGTCCGTCGAATAAAAAAGTTAACTTTGTCCGTCGAATAAATTCTCATCGAATACAAAAATTAACTTTATTCGTCGAATAATCTAAAGTTAAAGTAACTTTTATTTGATCCTTATTTAAATAATTTTTTATTTAGTTAATTCCCAACTCTGCTTGAAAATAATACACTGGATTACTTCTTCATTAAATCCTAGCTTCCTGTTTGTTAGGTTGTCATACCTATCCTTATTTACTTTATTTTTCTGCGGGACAAGGTAGAAGGAAGGCTAAATGAACATCTTATAAATTAATCTGAGTTGCTAACAGATTGAACTTACAGATAAGAAAAATTTGGTCTCAACTGGTTAACAGTCTATTGGTCGGTACTGTACGACAAATACGGGGAAACATTTTAGATCATCATATATTATGTACAAAAAAATATTGCAAAACTAGGGCGTTTTAGTAAAATTAATAGACTAGAGATAATATTAGCTTTAAAAAATAACTTTTAACCCACTGAATATCAACGTATTCGTTTAATGTCTCAGAACATCCAGTGCAATGGAGTAAACAATATGACCCCGAAATAGTTTATAGAGAATTGTGATTTTCATTTGTTAATACAAATAAAGTGCTAATATCTGGCTGAACAAGCGAGAACTAGCTTTGGTCGGTACTGCACGACTCTCCCCTGTCTTTCAGAAAATGTAAATAAGAAAACTCGATTTTTCCGATTTTTTACAGTGGTCTCCCCGCTTAAGGATTTCGGCTGGGTTCCTTCAGTGTTTTCACCTGATTTTCTGAGGTGGCGCGTTCATTAATCAAAAATCACTTTACGCGCTTGACACTGCCGGTTAGAGAGATGAGGAAAGAGTCTGTCTGTGGCAAGGTCCTGGGACTGAGGCCCCCAGGCAGGTAAGAAACCGTGAGTTTCACGAAAACCGACGTTAATTATTCGAGGACGGTCAAGGATCCTGGCGTTCCTCCCTGGTCTCGTAGGCCACTTGGTGGGACGTCTCGTTCGCACGCCACTTCAGTCCCTCGTAAACGCGGAGGCCTCGTGCCAAAATACGATATTTCACGGTGACGCAGCCCTAAGAAGCGTGTAATATACGCCTGGCAATTTGTCCGTTCCTATGCTGCTTGTTCGACCGTGGTTTAAAGCGTCCAGGAGCCTCTGCAAGAGCTCTCGAAGCTTTTCTTTCCATACTTTCTTTCAACAGACGAGCAACAGCAAACTGCCCCCAAAACTCTGAATGTTCAGAATGTTATCGGTTAAGAATTGAACGGTAGGAAAGTGAGAAGATGGAGGAATAAAGGGAAGTCGGTTGAAGACTATAATGAATGAGGTTACTCTATATCAGTGTTTCCCAACCTTTACTGAGTCGCGATTCCCTCTTATAATATTCAAATAACCTGCAACCCCCATATAAGGGAAGGAAAATTTTACAAGGTACAGAAAACACGTTAAAAACAGGTGTTTCAGAATATAATTCTATCTTAACAATATTAAAAAAAAATTCAGGAACCGTTGCGACCCCCCTGAAAACACTTCGCGACCGACAGGTTGGGAATCACTGCTCTATATATTGCAGAACCTACAGAATTCAATACAACAGACATGTCAATGAATGGAAATCAATTTTGTTCATTGTTACGATCGTAGTTCATTCACACCATCAAGCACATCTCCGTATACTACACTGCTGTTTTCTAACCCTCAGCAGACAACCACCAAGTCACCATAGGTATCTACATAGCTACAATCATTCGACTATCCAAGAACAGCAGAAACATGCCACGTACGCCGTTGTTAACCAATTACCACCAGCTAAACGTCCGACGACATCACTCCGCAGCGCTCCGATCCGGTGGTCCCTCGATCTATCTCGCACATTACCCTCTACACAGCAATCAAACCCGCGATCGTCGAGGCCCGCGTCGTTGCAACACCAGCGGCCGACAAGGAAGCCCCAAAGGAAAAACAAAGGACCGAGAGTAGCGATCGTGGTCCCCGTAGTCGAACGAGCAATTCGCCGCGACTGTTCGGCCGCGGTGGTCCGGGACCGCGCGATTTCGTCGGGCAATTTATTAGCCATTATCTGAGACAATGCGGCTACCTGGGCGCCAAAGGGCGCGTACGGTTTAAAAGCGAGAGGAGGAGGAGGAGGCGCGAGGGCGCGTTCGCTGCTGAGGAGAAAAGAAACGGCGGCGACGACCGAGGAAGAAGAGTCGAGCGGCGTAAAAGAGGCGAACCGTTTGGGGGACAGGGGACGGGTGCAGGTGGGGCGGCAGAGGGTGGAAAGGGAGTCGATCCAGGGAGTATATACATAGGTGGGCCGCATATAGGAGAGTATGCACCTCCGATCCTCTTCTTTGACACGACGAGGAGGGAGGAAGATCGCGGCCCCGCGGTTGCGAGACGGAGAGGTAGGCGAAGTGGAAGAAAAAGTCGCCTAATTGATGCTTCGTCTTTGTTTTGGTTAATTCCAACATGGTTCGGCCATTAAAACGTCCCGCTGTATCGGCGGGCCCGATCTCCGGTGCGAGATAAATGATGACACCCGCTCCAAGGGGTACCATACTTACCACCACCACCCGACACTACCACCAGCACCGTCATCGCCGTCCCCCTGTACCCACGTATCCGTCACCACTACCACTCCTCCCGGATCACCGTGGCGACGGCGTACACGCCGCGTTTCCTTTCCTTTCGCTCACCGTCGACCCTCTCCACGCTTTCCCTCCTCCCCCATCCTCTCCGGGCCCCGTATCGCTCGCCGGTCCCGCGGGACGCGGGGCCCGGATCGCGCTTTTCGAAATCGCGCTTCCATGAAAAACGGTTCGTGGAGCGAGGAAAAAGTGAGGGGACAGGGGCGCGGAATTACGCATGCTTCCCGGGCGAAACTCGTCGTTTGTTATTAATGACGCGTCGCTGGAACGATGAAAGACACTTAGAGCGAGCAGCGACGGCACTGTCGAAGTGTTGCGTAACTACGTGCGTTCGAGGGGCCCTATCTCGCGGGTCCCGCGGAATCGTCGAGTGGCATCGATCAGAGGAGGCGGTTTCCGCGACTGGATCCTGCGCGAGGCGGGATCGAGGTCGCCGCGCGGACGATCGGCGGGCGAGGAGACGGGAATAAGGTCGAGAGAGTCGCCTGCGCTCGGCTTCGCCCGCTCCGAACGTAGATATCATATCGGAGAGGACGAGCGACCGGGAGAGTGTATAAATTTGTAAAGCCGGGAGCCGGGCCACTCAAGCCCGAGTGGCATTAACGGCCGGCAATCGCCACTAAAACACTGAAGTATTAATGTAAAACACATTCTGATAGAGATACCCCCACACTGTGCGCGGGTCTTGAGCCGCAGGTACCTACCGTGTCCTGGACGCTCGACTTCCGGGGCTGTCGCGATCCCTGGCGGACACTTTGGTAGAGACTCGAAGATGCTTGCAGGGATTTGAATCGGTTTTAATGTAGCAGTTGGTTAACTGAATTGATCCGGATATACGTAACTCGTTGAGCATAGAAATCGGGATAAAATTCCCATCTTTCCATGTAAAAACAGATTTGTGACTGTGCTGAAAGCGAACGGGTAGCAGAATCTTTTAGAATGATAGTCTCCTAAACTATCTTTAACTTCTAACGTCGTACCGAATGGTACCTACTCGATGGGAACTAGTGTTCCTGATTTCTCCATATTTTTTGTTTTCCTCGAGAAATCAGAAATGGGATCATATTTCTTGAGAATTCTCGAGAATTCTCGAGAAATTGAATAAATATTGCAAATAGTATATTTTTGTAATAATGTTGATAATATTTATCAAAAACACAAGAAAACTTTAACTAAATTATTCCTGTCTAATTTATACAAAACTTGTGTAAATTAAGAAATAGATATTAAATATAATTGGTAAATTTATTTAGTTAATACAAACTTTTTACAAAGCGAAACATTACTTTTTGGGTTTAAAATTTATTTTTAAATAGCACAATGCGTCTAATGTAGCGTCAGCGAATCTATTTCTTTTTTGTGGCAAAATCTGTTACTGTTATATTTTCACGTTTTATATATATCTGGCTTGGCTGTTAAATGAAAAATTGCGTCTTTTGACCCTTTCGGAAGAAATTCTGGATGATTCAAAAATTTTATACGGGATAGAATAGTCTTATCTCCTCTTTTCTATATTTCTTCTTTAATAGCCACATGAAACTCATTAGGTACTTAATTCAGTATACAATTTTTCTAAAAGTTTAAATAAGAATTTAAGAACACCTTCGGCAGTTAATAATATCGAATCTTTTGTACTGTGATTTTCTATTGGTATTCATATAGGTTCTAATGTTATTAATAAGATGTATTATAAATTGTAGATGTGTTTATACGTTCGCGATTAACTAGTAATACATTCATTTACGAAAAAAATGAGATTTATAACATTTTTCCTAGACTTAAGTTTCTCGAGAAATTACAGTATTTCTCGAGAAATAAGAAATAAGCAATTATAAAATTTCTCGAGAAATTCCCGAGGAGCATTCTCGAGAAGGAACATTAATGGGAACGAACATTTTTTAGTTTGAAGATCTTCAATAATCCACTTTCGATATTACCTCATCTCCCCACGTACCTACCTATAAGAATTCGCAATAGATTATCCACCGAAAAAATTAAAGCAATATTTTAATATTAGAGTATAATACTAAGTAATTCTAGAAGCATTACATTTGAATTTATTCTATATTCTGCGTTTAATTTGCAATTTCTGTAGCGACTGGGAGGATTTGTACTTTTTGGAATCATGTCCACGACATGTTCCTCGACATTTTCCGACCCTCCGGCATATAAGAGTGCAAGTGGTTAGTTTGATATCGTGCCAAGAGCGATATTTCTTGATTCGGTCGCGTCTGGTCCCCGACAGGTTGTGTAGGTACGGCGCATCGTATCTGACGCTGTTAACACGTAATTTCGCATCGAGTGAAAGGGTGACGAACGTTTCGCAAAAGGAACGCATCTGATGAACGTTCTCGAAACGTCGAGTTATCGGCGAAACCGATGATTTCGAGCCAACTAATTGCCGCCACGTGCAAGGCGGCGATCATTCCGCTTTATCTGCTCGCAGCCGCCTCGGCTCGCGAAACCTGTTGAGAAGGTATTTCAGTTTGCGCGATCCACGATACTCGGCTATCGCTTCCCCCTCAGCCTGCTTCGTACGAAATTGCAGTAAAGCGTTGAGAAACGAGATTGATGGATCGTAACAAAAGGGGAAAGCTGCTCTCAAGAACTTGTAACGGATGCGTTCTTATTTTTAACTTCGTTTCAGTTGATTTATCTGTACATAAATTGGGCCAACACGAGAAGCGGATGCGTCAAAGCAAGAATTTAATAAGACACTCAAGTCCAAGTATCGACTTGAAAAATGATATGTCCTTAGCAATTAAATAACATCTGCCATCCACAGTCACAGAAGCTTTTTCAACTTTCACACAACTGCTCCTACTCTCCATTAATGCAGTAGCGCACTCAGAATTTAATCTTGGGACAGCCGAGTTGAAGGAATAAAATTCATTAGAAGATTATAAAAATTGATTTACAGAATAAAGTCCATTTTTGTTTACAACGCTCTTGAATCACTTCAGTCGTGATTACATTAATCTTCTTTTTCTCTGAGGGGTGCTAGGGCCCCTTGGCCCCCCTTTGGATACGCCACTGCATTAATGTACATGTACCGTACATTTTAACTTCCCAAAATTTTCTGCAGAGCTCAACAAAAACTCCGACAATTCCACTTCCCTTTCACTTACACCCCTCGCCATCCACCCACGCAGTTCCCGCCCTCCCTCCGCTTCCGGTACCAAAAGGGTTCACCATCTCCTCGTCAACAATAAATAGTACCTGCGCAATCGTCGAATCTTTCCGTAGGCGCGAGCAACGCTCCGAGCATCTTGCACCTGATCGTTCCCCATTGAAAGAGGAAGAGAAGGGAGGAGAGAAGGAGAGAGTAAGAGGAGGAAGACTTGAGAAAGAGAAAGGGATGGAAGGAGGATAATTCCGTGAGGGGAGGAGGGAGCGTTCCATCGCGACGACGGGCGTTAATTACCGTGGGCCGCGGTGTATCTGGCCGCTCGAGCATGGGACGATGGAGGACGCGGAGGGGTGTGGGACGGGGAGGACGCAGAAACAGAATGAATGGCGGCGGTCGCGCAACGGAGGAGGCGTTTAATTAAATTAACGCTTAGCGAGATTAACAACAGAGGTGCGAGCCAGAGATCCGAGATGCATAATGAGTAGCCGAGTGACCCCACCGACTCGTCCTTCCTGCCCGCCCTCTCCCTCTGCCCCACGAGGCCCTCGCACCCCACCTCGATCGCCCTCCTGTTCGAGATTCTTTGGGTGGTCTGCCGCCTCCGTCCCTGCTCCATTCGGGCTCGTTACCGAGCCTGGCGACATATTTTATTGCCACTTTTCGTCCGGTTGATTATTTCACGCTTTACGAGGGCCCTGCGGACCGCCGCGGACTCGTCTCCTTCGGCACATCCAGTCACCATCGACGCCGACGGTCCCCGAGAGTTCCGAGACCAGCCGCGGGGCAACGGAAAACACGGGGATCGAGAACGCGTGCTCGACAACCACTCGACGACACTTCACCGGCTCTCCTCAGTTTCAAGTGTCGTTGCTGTCTTCCACCTGGCTCCTCTTCAGATCTTCCGTGGCTTTCTTTTCGCTCTGCTTAACGCTACGGTGGAAAGGTTAGCCAAGGACCGTGGAATGCTTCTTTCTCTTTGACGGTCAGGTAGCGACGCTGAGGTTCCGACGATCTAATAAGTTCGAGGGTCACGTTCTCTGAGGCACTGCGGTAATTGGTCAGCTCTATTATTTCGTGGCTCTGTATGGACGGTTACAAATTCAATAAACCCGGGTTAGTTTAACGGCCACGCGGCGAATAGGGCGGTGGGCGAGGTGGTTTAATGATAAAAGGACTAGATCCACGGAAAGATAACGGGTGGAGTAATTAAATTCGAGTTGATTTTATTGCCTCGAACAGGGACGCGTTTATGTGGCTTTTATGCCCCCGCGAGCAAATTCTGAGGCAACGCTTTTGATGCCGCGTCGAGACGAGCATTCTACGCCTGTCGGTCGCTTCTTCGACACTTTATCGCTGCAATTTCATGCCGCGGCTGCAAATCCCTCAGACGAAATGCTGCTTATTCTGATTAACCACTGCGTCGTCAGCCTGTCGTTGGCGCGCGATAAATTTCAGAGGCAGTCAGCTGGGAATACAAATTTCTGATGGGGAGGGCTTTTGGATCGCTGGGGGGCCGAGCAGAGCTGCAATGACACTTCTGCAATGTTTCGGTGCCCCTGGGGGATTTTTTGGGAATTGGAGACAGACTGGTGTCACTTCCTTAACGAAGTAGAAACCTAAACCTTGAAGAAAGCGAAGAAACAACAGTTGCGACACGAGCAAAGGTTCCCAATCACCAGAGCGTCGTCAGAATTCCAACCGAAGGAGGACAGTTCGCTCAGAATTCGTCAAACACCGCCCAGCAATTTGCATCGTCTTATTGTACGTCAGCGAACAATGACGAACGATAATCGACGAACGAGATTTCTTTTTTAGCCGTACACAATAGCGTCGATTGTCCCCATGTAGGTATACAATGACCGTGGCGCGTGATTGTCCCCATATTACAGACTTTCGTCTTGCTTTCGGACGCTTGGGTACAGGAAATCGGTAAGGGTACGTATTGACGAGGCGTCGGTCACGTCACGGCGTACCTTGTCGATTGCAACAGCGAGTGGGTTGATTAAAAGTCGACGCGTACCGCGTTTAACTTGTCTAGCCGTGAATCACCGGCCCTGGGGACGCGGCTCTAGGTCGGTGCTGTCGCTCGTCGTCAGGTGCACCTGCGATAATTACGAATTTGACGCGTGTACAGGTGTATTCCTGTGGATCAGTGACGTGGAGTGTCTTTTGCGAATACGATTTTGAAAATAGTTAGATTTTGTAACGCGAAGACCCTGGGTGACTTCCAGAGGCGTTGTCAGGATTTCCTTCAGGAAGGGGCAAGAAATAGTGAAACTTTTATTACATCTTACATATAATTAGATATACAAATATATCTGCACACAATGTGGAATTACTTCACAATTTAATTTATTTTTATTTGTATTAAATTAATTTAATTTTGGACGAACGAGTATTTAATTTTTTATTTTTTTCTTGTCCCAGGAGGAGGGGGCGAGCGCTCACCCCTGTCCCATCTTGGTTGCGCCCATGGGGACTTCGAAGTAGCTACATAGCTGTTTTCAAATTTTGCAACAGGTACTACTCCATTAATTTCGAAGCAGGTAGGTACTCAGGAGCAAAAATACGACAAGACCTATTAACACAACATTCTTCCCCCGCAGAGCACAAATCCCAAACATTCCATGACCACTACACACAGTCCTATATTTCACCCGAAGCAAACATGTCACCCAACCCATTCGATGATCCAGAATACAAGCGCTCGGTTCTCCACCCCCGCCCAAGGTACACAAGATCGAGCTTTCCAAATCGATGCCCCACTATCGATGTTGACATTAACAAAAGGTGTCGGTAGCGTGTGTCTATTCTCTACGTATTCTACGCGCAGTGTCTGTTAGTGTCTTCCACGTAGCCGATGACGAAGATACGCCGCCGAGCGTGCCAGCAGCCACCCGCGCAGCGGGCACGTGGCTGCCCATCCTGTCACGTACCACGAGCTACATCGTCATCGGCCAGCGTTTCTTCTTTTCCACCCAACCCCTTCCCACCCCTCAATTCGCGTGGCGGACTATTGTCGCCAAGCCCGGCGCTTGTATTCCAGGTAAACCCTTACAACGGCCGGCCATTGTCGTCGTCGCTGAGGGCGACACGCCGCCATTCCTCGTCGCGCATAGCAAACGGATCGAAATGAATCATTCCGATTCGTATGAAAATCAGCCGAGTTTGTCGTGTGCCTGGATGGCCGTCGATCGTCCACGTTCGAAAGTTCTTCTACCCCGAAATTGTTATAGAACGCTTGGAACGGTGCGAGGATAAAGGGGACATTGTTATGCGAGCTGGGTGACTAGTCGATCCCAGCTATCCTTAGACTAACTGACGCACAGTGTAACGAGTATAGGGTAAAGGACCCAATTACTGCCACCTACCCAATTACTGTCACCCTAAGCTGTTTTACTTAAAATAACGAATAAATCTTGCGAAATGATACATAAAAAAAAATTAGCATACAATTGAAGCTGTAATTTATACGATACAAGAAACAGCACTTACATTTTTCTTCGTTAATTTGGATGAAACGATCGAACATTTTAAACGGATGTTAGGAGAGTGAAAACGATGACTTCGTTACTAGCAAAAGAGGAAACAAAACGTTAAAGAAAATGCTGTAATTGTAACATTTATGCTATTAACATAACAAAATATAATGTTTTAGATAATATAAGCATTATAGGAAGTAATAACGATCGGAATTCAATGACTCATTAAGTCTGTTTATTTATTAATTGGGTGACAGTGATTGGTACAAGCGTTTCAAGCATTTTGGTATTACTGTCATAGCAGTAGTTGCTCATGTAGATGAGACAACATAACCTGAAAATGAGATAAACAGTATTAGGTTAGCTGGCAGTAATTGGGGTGTCAGTAGTTCAGTCAAATACATTTTAAGGGTGTCAGTAATAGATCCTGAAATATATTTTTGAAATTGATGATTTTATACATAAAAATCGAAGTATTAAGATCCACCAATTTTTTTCACCAAGTAAACATATTGAACAATAATATATAACAAGAACAACATATACTTTTAGTCTATAAGTACAAAACTACAAGATAATGTCAGAGTCAACGCTAGGGAGGGTATAAAACCACTGATGTCTCATCATAAAATAATTTGTGTCTATATTTTTTTTAAGTTTTTCATGACATTTTTTATACTTTTCAAGTCTCTCAAATACGTATTTAAACGATTGCGGGTAGTTTACCCTCCAATAAGGGTGACTGACGACAAGAACATCGTCCATACAGTAAATTATGACGCAAATGAAATTTATATGAAGTTTTACTCAACACAATTTTGTACCCCGTATGAACTTTGGAGGAATGGTTTCACCCCCTAAACATTCAAGTAGGCCAAAATAAAAAGAGACATATTTCTTATTTTTCAGTCCCCTAAAACATATCCAAGAACCTGAAAATTTTATATCTTTGGGGGTTGGCAAAATATATTTTGCTTATTTTCAAAAACGAAAGAAATAAAAGAATGTATAAATACAAGAAAAATGGAGTGGATAAATATTTCCTATGTGTAGTCTGTGGCTACTTGCGTGTGGCTATTCGACTTTGAATGTAATTACTAACTTTAAGGGGGTATTCTACCCAAAAATTCTATTTTTTTTTTTGTTTGATTTTCAAATATTTTAGGGTTTCGAAAATATGTCTCTAAAATATTAAGGTGAAATTCAAAAAACTCCCAGAGTTATAGGGGTTTAAGGCCGCAGCGTGGCCGGCAGTCGTTCCCTCGACCCTTGTATCTAAAGAGGCTATGACTGCCAGCAGAGAAGAGAGAGCTGCCCAACATGATTTTTTTGAAGCTCAGGAAGGATTCCTCTACGGTCCTGGTATACCAGATTAGGGATAAGTTACAGAAATTAGTTGTTATCTACCGCAACTTCAGTCGTATAGGTCGTACTGCATGAAAAACTTTAAACGCGTTTTTCTCGAAACAATTTTTTTAAATCGGGCGCACATTTTTCTCAAAAACTACTGGACCGATTGAGCTAAAATTTGACACACATTCAAAGTGAATGTGTACCTATAGCCGGAACTAGAATTAAATCAATAGTTTTAATACAAACTTCCCGACACCTTGTTTTAGCTCAAGAAAAGTCGAAAAAATCAAATATAAATTTTTAAACAGCTGTGATTTCGGTAACAATGTCCGGACATGGTTACATCTAGTTCGGGCGATAACTACACTCATATAGATTAAAAAAATCTTTGATACTTTCGTTTCGGATGACTAGGACGGCCGCAATTCGTGCGCCCGATGGGGCCGGTTTTTGATGACATGACCTGCGCTTCGGCGTGTAACTTGTACAAATTTCAATATAATGCATTCCAAAAATTTGTGTTGATAGTTCAAACACTACTAAATACGTGTGCAAAACCCCTGCCCTGTAGGTGCGATAGGTTTTCCAGAATTAATTTTCAAATATCACCTTCAAAAACGAGTGTCTAGACTAGAACACCCCCTTAAATCTGTTCTTTATGTTACTAAGTTATGATGTTCTTATGTCTGAGGACTATTTACTATCAATTCCACTAAATGAAATAAAAAATTTCAAAACCCAATTTTTTGCTTTTTGAACACAAGCCGTGACACTGTGACACGTGGATAGCGGTCGATAATTTGGTCTTTATGAGTAATTTTATTGGGCCCTTACTTTTGAAATGAAAAAGGATGTCGGTCTCCCTTGATTTGTGAGCATACATATTGCGTGTCGCGATGGAGAGAGGAAAGATACGGAGACTGATGTTACGCGAGGAGGTCACGACTTGGCCC
The DNA here is from genome assembly GCF_050908995.1 of Andrena cerasifolii. Taxonomy (NCBI): domain Eukaryota; kingdom Metazoa; phylum Arthropoda; class Insecta; order Hymenoptera; family Andrenidae; genus Andrena; species Andrena cerasifolii. The sequence goes on from NC_135118.1 coordinate 6,331,200, forward strand.
ACCGCTTTTTGAATAGAGTTACACTTCAAACGTAAGATTTAATGACATGATTTCTATCGAAAATGGCTTCAAGTAATTAGAGCTCCGAGCCGCCTAATGAGTTTCATCCGAAGCGATTACTACAGGAGTATCAGGCGAGCAAGGCACCGATACCAAGAAACTCCACAAACAGTCCCCCATAGCGCGACAACTGTAAAACGTGTAAAGACTGAAAGACCCCAAACTCCCCTTGCATGCAAGCCCACGATTACCAAAAGCGCACCCTCCCTGATAAAGAATCTATCACGCCGGGCAGGAAGTCGGTGCCACCAAAGCGCGCGCAAAGACAATAGCGGAGGAACGTGACTTCCGTCTTTGAAATCGTAGCTCGGAAAGCGGCGACGAAAAAGAAACCGGTCGTCCTTCTATCGAGCGATCTCATCTTCTGGGAGATGGCGACAGGCTTCACCGAAGGGGACCGCGGCCGGGGAAGCAGAAGCAGAGGAAGAGGAACAGGGGAGGACGGTCGGAGAAGAAAGCTGACCGATGGCGAAGGAAAGAGGGGTGTCGAGCAGGCATAGAAGAGGAGAGAAGCCGGCGTATAGACTCGTGCGGCTGGCCTTGATTCATTCAGACCCTTTTTATCTCGAGAATTCGTCCCGGAAAGGACGCTCGATTTCTTGGAAGCCCGGGGCCCCTCCGCCGAGAGATTTAGACCGGGGCCCAGTGGACGCTGATAGCAGAAACCGAAGGCTGGACGCATCAATGGGCTCCATTCAAACTCCGTTCCCGATCCTATCTGGGCGAGTGGTCCCCGGGGCCTGGGACATCGATCTTGGTCCCCCTAATTATTTCCAAGATGGAGATCGTTGCGGCCTAGCACGGTTAGTGTAGGTACGGCTATTTTCGGCCCTTGTGCGACGTACCTGCGCCTTCCGCGCCGGACGGCGCGGCGGGGCCCGTAGCCGTGGAGGACGGATGCCCAGCTGATTGGTCACGGCCGCGATGGGAATCGAAACGATTTCGCACGGTTTTCGTGGACGTGTCGCTCAACGGCCTTTTGTCCGGACGGGCCACGGGGATCGGTGCGCCTAATCGTTTCTCGGCATCGTTCGGACGCTGTTGTATCAATTTAAACTCTGTTGCGACTGGGCCAGGAGGCGGGCCTGGCTGACCCGCTGCATGCTAAATTGATTTCGGTATTTCTGTAGCGTGGAAGAGGCACTATTTGGAACCGGGGGGAGGATGAGGCTTTGCGCGGAAGGATGTTGAAACTGTAGCTAATTGAGCTACTGTTTAATGGTGTTGTATTATGACTTTAAAAATCATGTACTCGGATGTCAGTGTTGAAATGATCGCGAAGTGCTACATCGGATTGCGATTTCTGTACGGAACACGATGACTCAATTAAGTTTGCAGAACTTATTCTACTCCTTTCTTAACAGGGCCGCATTTACCATGAGGCGCATTAGGCGCAAGCTGGGACCCCACTCTCTGTGAGGCTATTTTAAAACCTTACTGCTCACAAACAACAATATAAACAGCAGCCTAAGTAGTTATACTTGCAAAATAAAATACTTCTTTTTAGGTATTAAATTCATAATGTATCAACTAAAGGCAGCTGAAAAATTTGTAAGGCTTCATAACGATGTTGCACCTAGGGCCTCCAAAAGTATAAATGCGACCCTTAACCACTCGCCCGATGTGTTAGTTACTACTTCACTCCTCCATGTCTGTTTATCAGAATCGTTATTCTCGATTTCTAACACCCACACATTAAAAGTTACCTGAAACTCTATATCGCTTACAATTAGCGGCGAACCCTTCATTGCGATTCTCACAGTAACCCTCCCCATCCTTCTACTCGGGCATGCAATACTTGAAGCATCATATTCGCCTTCGGCAGTGCATCAGCAGTGTCCGATGCACGGTCCGCTTCACCTCACCACAAGCAAGCCGAAAAAACCTACAGCATCGGACTCGCCCATCGATATTGACAGCGCAACATTCCCGTTCGCGAAATTCATCCGCGAACATCACCGCGCCGAATGGATTTGCATCTAATGAAAACGTATCATCGTTACGGACCGGGGAAGCATCGTTTCGCGGCGGAGTCGCGGCAACAATAAGGGCAAACACATCACCAAACAGTTCGATCTAGCGGCGACATTATTTCTCCTCCATACTGGTCTCGTTCAACTTATCAGCAAACAAAAAGCGAGGACCGCGCGGTTGCATCGAGCTGCACGCATTTTTCAATTACCGTGCCGGTAACAGGGCGGCCAGTTAGGAGACGCGTCCTGTTCCATCGTTTAGATGGGATCCGCTCGGTTCGACAGGTTCGATACGTACGACGTCCTCTCAGCTGCCCTCCGCGCCCTGCTCGCTCCCCTCGGCCCACGATCGTGACGACGCGAGCCTCCCTTCGTGCACGGCCTAATTTGATTATCGACTCGGCCGCCATGGCCGCTGGGTACGGCGAGCTGCACGGGGACACGTGAAGGAACAAGGTCGAATTACTGATCGGCTCGTTGTGGGAGGAAACGAGGGCTTTTGTTTGCAGGCATTTTGCTGGGGATTCGTATGTTGGGGGATGAAGGAATTTTCAAGGAAGAGGAGTTTCTCTTATTTATGTTTAACAGGAATCTAGTCTGCTCTGGACCCTACGTCATATAAGGGAATTTAACTATTGGGTAACCCCATTTGGGACCACTGAGCACGCGATCTTCAGGGGAACGCGATATGTATGTGTAGAGAACTTTGTAGACACGTATGGACCGAACGCGTGCTTCGCTGTATATATGTTCGTATCCATGACACTTTCTGTAGAGAAAGTGCAGAATATTTGGAATAACAGTTTGTTCGAGACGAATAAAAAATTACGGCAGATGATGGGAACAAATAAAACGGTGGTACTTATATGGTAATAATAAAAAACAAAAAGTAACTGAAGCTTTGGTTTAAATGAAAAATGACAGGAACTATCGATTTCGTTAAGGTGCAGGTAATTTAGAATACCGGTAGGGGAGGCCGGGGCTAGTTGATACAGGGGGCAAGTTGATACAGACGAATTATCTCGACACAGTATATATGTAGCTCCATTTGAGCGAGATATGTGAAAATTGTTGTTCAATTCTTTCCTACGATCCAGCGTACGTGTGTGTACATTGACGTTAAAAAAGTTTTTTAACTGTTTTCGCTTATATAATAAAAGGAAATAGTATTGATACATCAAAGTTGATCGTCCAAATAACATTTTTTCATTCGTTTTGTATGTATTTTCTCAAGTTTCCGCTTACTATATATTAAAGAGGAAGGACCAAAGCATATTTTGGCATATTTGTTATTAAGCAATTAATTAAAATAAGTAATGAAAAAATTGAAAACAAAATAACGTATAACTAGCCCCGCAGTGGGGTAAATTGATACATTTTACCTTCGTCCAAATAACATTTTTTCATTCATTTTGTATGTATTTTTTCAACTTTTCATTTACTATATATTAAAGAGGAAGGACTAAAGTATATTTTAGCATATTTGTTATCAATTAATTAACTCAAACAAAAATGAAAAACATTGAAAACAGAAAAACGTATCAACTGGACCCAGCCTCCCCTATTCCAATTTACCTTCACATTATAAACTTAAAAAAAAAAACATGAAGATAGTAAAATTATTTTCTTTTATGATCTAATCAGGCTCAAAAATCACATTACCGGAATAACTTAGGTAAATATAAATTGACAGCGCTGGCGTAAACCGACGCACAGTGGGAAAATTTTGCGATTTTATGGCCAAAACTACGGAAATGAAATTTTTTAATTTTACAAATTTAATACAAATGTAAATTGAAGAACTATATCCATTTTCGTGGTCAAAAGCTGAAAACTTATTTTTAATATATAAAATTTGGCACTTTTACGTTCTAATATATGACAAACTAAATTATCCAAAAAAACAGCACTTACAAAAATTACGAACGATAAAGATTTTTTTATTATTTACATTTATACACTTTTTTCTTTGTTCGAGCATGCCTCTACTACAGTGCAGCCGAGCATAGCAGAAGGGTTATCGCTTCTGACGAAAAACAAAAAGATATCTTACGCACCAACAGGAATTGAATCCCTGCCTTCAAATTATTTTCAGATCTTTGGATAACACAATACAAGTGTTTGAAGCGACTTGAAAATCTGGATTAATTCTTTGCGATCGGTCTAACCTCACATGAACATAAACATTTGCGTGTCTATACGAGCTTTGTATTAAAACATTTAATAGTAAAATTGGTGGCATTTGATACTCATATTAGTTCTTCAATTGGCATTTGCATTTATTTTGTCGAATTGAAAAATTTATTTTTGTAGTTTTGGCCATAAAATCGCGAGATTTCCCCACTGTGCAACGCGGCGGTAGCCGCTACGCGTGAAACAAAAGCATGGCTATGCTTTGGAATATTCCAAATTACCTTCACCTTCGGTATTCGAAATTAGCAACATGGCATTGGAACCTAAAATTTCATGTCACACTTTGTATTTTCGAAATTATCGCAAAACTGACTCGGAATTATTCGGGGTGGGTTAATCTTTTGGCGGTCGCGGTACATTCTGTATTTACCACAGCATGTACTTATTCTTATTGTCAATACATAAGTTAGTAATTAACTGTGTTAGCCTTCAGCGCATCCTCCCATCGTTCCCACGAAACCCACTATTATCTAAGCTTTCGATGTACTTTGCACAGACTGTCGGAGTAAATCTGAGTAAATAGTTCCTAAAGTAGCCGTAGATGAGAGAGACAGCTGAGATTTCGCTATAGAATCCAATGAGACTGGCAAAGAATCCTCGAAGCAAAGAATCATCGCAGGCTCGCCAGCCTGGAAGAAGCCCGGTGCATATCTGTTGAATGCATTAAACGCAGTTGAAGGCTCTGACATTGATCAGCAGACCTCCAGCGCAAAGAGACCCAACCACAGGCGTGCCCATCGCTGGCGCAGGTCCCCGCTAGGATCTACACAGCGCGTGCAAATTACCATATTTCGCCTCCACCGATCACCCGATCCACCTCGCCTCCAAGAAGAAGAAAACGGCTGCCGCGGCGCGGGATTCACGAGCACGTCGCCCAAGAAAACCCGAAATACTGGAGATTAAGAGATTACCGAGGAAAGTCTCGCGCGAAGGAGATATAAAGAAAGGCAAAAGGAGGCAGACGAAGCGTGGTGGCGAGCAGAGGCCGCGGGCAATGGGGGAGGGAAGCAAATGGAAGCAAGTTGAAGCTAAAAGGCGAAAGATAGAGGAGGAAGGAGAGGGTTTCGCTCGGGATGATGGAACGTGGCGGAGAACGCGGTGGAGGAACGCGGTGCGCAAGGCATGCGAGCGTAGTTTCGAGGGGGGGCCCTTGGCGGGGGGTGGTGACAGCGGGGCCCGCAGACCGCGGGGGGTCTCCTCGGAGGAACCAGGAATTTAACCACGAATGGCCACGCAACCAGCGGAGAGCCGTCACTTCCAGCGAGCCCGAGCATCCATTACCTCCTGGTGCCCTGCCAACCACTGCACCGCCACTCGTATCTTATATTAATATATTATTTACCTCGATCCGTGCCGCTATAACTCGCCGCGCCTCGTTGTACTCCGAGAGAGAAGGAGCGCGCAGGCCGTGGGGAAATAAAAAGAGGGTGGCACAGCCGAAGGGGGTGCGGGCCGAGGAAAGAGAGAAAGAGGGAGAAGCGGACTGGGTAAGAATGACCATCGGTCGTCACGTGCCTCGCATTGTTCTCATTACTCGAGGAAAATCGTCCCAGTCTCGAAGCGGGAGTTCGGACCATGATCTGGAGGCCCGACCTAGTCGAATTCTAGAACGATGTTCGATCCATCGCCAGATCCTTTCCACGAAGGACAGCTACGGTTTCTGTAATGTCATCGGGGGCACGAGGTTGCGATACCTTCGGTCGTTTCGCTCGATCGACCAGCGAAAATCCTGGTGGATCAGTGATCCCGCTGACTGCTGGTAGAAGTCAAGCAACTGACTGCGAGATTCTTTGATAGCGGCGAATTTATGCGATGCAAGGGGCAATGTTGGTTTGGAGTACTCTGGCACGTGGTAGCAGACTCCTTCGCAAACTTCTTCCATTGAATTTTCATGGCGTTCCTGACGGAACACCGCAATTGTTCCGACTTTTAATGGCTTTGCTAGCATTGCTCGGTCGTTAGATGTACGCGCGTACGTTCTCGTTTTACAAGAATAATGGATTTATCCCGCATCTGCTAAACGTGTTCTCGCGACACTTTGACGGGACAATGACAACGCAGCGGCGTACTCGTGTAGCTGTCAGCCTGGCACATGATATCCTTCGCTAATTTTTGACCACCCTATATCGCTGCCGGCGTATCATTCTTTGTTCACTGCGCCTAGGCACGATGTTTGCTTGTTACAATTTGACGTGCTTCGCGAGCTACGATCACCACAATTACGGTACGTGTACGCGTGCATAAGGAGACGATAAAGGTACGATGATTTTCTCCAGGTCTAATTAATTCGTGATGGTTAATTATCATGCTTCGGAGGTATTAAGGGGAAAGGAAAATCTCGTTGGACACGCAACTCTGCGCGAGTATCGACGCTGCAGGCTCGGTATCTCGAATCTTCGTTTGTTCATATTTGTGCTGAAAGATTGATCTACCAGTTTACTATTCAAGTCATTCATAGAGGATTGGCAAGTTTTCATTCAAGCATCGATTCCTTTAGACAGGTTCTCCCTACTATGTACACAAATTGCAAAGAGTTTCCATCCCTCTTCTACTGCTTCTCCTCAGCCACCAAAGCCCCAACCGAAATGGGTGCTATCTGCATCCATAAATACTATAAATCAATTTCCTAAATTACCCTATGTACCCGTGTACCTATTTGGCACTTGCATTGCTCGCAGAAAATCATCGATGAAGGCCACCATACCTAAATCATCAAAGAAGCCCCAAAACCCCCTTGCGCGGTCGAAATTTAACGGGTCAGAGGCCCCTTGAACGCGAAGTTCCCGTTTTCGTGACGTCGTACCGGACCGCGATAACCAGAAACGCGAGCGCGAGGAAAGGAACGTAACGTGGTTGCGCGAGGGCTAATAGATACCCACTCGCTTTCGTGGCCCCTGATCGTACACGCGCGTTACAGTGATACGGCGAACTTTGTGATATCGCGTACCTGGGTGGGCACGGGGCGTACAGTCGTGGCGTATTCATTTCCACGCCAGCCTCGTAAAGCTGACTTAATTTAATGTACGTCCCCTACAGCCCCTCTTTCGCGTCCATGCTCCATCCCTCCCGTTCGGTCCTCCTCCATCACGGTTCGCGGGAAAGAAAATCGAAAAGTAGAGGGATTCCGATAATCTTGCGTAGCTGAGATTAGCGAAACTTTGAGTGTCTCTCGTTGACTGTTTAGGGTAATCCTGGACACTATTTGATGACGAAGCATTAATGACAAACGTGCAGAATGTGGTACTTCGAATCTTCGGGACGTGAGTGAGGGTTGAGGGTGCTCCATTAAAATCTAGCCCCATAGTTAACTGTTCTACTATCAAATTTTGGCGATTTAGGCGATGCTCCCAGGTATTCGCGCTGTCCTTTCGTCCCTCCACGTGTTTATCAAAAGCATAAATAACGCGAATGAAGGAAATTTGAATAGGACTTTCACCTAGCACCTCTTGCATTCTGAGAATATTATTCTCGGACCAGTTTATCATACGAATGCAGTTAATTTTACTCGATCCACCCTAGCTCTTTAAGAGAGCACGCCATAGGACCAAACACTTTACCCATTTCAAATGCAGCCACTACTTCACCCCCCAAGTCTCGCTCCGAAAGTTACCTTCCTAAATCCCAATAAGGTGAATGTCCCAATTTCTGCTCATTTCGTATTTTCTTATTATTATATGCGTTATGTTCGTACTACAGTTGCAACAAAATAATTCTAAATTATTTAAACATTTACGCGAATGTTGCACGAGCTTGGGACAATACATACGTCACTATTTTTAATAAGCAGAAGTACGAACATTTAGAGCATTATATATTTAATTCCAAATTACTAATAGTTAAACATCTTGAAATATCTTTCTTAAAATAATTTTCGAGTTGGTTGATTTACTATTAAAGAATTAATCAATTACTCCGCAAACTTTCATCACAAACAAATTTTTTACACCTTCTTTATGACGAGTTACCTCTTAAATGAGCAGAAATTGGGACATTCACCTTATGTACCTGCATCTAAAGCTCAACAAACTCGCGCTGACCCAGGCCTATTTCTCCAGCACCTGAAAAATTCTGCGCCGTGTCCGGAGCACCCTAACCTTCGGTTACCTCCTCCTCTTCATCAATACAGACAATTTCAGACCATCCCCGTGGACATAGGCACCAAAATACCCGCAGCTGCTGCGGCCCAAGTCATACGCTTACGTACGAAGAGGCAGGCGGAGCCAGTTGCCCATATGAAACGCGGTTTCGGGCCCAGGGTTTAATGCGCGGGGAAGAGCGGCTCGCCGGCGTGTTCTGTATCTCGCGGCCGTGTTTCGGCTGGCTTATGAATTTATTGGGGGCCATTCGTTAGACATTAGGGACAGTCCCGCGTAGGAGTCGGGAAAAAGGATAGCTACTCGCCCTGCGGGACCCCGTTACGAGCGCCTAGCTACGCGCGTACCCTGTGCCCGCTTCCACCCAGCCACCCCCTCGACCCCCTCCTGTATCTGCATATCGGCCCGATGGAAAGCTCGCGGCCGTATCGCGGCGTGAAGCAAAACGCTCGCCGCTGCCGTCGCGGGAACACGCGAGCTCGTTAGAAAGGATCGCGTGGCGCCGCGTTTCCGCGCGGTGTTCCACGGTGACGGGAAGCCGCGGATCGCTCGCGGATCGCCGCCGATTTATCTTCCCCGATGAACCACCAACGGCCGCCTTTTTGGTCCTGGCGCGTAGATCGCGGTGATTAAGTGGCCACGCTGCCGCGGCACCGTTCGATAAATAAATAAACCGCGGTGAATTAATTGGCGCACTCGCCGGGCCCCGGGCCGTGTCGAGCGTGTTCCACGGGGCAAAGCGCGCTCTTTATTTTTCTGCAATCGATCGACGCCACCCCTTGCCCCCTTGATAAGCGAGCAGTCAAATGAACGCGGCCCTCTGCGCTTCGGCAATCGACGCGAGTTGCTGGCTGCCCAAATCGTTTCCAAATTTTAGATCGTTTTTTATTCTAGTTCGGTGATAACTCAAAACAGATGTTAACCTCATCTATCCTTCAAGTTGTAGTCTCCAAAGTCTCCGTTTAAACGTGGGAGAAGTGGATTTGTCTTAAGTGGTCATTCTTGGCAGGCGAAAAAGAACGTCAATTTTAGGATTTTTTTTTATGAAAAATGTGATGTATGTTTCTTACAACTATTTCCTTATTTTAGAAGTACATATATTCAGCAACCCTCGGTAATTTTGTTAGAGGAAAATATTAAATGATGAAGGAATAACAGCTACTCTCGCGGAAGCTGTTTTTATAATGGCGCTGCGTGGTGAGCACGATTTCTCCGAGACCGATCATCTGAAATCGAAAAGTGAAGAAGATTCTGTTAGTGCAGGAGTTTCTCTGGTTCGCGAACGAAGGATTTTCCAAGAAAATTATTTCAGACTAAATGACGGCCGTTTAACGTAACATCATGATTTTTCAATGTCTGATTTGTTCGTTTTTCGTGAATTAAACGTAGAGTTTTCATCAGAAACAAAAATCCTTCGTTCACGAGCCAGATAAACTCAAACACTAACAGAATCTTCTTCACTTTTCGATTTCAGATGATCCGACTCGGAGGAATCGTGCTCACCGCTAAAAAAATAGCTTCCGTGAGAGTGGATGTTATTCGTTCATTTTTTAATATTTTCCTATAACAAAATTACCGAGAGTTGCTGAATATGTGTACTTTTAAAATAAGCGAATAGTTGCAAAAAATATACATTAGATTTTCCAAAAAAAATTCCGAAGAACAAGTTTTCTCGCCTGCCAACTAGGCATGACCCCTTAAAAGGAAAAAGCGAATGATTAATTGGGTGATTCGTAGTGTTTACTTCGGTCACCTTAGGGTAATTGTGGGAGAGATGCCACACTGGGAGAGGCGCCGCACCTTCGGTATTTCAGGGTCATCGGTAATAAAATACAACATTGTCGATTTTATTTGCTTCAAGCAGTTCGTTTAGGTTAGATTAATAAGCGAGAACGTGTTTCCATTATTACTTTTAAAGATTTTGCTATTTTTGGAGGTAAGCCTATCGCACTTTGCCTCAATAGTTATACGTCGAGTTTATTTCTACTATCATAGTAGTTAAAAATTCATAGTTTTTCGTGATATAACTTTTGTAATACGTTAAAGGAACTCTGTGGAATATTTCTCGGTCAGAATAGGTCATATTCGACATAGCACTTGGAAATACGAAAGTGCGGCGTCTCTTAAGGGCATTTGGGATAGATGCCGCACTTTTATGCGCACTGTACCGGAAGCTACCTAAGTCGACTAAATGATACTTTTAATGTTAAAAGTACAAAAAGAGTGTCTCAAAACAGATACCGCGATGTCTCAAGGCAAATTATTTATTTTTTAATGACAAATCTGATAATCCAAACATATTTGTGGGTTTTTTACTCTTTTTTCACAATTTTTTATTTTATTTTATGTACAATGAATGTGGAAGGAAGAAGAAAAGACAATTAAATTTAGAAAAGCAGAAATAATATCTGCAGCTATTTATTTTTCCAACTTTATTGTATTTTATGACAGTATAAATTAAAAAGATCTTTCATTTTACTTTGCTTTTACTATTTTTCTTAAATAAAATGTTAAAATTAACGAGTTCAAATGGAAAATAAACGCTTTTCGAAATACGGCATCACTCCCGCACGTGTGGCGTCTCTCCTAGAAAATAGATGTTTTTAGTTTCAATTTTTGAAGGGTGACAAATATTAAAATTTTGATTTTCTTTAATGCCAGTAGTAGGACAAGATGTTCAACTAAAAATATGTATCCTTGGGACAAATTTTCATTGCAAAATTTAGACAATTTTGCGTAAAGTGCGGCTACTGTCCCACAATTACCCTACAATGGGCATTGCATCTGAGGAATTTTTACGTTAGATTACAAATTCGTCTATCCCTAAATTCTTTACCGCGTCTTCATTAAGGTGTTTTTACCTAATACGATGCGAAGTCGTACAGGTAACTTTCGATCGAGGCTCCTGAATTTGTAATGAACCTGCAGTTAGTTTGCGAGTCGCGTTACAACGAACTTCTCCACTGTGTTCAATAGTTTTGAATTCGTCGAGCACAGAGTAGCTTTGTTAACATTCAAAGCAATCCGTTCGGTATCTTCAACTAGCCTGTAATTCGCCTGCAGATGGAACGGATCGTTAGAAGCGATCCGGGGGAGTATCCGCGCTTGTTAATGACGAAAGTTATGCTCTAATGGCACGCATTAAATCCGAAGAGCCCCGGGGATCTTTAGAAAGTACAAACGAAACACCGCGAGGCCCGATCTCGTTGCTCGAGTCTCCTTGTAGCGCTTTTATAGCGCAACTTTCGTACTTTCTGCATATTAAGGCAATGCGACGCCGGGGAAGACACGAAAAGCTTGCAGGTACCAGCGCGAGAGAAGCCTTCGGCCAACTCGTTCCTCCGAATTTCCTACGAAACGGGAATAAAAGAAGTTCCCCCGCGACGAAAAACATTATCGACCTCATAGACACTAATTAAACACCGATTCTTTGCAAAATTACACTTTTTAATCCTATCATCCACCAATTATATCTGGAAATGGTAATATCCACCTTTTGCGCTACTGCAACTTGCTTTCCCTACGCCAAAAGCTATGAAACGGCGTCACCCACGAAACTTAAATCATTTTGCGTACAATACAGTACCCAGTGGCGCACTCAGTATTTAATCTTGGGTGGAGGGAGCTGAACGGATAACAATTTTTTTAATGCAAATTGAATAAAGTTCCTCAGGTGATTATAAAAATTTATTTAAAGAGTAAACTCCAGTTTTATTTTCGTTTTACAACGCCCCCATTTTAGGGTTGCCAGGTCCCCTTGCCCCCCACCCCTCTGCAAAGCAAAATATTTTCATATTTGTCTACTCAGCTACTTAACCCTCGGTTGTCACACTTACTTTTTCAAACTCCGTTGTCACACTGGGTCAATTTAACCCTGCCAAATTTAAATCAGTTGTTGTTTAAAAACTATTTGTTAAATTAATTCTAAAAAATTCTGAGATAAAGTTTGAACATTGTAGAATATATGCTCATCGTTGAAAGTTGGCATTCAAAGTGTCATCGTGCTTAAAAAAAATTTGAAGCAATAAGAGTTCCGACAAAAGGTATTTTGCTTAAAAAATGGCAGGGTCAATTTGACCCTGCGCGACAACCGAGGGTTAAGTATGAGACCTGCCATTGAGATTAAATACAGCTATAATAAAAGAAGGCAACATTAACAGCCCCCCCGACACTTGAACTCAAGATTGCAAAGGAACCTCCGCGACGACTCCCGTGAAAATCTCCAGACCGTCTCGGAAGCTGGTTTTTTGCGTGGCACTCGCGTCCTGGCGGGGCGACACGTCCCGTACACGTCACACATCGCGACGAAACTTCGGGTACTTGTACAAACTGTACGTACAGGGCGTTTCGACAGCGTGCAGTGCTGGCATATACCGGGGTAGGTATATAACGCCGTGTCGTAACGTGCAGCAAAACTTACACGAACTTTCCTGGGGGGAAAAGTGTCGGGAGTCTGGCGGCTGGTGCGAATATACCTACGCGCAACGGAAACTCAGCTTCGACGGAAACATAACGTCGCTGGCGAGGGGGTGGGAAAGCGGGAGGGGGGCGGGCATGGAAACGGGGCGTAAGGCAGTTGGGAAGGAAAGAAGAAGAAATCGGAGGTGGTGCACGTGTCGTGCTCGCGAAGGGTGAAGTGGCTGAAACACAGGCTGAACTGCGAGTTCGCGCTCTCAACTTTGGTCTAGTCTACCGTGTACACGGGAAACTTTATCTCGGATTAAGTTTCGCCCCGCGCCCGCGTGCTGCGTCGCGAATTATTCTTTGTCGGGGACGCGGCATGCCCCGTGGATCTGATTGAATTTGTAACGCGTTTCCGTGTTTGTCGTGGAAACGGGCGGAGAGATAACGTTCAGCGAGGCGCGAGGGATTGTGGGAATAAGGGGGCAGTGAATCTTGCTGGGCAGGATGAGAGTGGGTTTTTTAATCTGGTTCCGGGGAGGAAAACGTTATGTGTGTTAATGGGGTAATTTGTGTGTTAATGGGGAACGATTGAAGGATCGGTTTGAGCCCGAATTGTGTACATCCAACTGTGGATAAGGAGATAGCAGGGCCCAGATCTAATCTGAACCTCGACAGAACGTCGGACCAAGCCTGATTCAAATTTTTACTCTAACAAGGAGAGTATTTTAGCTGTCCGCCTCCGATTATTTTCAGTTTTGGATATGTTATAGAGGACCGAAAAATACGAAATATGTGTTTTTATTTTTCACTTGCTCCATTTGTGTTAGGAAAGAATACCTCCTCCAACCAGGTCTTGAAATGAGCTGAAATATTAGATTAACATTCGTTATGACTATTCATAGATAGACCTGACTTATTAATGAAAAATTGCTTCATTCGGGTAACATCAAAATATACATTACCAGAAGTGAGTTCCCCAGATTTCGAAGCAGTTACGCATACGTTTGACGGCTTAAATAATCTTTTTGCAACTACTGCTCCAAACTGTCCACTTGCTTCTTGCAAAACCATAAAGAGAGGTGATAACAGTTTTCCATCAGCAGTTATTGTTGGTTGTATTGTATAACTGTGAGATGTTGACGCTACAGATTGTACAACACATTCTACTTTTTTTTGGCCTTCCGCTGATAAGGTCCGTCCATTATGTATTTCTAATTGAAATCCACTTTGATCTGAATTATATATATTTTGAGATCCATACGTTGCAATCAAGGGCTTCACTTCCTTAACAAAATCTGCAGCTTTAACTTTCAAAACTTCATCCTCTTCTATTGCCTTTCTTGTAACAAATTTGCTTATTTTTCGCGAAACAATGCGATGGGCTTTTTTTTAAATTATTTACCCACGTTCTAGAAGCTTTAAAAGCGTTGTCGTTATTACCCTGTTCTTTGTATGCGAAATATAAACAGCGCCAATAGCTTTTCTCATAGTTTCTACTACAGACTCGGAAACTTCTGTTAACTTTTCTTTTTTAGTTCTTCCTGCTTCAATTTGATGAGCCCATCGTCGTATTTGACGTTCAGAAGAACCAAGTTGAAAATTATGTTGAACTGTAGTAAGCTTTCGTCTTTTCTGTGCTCCTTTCCAAAATTCAACTGTGCTAGAAGTAATATCTAGTATACAAAATAAATTATATGCGTATTAGATATGTTTTGTTTAGAATTTTATTTCTAGATAACTTGAGAACTACATTTCCCTGTAGCAGAACACCTTACTATAAGTAAAGTTCAATAATAATTATATTTCTTAATTTGTAGGAAATACAAATTTATCCGTATTTTCGGTTCGGCTGTGAAGTATAAGAAAATAAATTGCATGAAAATAGATGAAGATTTACAAGAATTATTAACAAAAAATAACAATTTTTTATGTATTATTTAAACAAATGGACTTTTTGAAAATCTGGTGAGTCAGTCATATTTTGCATTCAAAGACACAAAATTCGTCCATTGACACTATTCCCCTATCTCTAGTAGTTCTCGAGATATTCCACAAAAATAATTTTTCAACCCTAACTTTGAACGCAGCTTTCACCCCCCAAATATGAAAACGGGGAAAATAAAAAAACACGTATTTCTTATTTTTCGGTCCTCTATAACATATCCAAAAATCAAAATGATCGGACTCGGACACCTAAAATACTCTCCTTGTAAGTATCCCTCCACCTTCTATTGCACTGCTGAACGAGGAACCCTGCTAACTTCCTTACCTCCCCCTGCGCATAGAAATCAACTCTACCTCGCCGAAAATAATATCACATCCAACCCTATCTCTAATCGAGTCTCCTAACACATGGAATACTACAAAAAAAAGTCAGTATTCCTTCGAATCTCTACCTCCACCTCTGAAACAAACGCCATCTGGAGTATCTAGACCAGCTTCTTCAATCACCGTTGACTCCAAAGAGACCAAGTTTCCAACACTCGTTCCAGCGCTAATCCTCCTTCTCGCCCATTATCAGCGCCGAGCGACGGGCCCGAAGAGGCCCCCGGTTCGAGACCCCACTGAAAAAAATGGTGCACCGAAGGATGGAGCAGTGCATCCTCCGAAGACACGTAGCGACGCCAGTACGAGCATTACGGGGCTAGCAATTTATCGTTATTACCGTTGACCGGCATGAATATCGTTCAGGAGCCAGGTTATAGCCGAGAGGCAATCGGGCCTCGTGATCTGTCTCCCCGCTTCGCTCTGCGGCGTTGCAGTCGACGGCGACTCGCACCGTCGGCGAGCATTAACGCTCGAGTTACGCGGTCCCTATCTACATCGGAATAATTATTGCCGAGCGATCCTTGCACCATCCTCTCCTGCCCCAACAGCCCCTCCCCGTGGCTGATCCTGATCTACGACCGACGAAACGCATCCTCAAGGACAGTGGAAATCTCGAGGGAACCGGCGGACTCTCCCCCCGGTTCGCGATGCAAGAGATTCGCCGCTGACCCTTGACTTTCTCAACTTTCCAGCCAGACCGCAGATACTGAGCGGTTAATTTATTAATTTGCTGTCTTGTTTTAGGGGCAGGTACGCAGTAGTAGCTTTTGGTAATAGGTTGGGGAATACTGGAGGGAGGACTATACCTTGTTTGCTTGAAGCTCGGTGCTCTTGGTCACACTGAAGTCTTATAGTCTCTGAAATTAGGTGTAAGAACTGAAATCAGTGCTAAGCCTCGTGTTCCATTTTCTAAGCTACTTTCTCTTCGTGTCTTGAATTATATTATTAAAGGCTGCTACTGGCAACATGTTTGTTACACCAACAGTCTTGTAGTGGAGACTTTCGCTGACCACGCATCGGGTTTTTGAGTTAAAACTTTGAAAGTGGAACGAAGTTACTTTTGCACCCCCGAATGACAAATCGTCAAACCTAAACCGAGGACCAGGTGCTAGAGTAAACTTTTATCGCTGCGTCCAACAGGCAAGCTTCAAAGTCGATCGGAAACGTCTGAAAGGGCGGGAAAGTCTAGAACCGTGCAGACTGTGACTCGACGGACTCGGTTCGTTAGACTTGAGAATAGCGTCGCGGCACAGGGTACAGATGCTAACTGTCTAACGACACTTGCCACCTTTCGTCGCCTTCAGGCGACAGGTATAATTGCCCCGCAGGCAACATAGTGTTTTTCTGCACGTAACCGTTTCATTCTGTCGACAGTAGTTATCGGGTTCGTGCTGACAATCTTTGCCGAGATCAACGGCAGCATATCAACGTATCCTCGAAGGAATCCTCCGCTTCGATTCGCCCATTATCGCCCGGCGTTTCCCATGTTCGAGCCATCGAACGATAAATTCGCGTTTCCCTTTTACGCGGCCTGCGATTTTTGTCGCTGCCTCGTCGATCCGTCTCGCGAGCTCGAGCACGGCTGGCTTTCGACGATAATTTAAACGTGACGTAATCGGGCGCAATTAAATCCTTCCCATCGACTCGAGAAGCAGGTATCCCGGGGGAGCGGCGATCGCTCGTTGTTCATTAGCGGAGTTTTATCGTCGAATCTGAGTAGCGGCAACACAGACTCGTGCATTTGTTGCTGATAAGGCGGTGTTTATCGGAGAACGCGTAATGGCAACTCGAGCGCTCGTTATCAGCGAAATGGTAGCCCCTGGCGTGCTCGAGTTTCGATTCTATGATCTATCCTCGCCCCGTGAGCGTTGCAACGAGCCTGCGGAGAGAGCTTGCCCCGAGGATCGATGCAGATGCAATGCCCGAGCGTGGAAGATCATCCTCTGCGAGGGACTCTGTGACCTATTCGCGTACGATCGTGTTCAGCGACGGTAACTCGTGGACACCGACTCGTGACCGCGCTTTCGTCGAGGTGATAGTGACTCGGTGGGAAATTCGTGGTGCGTGGAAGAGTGAGAGGAAAGGAATCGACTTTTCGCGTGTCCACTGTGAATAATGGCTGCTTGGGAAGATTTAATAATAGTAACTTCTTCATTGCGCAAGGAAATTAGGAACAGTGATGAGGACTGTTTCAGGGTAAACTGCTTGTCAGAATACTTTACTTTACTTTTGTACTTTCTCATGTTTAGCTTGAAGTCTCCAGCTAATATTACGTTACGTTGTGTTAAGATTAGGTACTTTACTTCTTTATTCTTAATTCTTGTAATGTTTGTTTTGTTGTCCCTATTTCAGTTTAGATTATAGCTCGCAGTTAGGCTTGCCAACAGTGTCGCCACTGCAGGTTTCAAATACTCAGGTTTCTTGTATTAGAGTAATAAAGACAATTAACCCTTAACTGGTATCCTGGGGTCGCTCGTGACCCCAAGCACCCAAAGTTCGATGTACAATTTTCAGTTGTCTAAGTTGGTAAACTTAATTAATTTTATAATAATAGTTTAACTTTCTACGCTTCTATTATTTTATACATTACCTAAGATGAATATATTCACAGTGGTTGCTCTAGTGTCGACTTTACAAATTTCTGTGCCCTTTTTTATTTGGGGTCTGCCACGACCCCAGTATACCAGTCACGTTTGCCAAAAACAGTATACCAGTTAAGGGTTAATAATAATAATAATAATAATAATACCTATAGGTACCAGGAAATGCAGTGTTAAGCGTGTATGATTTATGAGGGATAATGGAGTAACTTATGGATCATTTTCATGACACCATTTGCCAAATACAGTTGACGAGTGTAGCACAACCTAGCGTTACATAAAGCCTGAATTGTGGCGTTCAAAACGTTATCGTATTCTACTTTCGTGGATTCCAACGCTGCGTGCTGCCTTCAATAAAAAAAAAAAAAAACACTAATTAGCTCATCCACCTTTCTTTGCCCGAATTGCAGCCACTTTCAAGAAAAGCGAAGTGCCCGTCACTGTACTTTCTTCGCCGGACCACGGGCAGCGGGGCGAGCTTCCTGGAGATCGTACGAGCCCCATTAAACCACAGCCATTCGCGTAGCTATCGATCTTCATCAAACCTCCAGGTACAGGGTTCCGTTCGCGATAAATCATCTCAAAGGCGGCGCTCTCCCGGGGGAAAATTCCGCGCCCCGTCGCGGGTCAGTTTCCGCTAGGGTTGAACCTGCTCCAGTTGCAATTCTGAAATACGATAAACCGAGGATGCAGGGGGTGGGGGAGGGAGGAGATTCACCTTGGCCCGGTGCAAGTGTTGCGACGCGTAAAAACGCTTAGTTCCCGCAAGTAGCAGATGGCAGCACCGCACTGCGCCGCGCGGAATTAAAAAGCCGCCCGTGGCGGAGGAGGAACCAGCCCGAGGACGGGGAGGAGGAATGAATGGAGCGAGCATCTCCGGTCGAGCTGGCAGGAAAGAGAGAGGCGCGGGGGTGGGGAGAGGAGAGCGAGGATAACGATAGAGTGAATCGAGGGCCAACGGAGACGGAAGAGGGCCCGGAAAAGAGAGGGACAATGTGGAAGACGCGGTGAACAGACGTCGGGGAGAGGCACGGAGGAGGTGCCGTGGAAGGGGTAGTAGTCGGCGGAACGAAAAAAGGAAGCACAAAGGACCTCTAAGAGAGGACAACGCCAGGGGAGAAAGCCTGGGAGGGAAGGGAGAAGGGAAGAGACAGCCGTATGTGTACACGGAGCGGGACGGTGTGCGTTTAATCTGGCCGTATGGCGTGGGGGAGGGCTGATGGGAGACCAGTCCGCGCCTCTTTGGGGGGAGATGACTCGGCCGGCTTAATGATTCCGGGAGAAAATAATGAAACATGACCAGGTATCAGAAAGGGGCGTTACTGTCGGGCGGAGAAGGTGGAGGGGCACCGTCGCCCTTTTCCTACGCGTCGTTGATATAAGGACCAGGGATACGACGTCTCGTCGGCCCGTGGAAGGTAGGAGGCACTAATGAGGACCGTGAGCGAGGACCGAGAGACCAGGGGGAGAGGAAAGAGCGAGAAGGACGGACGGGGCTGGCTAGAAGGGGAACGGAGAGGGAAAACGAGAGGAGGCTGTGGCTCTGGACCAGCGATCATCAGCGTGGATTGGCCCGTGGGCCCGACCGCAGCCGCGACCTGGTTGGACGAGAACGGACCCCTCGGTGCACCAGGTGAAAAAAACTCACCTGGAGAAACCATGCCTCCGCGGCTGGGAGTGGTGCGGCGAGTGGTCCACGGGGTTGCGGGCGCCGCTTGGTACCGAGGACTCCGCTCCTAGCGCGTGCACCGGCGCGTTCTCCGCGACCATCATGTCCACCGGCCAGAGCGCTACCATGTTCCTCGCCGCGGGCCCGTTGCGACCAACCTGGATGCACTGGGCCTGCGTTTAGTCGCGATTTATGGAAGCTTGCCGTGAGAACCGTAGATCTTCCTGCTTTGCCGATGAACCGCGGTCCCGACCTCGATGGGAACACATACGATGTTTTCCAGGCAGGCGAAGGAAGGTAAAACCCTTGAAAAACGTTTTAGGGAATATTGCTATGAAGCCGGAAGAACCTGGAAATGAGGATTTCGTATAATACATAGTTTAGGGATATTTTTCACCATCAATTTCAGTAAATTTCGGATACTTAAAGACTTTGCAGAGAAGGAGATGGTAGGATAAGGTTCAGAGCGAACTGGTCTCTCTGGAGTAATAAATATTTATCTAAGTAAATTCGGGAAACGTGGTCGATCTAGTATGAAATGGCTATTAAACTAATATAGATATCACTTATTTTATCAGAACAAACCTATATGTTCGGAATTTTATGCTGATTCAGAAAAACTGGTCGATATTTGCTTTAAGACAACATTCACTGTAAATCGGCTTGAAAACTGAAGTCATAACATCTGACCACCTCTCCCGAGGTGCCGGGAGAAATAGTTTTCGTCTATTATTCATGGAAAAATTAGGAAGAAGAAAGCAAAATTATTTACGAGTGATTACAACTACAGATTCATTGATATTTAATTTGTTTACGCTAAATAAGTAAAGAACACATCACAGAAAAAGTGAACTACCTACTGGCGATTAGCAAGGCAAATAATTACGAAAGTGGAAAAGTAAACGAAATAAACAAAAATAATAATAAAATAAATAATAAAAAATGAACAATAATTTTTAAAGAATCCGTAACTCGACCATCTCTCCTTTCTGCAGCGAGAGATGGTTTTCTCGTTAGCTTTGAGAGGAAGAGTTAATATTGCCAAATACCTTGGCTGCATTGTCCCTTAATATCTCCACTATCTTATTATCCCAAACATTAAACGAAAGTAAACTTAGAAGGATATATTAAATGCAATTCTGTACACCGCTGTTTGACAAAAGGGGTTAAATGTAACCTCAATTTACCTTTTATAATCTAGAAATCCAGAAAAACACAGAAGGAAGCGAAACGACGTTATTCATTCAACTGTTTGGCTTCTAGAGATGTAATTAGTTTGCACTTTAACGCGTTTTTACCTATAGAGCCAGGAATATAGCGACTGGACCAACTCTCTCCGGCCCGACCGCGCCTCCCAGATTTACCCTCTGCTATGTAAGTAGATGAGGGATGAATTTTTCAAGCTCTGAATATAATATAGGTACAGTAATCGACGCTGAATTATTTGCGATTCTATTCGTCCACTAAGGTAGCTACTTATATGTAATTACGCACGTTTTTCTCCCAGAGAAACGTTGCTAACCCTGCTTCAATCAGGCCGCTCGTTTATTTAACGTAAACATGGCGTGCTCCTCCTGCTTTTAACATCCCCGCGCGATATTACGATCGTATTTGTATTAAGGGGTGATTGGGCTCCGCTAAGACGAAAAACATTGCGGCTTTTCGAGTCGAATGCGAATGCGGATCGGTGATCAGCGATGCGCGGCGTATCCACGGATCAGGCAGCAGGAAGCGATTTTTACTTTGTTATCCAGCGGATGCAAACTCACGCAATTACCTTTAATTACCGTTTAATAGCGAGTGGAAACGGGAACTGTAGCGCACCTGTCTCTCATCGTCGGATCCTGATGCATCGACACGTAGCGCCGCGGTGGGTATTTAATTGCTTTGATTATTTGAAAAGATCGCCGAGATACGGCGCGGCACGTTGTGGAAGCAGCAAAGTGAAGTTTCGTGCGTACACTTAATTCCGTGGTATATGTTGCGAACGTTAATCGTCTTCTGCCGCAATTAATATTAAGAGGATTATTTGACTTGATAAACACCGTTGTATAATATCGTTACTTTTTTCATCGTTTATTATTATTTTTCTTAATCACGTCGAACCTCTGCTTGTGTAAAACGCGACCGAGGGGCTTAATTACCAGCGCGAGGAATTTCCTCGTCGCGAGTGTGCGAGAAATCACGTCGTATTACAAACTCGGCAAATGAAGCCATTAATTATTACAGAAATATAGGAGCGACGTTTGAGTGGTTTCGGCGACGATTTGAGTGGCAATTTGTCATCGAATATTTCCTCCGGCTGCCGCACTATTTGTCAGCAGCGTTGAATAAAGGTAACGTTAATGGACGTTGCATTTGAATGCCGGATTAAAAAGATCACAGTCGCCGCTGGCGGATCGACTGAAAGAATATCGACGCTGTCAACGTCGAGTTAATCTACAGCGCTATAGAATCTAATTCCTGTACACGGTGACACGCGCGTTCTCAGATAAAACTCCGGCTTCGGTAATTAGCGTACTCATCGTGCACTTTAAAGGCTCGCTTATCGCTTGCTTTTTAACATTCAGTTATGCTAGATGAGCCCCTCGTTGCACAACCAGCCAGGCCCCCGCGGCGTTGCGGTGCTTTGGAGCAGATAAGGCGATGTCCTTCCCAATAACGTAGGTATCAGTCGGTTAAACCGCGTTTAGACGCTTATCGTCCTTTTCCGTGCACTTCCAAGACCATAGCGCGTAAATTCTTCGCAGTTCCATGATGCATCGCGTCGAGGTAAAGATATTACGCTTGCAGCCGTTGATGAAGACGTTGTTGCCTCGGTACCTACCTGTTCCGAATTGGATTATAGAACGACTGGTGTTCCTTTTCAGGAATTCTTCCTCGAGAATTTCTCGAGAAATTTTGAAATTCGTTTATTTCTGATTTCTCGAGAAATACCGTCTTTCGCGAGAAACTTAAGGGGTTACCTACCGTCAGGAGGGAGAAAATGAATCGATTCTTCTTGGGAATTTATTTCAGATAGTACATGCATATTTTTATGCAGTGGTTTTTTTATTCAGATGAGGGTCACTTTAACAGGTTATTATATTATGTTTTGGTATAAAAATATTTAGTTATTGCAAAATTACAACTGATTTCACGGAAGCTGTTTTTAGAACAGTGACCACGATTTCTTCAAAACCGCTTCACCAATCTTTCTGAAAGTTTGTAGGTTTCTTCTGGACATTCAAATCCAGCCTTTCATCGAAGCATTTGTTTTTCTAATGGATAGTTTTTATTTTATGCATGAAAAATTAAGTGTTTTTTCTACGAAAGTCGATCATTTCACTTTAAACATCTGCCATTTTGTCCCAGATTAAGATTTTTTAAAACGGAACGATTAAAGACTAGATAAACTATTGTACTAACTGAATCTTCTTCGTTTTTTTATTTCAGATAACTAAGTTTCGAATAATGTTGGTCACCGCAAAACGTGTTTCTAAAAACAGCTTCCGGGAAAGCAGTTGTAATTGTGCAGTAACTAAATATTTTTATACCAAAACATAATATAATAACCTGTTAAAGTGTTCCTCATCTGAATACAAAAACCATTACATGAAAATATGCATGTACTTTCTGGAATAAATTCCCAAAGGATCGATTCTTTTTCTACCCCCTGACGGTAGGAAACCCCTTAAGTCTCGGAAATCGCGAACGTACAACCACATTTACAATTTATAATAAATCTTATTAGTAACATTAGAACCTATATGAATTAGAATAGGAAACTTCTCAGTAGAGAAGATTCGACATTGTTTACTGGTGGAGGTGCTCTTAAATTCTCATTTAATAATTTAGAAAAATTATATACCTACTGAATTAAGTAACGAGTTCATTGTGGCTATGAAAGAAAAAATATCGAAAAGAAGAGAAAAAACTATCGCATCCGTTACAAAATTTTTGCGTGTGTAGTCCAGAATCTCTTCAAAAAGATTCAAAAGACGCGTTTTTTCATTTAATATCCAAGACAGATATGTATAAAACGGCAAATAAAATTCTAAGTAGCTAGTCTTCTCGAAAAATATAACAGTAACAGTTCTCCTGAGAATACTGAAAAACTTACGAATCCTCAAAATGAAGAATTACCATTAAGGAAACAATTAGAGTTCGTAATCTCAGAGAACCTCCAAGAATTTAGTATCAACTAAGAAAAAGATAAATTCCGGACTTTAACACAGGAGTTTCATATTTTTCAGTCCACTGGAAGAAGAACACCCAATTTACCATAACTTCTGCATGTGCTACATACGATCAACCCAATATCCACTCTAAACGAAATAAATTTTTCTACAGCTACAAATTTTATCACAAGAAAAATAAAAGAAATAGATTAAAAACCTATTTTAAAACAAATAAATTAATGTTTCGCGGTGCACAAATTTTGTATTAAATAAAAATCAATTATATTTAATATATGTTTTTTCATTTATACAATTTCTGTGCAAATTGGACAGGAATGAACAATTAGTTAAAGTTTTCTTGTGCCTTTGATAAATTTTATCAACAGTATTCCCAAAATACGAATTTTGTAATATTTTTCTCAATTTCCCGAGAATTCCCTAAAATTTTCAAGAAGTATGATCTAATTTCTTATTCCTCGAGAAAGAGAAACTATCCAGAAGTCAGGAACACTAAGAACGACTCGTATTCACTCGCGGATGTCGAAACAAGCTTGTGAATGAAATTCAGTGTATGTGATTATTATATTTCTCGCTGATAGAAGATTATTTCTCCAAAGGAAACCATGTTTCTTTCTACGGGGAAGCTACAGATAACGATCTGTTAAAATTAGCAGGATAAAATATGCATTGAAAATTCAATGCCGATGCTATACAACTTGTTGAATCTAAAACTGCTCTGATTCTAGAATCGTTTCACCGACGAGACTTCAAATTTCAAGCGATACAAGCTGTCTACGCAGGGATTCGAGACAAAGACCTTCTTCATAGACACATCCACGTATCAAGCCTGAGATTTTAATATTACAAAACTCGCCACATCCACCCACGACGTACTCGACATTTCCCAAGAAACGATTAGCTTCCTTCTTACTGAGATACTCGATTGTGATGGTAGCCCTATTCCCCCCCGAGAAACTGTCCCAACCGAGTGTAATTACTGTCCATCCGCGCGATATCCCGCGGGCGTCCGCGGCTGATAAAGCCGCGCGTTATCGCGCTCGCTCTAAACGCGTGTAGGTAAGCGTGCACGGGGCCCCGTGTAACTGCGTGCACGTGGTCGCTCGGAGCTAAATAAAAACGAGGCAGTGGTATCGAGGGAACGCCATGTCCTGGTGAAAATGGTATCGCAAACGGTCGCCGTTATCGGTCCCGGGGCATTACATTGTTGAGGCGAAGTGCCGTCATTAACGACGTAACGGCGCGTACCGCGGCGGGCGAGCGGTTTGATTCACTTAGCGCCGCTGGGAGAGCGAAAAGCACGAGGCTCGCGGCGCAGCGTGCCAATACATCCCCAGATAAGGGGGTGCAACCAGCCTCGGGGCCGATTATCGAGACCGCAGCGGTCGTCGATTAGCCCGCCCTTTCGTCCCCCCCGCGCCTTCCTCCGCTTCGTCGATCTCGATCGCGATAAATATGTTCGTCTTCCCATTAGCCCCGTGAAGGGGCCTAAGCCTCGCGCTCGCCTCGAGGATGCGTCGAGTCTGTTTCCTGCGACGTTGACGTCCCGGGTTGATTATCGGCCGCGGCCGAGGAATCGGTCCGAGCTGCTCCGAGGAAGTGCCTCTTCCCTCTCACGAGACCGTTCCCCGTCTACTGTAATCCCCTCAGACTTCGTACCTGTGCATCGATCATGCCCCTTATCTCCACCGAGGTAGCAGGAAATTTTTGAGAAAGCTCCTCGGCTCGATAAGACAGCGACGTCCTCCCGTTGTCCGGCGATAATCGGGGGACGAGTCTGAAGAAAGCTACCCTTGCTTCGCCCCGGCGAGAAGGAACACGATAATTTAGGGATACTCTCCGTGGATCCAGCCAGCAGGTACGAACTTGTCAATCAGTCACCCGGAGCCACGATCCATCAGGCGGATCGAACGAACAAATTCAGGAAGAGAGTCCACGCTGTCCCTGGTAAATGATGAATCGGCCATGCGGCCTGCCCACGCGGCTGGTAAGTAAATCAGCGAGGAACTCGCGGCGGCACTTGCGTCATCCTCTTGCAAATTCGTTGGTTAGCTGGTTGTAGAACATGCACGACATTTCAAACATTCCAATCAGTTGACTCGTATCATTCAGATCACAAAATTGAACATCCAGCAGGACTGAATCAAGATCGAAACATCCCAAACATCTGTACAGTAATCAACTTCTTCAAAGAAGCAGCTTTGTGAAAAGAAAAGGAAACTGGATTTTATTGTTTAAGGGATGAATCTCAGCGACAATCTTAGCTAAAAGTTAATCAATTTTTAAGATATTAATAATGCTTTTTCCTGTGATGGAAACCAGTCAGAAATGGCAATGGTGTATTTTTATTATAAATTCAGTTGAATTCGCTCTTACTTTTTATTTTATTGTCACTCTAAGGTAAAATATGTTTGAGGCATCATTGAAGATGGTACCTACCTACTACTGGCCCCATGTAAGTTTAAAGTATCCTCTACAGACAGATACGCGTCCTGAGTGAGGTGAATTTTATTTATTAAATTTCGCTTTTGTTTAAACTTTTTTATTTCTTTTATTAAAGTAGCATATCTCAAGAGTATGACCATAAATTTGGGGCTAAAAATATTAAAAATGTAGAAAGTTACAATTTGTTATGTCAGGAGACTTTTTCCAGAACTGTTTTTCTTTTAAAATTTGTTTTAAACATGATGATACTTTCAATGTTAATTTTCAACGATGGACATATACCTATTCTGCAATGTTTAAACTTTATCTGAGAATTGTTGTGACTCAATTTAACAGATAGCTTTTTAAATAGGGGCTGATTGGAAATTGGCTTGGGTCGAATCGATCCAGCGTGACAACTGCGTGAAAAAAAATAGGCGCTTCAACCGAGGGTTACATAAACTTTTATAATCACCTATTGTATTTTATTGGCTTTGCACCAGGGCTTGAAACGGTTCCGGAAATAACTGTTTAGAACTGTTATATAAAGGTTCTGATTAAAACGGTTACGGGGAACTTTTATTCCAAATAACTGTTACGAAGAACCGAAATTTCCAACTATTATCTGTTTCGGTTACTGTTCCTATTTCCCTCTTCATATCAGTTCGATAACCGTTATTGTTTCGGTTCTATATCGGTTCCAAGACGGTTCCAGAATCAATTCTTATATCGACTTTTCCCTAATTGATATCATTCATTATCGTAGCTGCAGATTGCTGTAGATGTACATCTTTCTCACAAAATCCTTATAGAAACAGGAGAAACTTTTAACTTACTATTCTGAATGATATAGCGTGTGCGAATGTAAAAAACATGTAGCTGATTTATTTATTTCAACGCTTCATTATATACGATGTGTATAAATGTTTCTTCTTTTTCTATAAGGATTTTGTAAAGAATATGCACATACACAGTAATCTGCAGCTACAATAATTAATGACATCAATTAGGGAAAAGCCGGTACAAGTATTGATTCTAGACCCGTTTCTTTACCGATATAGAACCGAAAAAATAGCGTTTACGGAACCGATACGAGGAAGGAAATAGGAACCGTAACTGAAACAGATAATCGTTGGAAATTTCGTTTCTTCGTAACAGTTATTCAGAATAAAGGTTCTTCAGAACCGTTTGGAGCACCGATATCGATATTATAACAGTCTTCAAGCCCTGCTTTGCAGCCAAGATTAAAGCCTGAGTGCGCCACTGTCTCCAATCATATACATAACCTACTTACAGTGTACCTACCGAACAGTTTTGACACCTCGCCTCTCCAACTGCCCAAACTATCAGAGGCTTACGGCGGGAAGTCCGTCTGCGATTCGGCTAATCTGAGAAATGCTCGGCAGACTCGACGTCGAAAACTTGAGAAACCTTTCGTGCACTTGGTTCGTCGACCCTTTGCCCCGGGGCTGAAACTGTCCCAGCGATTTAAAGCGTAAAGGAGAAGAGGGACAGCGGAGACGGATTTGTGAATCGGTCGATCGACTTTCTGGCGGATGATCGGCCGTGAGCGGCTCCTTCAGATCGCGGGGGTTGGCCGGTCTGGAACAAAGGCGCGAGGGTGGGGGCGGGGCGGGGGAGGGGGGGGGGGCCCGCTTTGGGAGGAGAGGGTTGGGAATCTCACGCTTCGTTTAATTA
Source organism: Andrena cerasifolii (assembly GCF_050908995.1). Lineage (NCBI taxonomy): Eukaryota > Metazoa > Arthropoda > Insecta > Hymenoptera > Andrenidae > Andrena > Andrena cerasifolii. The sequence goes on from NC_135118.1 coordinate 6,358,821, forward strand.
ATGAACGACGGCGCCGCCGCCGCTCTCGTCTCTTTATAAGGTGCCCGCGCCGGTGATCTAGCCCATGGCTCTCGCTGGCTGCATTCTTCTCACGATTACACGCGCGTCGCGCATGCGGATAGAGGAACGATCACGCTGTTTATGGACCACTCGGCCCGCGGCGGGCAGACGGGGGTTGGTGCGGGACGAGAACGAATCCAGCGGGCTTTTCTGCCGCGTGGAATCTTTCATGTTGCCGCCCGGCCAGATACGAGTCCACCTTTCTCGACCAACGGATACCGTGATGTCGCTCGATGCTGATCGAGTACATCGAAGCGTTTCTAGTCACCAGTTTCTCTGGGGGAATACTAGTTATTTGGCGCAAATACGGTGCGACGGTTCGGTCGCTTTCTTCGCACAGGTAATCCCACTAGAGTGGAAATTACAAATTGCGTACCAGGTTTAGAGGTTTATGGTTGGAAATGGTCCAACGGAACTGTGTAAAAATCCGATGCAGTGGTTTACAAGCTCGTTTGCATGGATTGGGGAATAACGAAATGGTCATTTTATATTTATAGGTGTCCCTCTTCATACCCAGTTGTGTTTCAGTTCTCCTGACTCTAATATTAAAAGTGGCATTACCAATAAGTATAGGTAAGTGGGAGTGTGGGGGAATTGCGAACACGGGGTAAACCCGAACATCGCGATATTCGCTGAATTCGCTTGTCCTGTCCCCCCGCGATATTGTTGCATGATGCAATTAGCTATGCATAATTGTATAGTATTAAGGAAACTGTGACGACCGAAGGCTGCGCGCAACCGCGATGATAATGCTCCTGAAATGTTTTCGTAGCTTTCCTTATGATTTTACGCTCGAGTATTTTGAGTCTATGGTGCATTAAACCTATACTGCCCAACAAAGCATAATTTTTTTGTAGATCCGTTACTTAATCCTAAATAAAATCACAGGGTCACTTTGTATATAGGCACGTTCGTATTTGTTTTATTTGAAATTTTTTAACTTTTGTACATTTGGGGTAATTACGAACAGCGTTTATGAGGCTATTACGAACAATGGCATTTACCCTTTTCTTAACATTTCCAAGTTTTTTATGTATCCAGTACCCCGAAATTATGTTAGGAAGAATATACGTACATATTCGTTGAAAGATCTTCAGATACCCGTGAAAAAGGTTAAAGATAAAAGACTTTCCATCCGTCAGACAACAAATAAATATTCAATCCCACGAGCAAACAAGGAGAAAGACTGTGTTAGACCCACAGTGTCGATTTTTAAACCAGTGTTTAACCCATTAACTGCCAAATTTTTTTTTTAATTTTTGGCCGGATAAGCCAATTATATATATGCACAAAAAGTTGTATAACAGCATAATTATATTCAACTTATGTTTTGTTTTGGAAATATTCGATATTTTTGAAAAAGTCTCAAATGGGGTTTGAGGCAGGTTGCACGAAAGAAAGCTAATAAGAAACTATTTCTTTTATTATATGCTTTATCCGATACATGCAGAAATAGCTGTTATTTATGCCATTTGTATATACAGTCCACATGAAACCCGACGCAATTCCAATTCTGTTCCGTTCAACTTACAGACGCATTTCAAATTTGCTCGCTTGTTGTAAAGAAACGAAGCACAGAATACACACTTTCTGCTACACACAGTATATATAGAATGAAACTAAATTGTCAAGCGTACCAAATATATTTTTGGCGTCGAGTGGTGTACGTAAAATTCCAAAATCCCCAAATGGGTATCGTGGCAGCTAATGGGTTAATAAAGATGAAGATCTTGAAGCAGTCGTACGTATTTACCCCGCTAGCTGTGGGTAATTGCGGACAGAAAGGATTTGGTATTTCTTTCAAAAAATGATTTGTTTGCATAAATATCTATAATTATTTGTGCTGCCTTTGTAGATAATTAACCAAAGTTCGATTATCTATAAAGCAAAGCTGATTAGAGTCAAGACTTTTGTTTCAATTTAACTGTTCCCTTAAGTGTTCGTAATCCCCCTACTCTTCCCTACCTGCTTTATCATGACCTTTCGGACGTCTTGGTTGCAATGATTTAATCTCACACGACAAATTGTCTTTAACTAATAATGCCTTTATTTCACCACGTTCTCACTGACACCACATTCACTCTTATCCACACACATTCACCTATATACAACAGTACCTGTGTACCCACCTACGTAATATTATCTGAACGATCGAATATAAACAATTTCATCGTTAAGATAATTATGTCGCAATCATGCTCGATTTTTTGAATTCACGAAGATGTGAAGTAACTGTACTCCATTCCACGAAGTTCAGCGATAAATTTCCAACTTGACCGCCCTCGTGCCATTGCACTATCTCCGTACTTCTCTAGCACCCACCACCCGGGTAGATAAACGGGGGGAAAAAATGGAACAATTCGCGATTGTGCCGTCTGCCATCGCCCAACGCGGTCGACCTGTGAGCAGACATATTTGCTCGGACCAGATTTCATATTTATCAGCCATAGGCTGACAGAGAGTCGGCCGAAATCCTTTGAAGATATCACGTATCGGTCGATTCGTTGTTTGATCTGCGTGGAAACATGGACATGCACTCCGTTTGTCATTGATAACGGCGACGATCGTCGATGGTTTCGACGATTCGTATTCTTATCAGCCACGACATATTTGTACGCGTGTCGCTTAAAGTATCGCTAAAACCAGATCGGCAAAAGGAATTACGAAAAACGGCCTTGTTTACCTGTTCCTTGGCGTTATCGCGTTGAGAACAATCACTCGCAACGTATTACACAGTCGTGGACAAAAGGACAGCATACGGCAGTCAAATTAAAATGAAAACTAATTTCAGTTTCTTTAAAAGGACATTAGTTAACAAGCATTAAAATACCTTTCCTAATCTAATGCACCTAATCGTTAACAGGTGAATTTTATAATAAAGCAACGCCCGTACAAATTATCAGCATCCTCGTTTCTGTGTTATCAACCTCCTTTATTAGCCTTCATTAATTTAAAATATAAATTCAAGGCTGTGTCATAAGATCATTCATTCCAAACACACACACTATCAACATCGTTCGTACAACCTCGTGAGTGTTTAAGCAGGATCAAGAGCAGAGTAATCGCTGCCCCATTAATTACCCCGCCGTTTCTCGTCACGAGCCGCCTTAGTTCCTCCACAATAAGTGTCAGCAATGACTGGCGATATCCAGCAGCGGGCAAGATCGCGCAATCCGCTCGAATCCCTGGAAAATTCGCGGGACGGATTTACTGGTGAAACGGTCGGAGACAATGGCGGCCTAGAAACACCGTCGCAGATCACCCTGTGTCAACTACGCGCAGCGACGCCAGTGCTTATGTATGTACGAGCCAGGGTCGAGTATTAATTATCCCCGGGCCTCCTTATAACGTAATTTATGGGAGCACGAGGGTAGGGACCGAGGGGAGCGTTATCAATCCGGCAAGATTAATCACTCAAGTTTATACCTCCTATCCGCTTCAACTCGGGCATAAGTAGTACGGCTCGCTTTTGCTTCCAGGGCTTTTCGTGCCTTCGCCACCTTCGGCGTCTTGATTTATGGGCGCGAGGTCGCGATGCACGATACTTTGACAGACATCGCCGAGTCAGTTCGGTTATAACGAACGCCTTGCTCGGAAGGGAATCGCGGAGCGGAGAAAACGGCAAAACAAATCGATAACAGGAGAGCAATTCCGCGGCGATACAGTCACTATCCTGCTAACGACTACGGTGATTCATTTATTGCGAATGATAATCACATTCCCAGCGAAGAAAGCACCCCTCGCGGTCCCACCGGATACAAGCGCGCGAAGACCGTCATCTTAAAGGGTGACACGGCATTTGCGATCGCGCCAATACTCGTCTAAGAGAGGCGAGCGCAGGTACACCGAGGGGAAGGTGTGCAAGATCGAATTCAAAAGTGCAACGGGCGCGCACTCTGCCGAGTGCACGCTGAACCCGTCCATGGATTCTTTCCTCGTTGCACCGCGGTCCCAGCGTTAGAAACGTCTCACGCTCGTAGAACCTGTCGAAGTGCGAGTATTCAACACGGTGACAACCGTTGCTGCACACACCGTCGGAAAGTATACCGATGCCACCCTGTCCCACCCCCTCCAGGTGTCGAGCGGGGGGAAGAGCAGTTGGAGGGGTGGCCGCGCGCGAGGAAAGTGGAAAGGGAAAAAGCCCCCACCACCCTGGCGGCCCAGGTCCCGTTCCCCTCCCCCTACTTTTCTCGCTGGCAACGATGCGCTACGGGTGCCAACGAGGAGGGTCTATAACCGTCCTTTGTCGAGTCGTGCTGCCACCTGTGCCAGCCAGCTTTCGTCGACCTTGCCCGTGACTGGTCGCCAACCACTTCGGACTGGTCGCGCGACTTCGAGCTTCTTCACCGTTGATCTTGCGCAGCGAACTCCCGCGACCTGGACCGTCTTCCTTCGATTTTCCGAGAGGTTACCCCGTCAATTGGTTCGGCGGTACCGTAGGTGGAGGAAGCATGGCGGGGTACTCCGAGTGATGTGTATAAAACAGTATTCTTGGGGGTATAAGCTGCCGAATTGTGTTCCGCTACTCGTTCCCGGGTCGTACAGACCTAAAAGCCTTGTCCAACCTTGTGGTGTAAGCGGGACCTTAATGTGCTAGTAAACGGGAAGTAGAGGGAATGCTTCCTTGGGCTTTTCTTCCAGCTGCGATGCATTCGGGGGAACCTGAACCGTAGATATACCTAGTTGCCGCAAAATCAGTGGACCTACTACATTCTGGGATTCCCCTTACTGTAACTTCCCCCACGTCTCATGACCGTTTTATAGATAGACAGTAAGAACGGAACAAAGTGAACAGAGTGACAAAGTGGCTACTGCGGGCAAAGGGGTTGGAAGTAAAGCATAGCCCCATTCACGGTGAAGCAAATTACCCAAAGCAACCTATTGTTTTTGCAATTACCGCAGTTGTACCTACTTTCTACATTCCTATCGCGTCGACCCACGTTAGATCCACAGAGCGCGAGACTTCTGCTTGGATATATGTTTAACGAGTAGACGTCAGCGTTCAGAACCACTGTGCCGGGCAATGCTCATGCTTATTGAAAAAGCTAGAAGTATCATTGCAAATCGAATTACGTGCAGCACGCGGGTCGCCGATCAGATAGTGTGCTGGAGGTAATTCAGACGAATCGTAGCCTCCGGATGTCGGATAAACGCGCGCGGTCGTACATCGTGCAAATAATTGCGGGTTCAACGGACGATGAGCTTGAACGTTTAGAGACGGATGAACATTCACTCGGAAGTTACGTGCGCCTTTTACCGTATCGCGCGTGATCTGTAATTACGTGTTGCTGCTGTGACAGTTTTTACGTGCTCCGGGAATGATAGCTGCACGTATACGAGACACCGTGTACCTTAGCTTACAGCTTCGCGTGAGAATTTTCCATTTCGCGGCATGCATTCCTCGATGTTCCGTGACATCGACTTAGGTTCCTGTGTTGCGGGGATGTTTGGTGATGAAGAACGCTATAACAGTGTATGATTGTATTTCGTCACTCGTACAATTCAGTTCTGTACAATTGCGGCTTAATACTTTCTGTTACTTACAAACTAGTTAAGTACCTAATTCGGAATAGGTACGAGGTAACAGTTAATGGGAATACATGATACTTCGAAGGTAGGGGAGACCGGGGCTAGATGTTACAGGGGCAGGTTGTTACAGAGCAGTTTAAATTTTTTTCGCTTGCGCTATCACTTCGACGATGAAGTGGCTGATGTGTTTCAACCATACACAGGTGTGTATGTTGTTTGTTTGTAGTCGGTTCACGCGTTGTCAATTTATTACAGTTTTTTGTGTTTTCGGTACTAATAGTAACTTTTCTCTTTGTACTTCAAGCATTTCTACCGAACAGACAGATACATGTATGTAAATTAATATTACCACGTTTGAATCAGTGTTCCTTTAGCTGCAGATTCGTACCAAGAACGTGAGAATACACCAAACTGGTATGGACTTATAGATTTTTATACACAATGGTGTCAACCGGGGCAAGTTGTTACAGAAGACAAGCGGCATGTTGTTACAGAGGGAAAGAGGCATGTTGTTACATTGTATATAGTAATGAATTTATTAATTTAACCCGTTCAACTGTTAAAAGAAAAAACGAAAAGTAAAAATCAAAACCTAAAAAGATTTTATTAAAAAATTTTAAAAAGGAAACTGAAGACATAAAAAAACATACAGTAAAGAAAAGGCAAATGAGAAATAAAACCACCACAAATAATAGACACGAGTCCCCATATGAAACGGACGACGATAATTAGTGCAACTGATTTCAGTAGTTTCTTATTATTTTTAAAATGGATTTATTATTGTATATTTATTGTAATAGATTCTTACCATTAATAAATTTACTTTTGTCCAAGAAAGTATAATTATATTACTCATAATAAGCCTCGTTTCGTAAAATTTAATCCCGTAACAACTTGCCCCGTATTGCGTAACAACTAGCCCCTACTCGGGGCACGTTGACACAACATGTCTCGACCTTCAAAATGGCTTGTTTCAAAGTCATGGTTCTCGTTTAATTACATGCGATAGCGGTCATCGGTAGAGGAAAGAACGTACTTTAAGTGAGAGTCATTAATAGTATTGAATATGGAATGCAAAAAAAATAAAAAATAAAAAACTGAAAATTGTAACAACTAGCCCCGGTCTCCCCTACCTATATAATCGCATTCAATATAAAACTGACGACTACTCATTGGCTCTGTCACCCAGTGAGAGTTTACTCCAATCGCCCGGAAGCAATCTGCGTATCCCACGTAACCGACGCAAGCGAAATGCTCAACTTTGTATACCGCATCGGAGATAGCACTCGCACGCGTTAAGGTGAAATCAGACGGCGCGTGAATCGGCGATCTTTGCCCGCGAATCGCCGATCCACGCGCCGTGAGATCGCTCATGGCTCGTCGACTCGCCGAACCTGGGCGAGCCGAGCAAGCTCGCGGATATACGTGCCGTCTGGTTCCACTTTTACTTCCCTATCGCGTGAACTTGCCAGGAAATGATTGAAGACGATTTAACTCGTTTCGCTCGCAGCAATTGCTACGCTAAGTCCTTCTTTATCAGCGCAATTATTAAACCCTCTCTAGCAGTTACCCTGTCTTCTTCTAGTTAACAAGCTGATACGCTCCAAGAAACGCAGACACTTTGACCATGGGAACGGCGTCGCACACGTAACGTTAAGCCGTTATCATCTTTCCTTCCATTTGTATTCAAATTCGCTGGCAAAGTGGGCAAGTGATTAGTCGAAGCGCAACAATGCGTACGCCCGGCGATGCATTTAACATGAATTGTATGCGCGCACTGCGCTAGGCCGTGGGCTCCGTGGCAGGGAGCGCATTAACATGTTAATGCCTTGTCTCGCGCCACAGTTAACTGTCTCGTCTCGCCGCGACTAAATGCGTTAGCTGATCCACGAGCATTAGTAATTCAAAGCCCGGAGATACCTAAAGCGCGTGGCACAATCATAATAAAACACCTCGCCGTTTACGGGTCGATTCCTTACAAAATGCTCTGTCGACGATCGCTTCGCCAACGACGAGTCGCTTCGACCCGGGGCATTCGCTTAGGGAGCAACGGACGGCCGCTGTGCAGAGTTCGGCGAATCGGAGGACCGAAATTTTTTGGGAAATACCACGGCGTTCGAGGTGATTCGACCACCACGCGATGAATAATTCAATGTTCGTAAGGGTGAGCATGATAATCGCGAGGTACTTAAGACACAAATCTTAAAAAATGGCCTGCCATTGAATGGCTCTTTCCCGGTAGGTAGGTACTTTCACTGGGTTACGTCGATGACATTGCGGGTGGAAGGAATATAGTGCGAATTTAAGCGACACCTGTGGGTTCAAGAGTCTATACAAGGCGAACTATGCAACATGTTCGCTGTGGGTAATTTTGAAGTTAGTAAAGAATAGCGAGGTCGCAAAAGGGTCAGCTGATGAAGACAGGCGTTCACTTGATTGTCAGGAGTTGAGAGCTCTCATTCTATATTGTCTTTAAACACTATCACGATAGGGGACACCAAGCTGACGAGTGCCGTGGGCAGTGAGCCTACGTTGAGTTCAGAAAAACACGTTGGGTCTTTTTACACACCACTGGAGTGTGCTCCCAGTGGCCCACTGTATTCCTTCCAGCAACGATACCTCGATCTATCCATAACTGGTGTATACGGAGACCGAGACGAGAGGAGGACGATACAAGCTCCACTATCGCTCTCCGTTGGCTCCTTAATTCCTGATTCCGAAGACGCACGCTCGATCCTCCGTGTAACACACGCACAGAGACAGACGGGAAATCCGAAATCGATGGTGCGACGACATCGGTCAGCGGCTTAGTCTGGGCGTAGTCGTAACGGAACGTGGTCGACGGTTCTGTGCCGTCGTCGACAAATTCGGTGTCGCATTCTCGGAAAGTCACCGATGTAGGGATACAGACGATGATCGAGGAGGGGGGGTTTAAGGTGGAGTCAAAGAGCGGAAGAGAGCACAAGGGAGAGACCGAGTGAGTGAGTGAGAGAGAGGGGGGTAGGAGACGACATCTGATGGAACGAAGGAGGAGAGTATCTACTACGTATACACGTACCACGTACACACTGCAACGACACACGCGTATATGTACAGGGGTATATCGGGACTCACACTTGCGCACGACGAGCTTACAAAGCGTATACGCATAGTAGCGGCCTCTTGAAGTCACCCAGCGGAGAGAGGTGGGCACGGATGAATCGAGAGAGGAGAGTTGCGCGCGGCTGTGTGTAGACCGCGGTGTTAACAAACGGTACACTAATGTTTCACATCTCGGTGTGCTGCTCACCGTATGCTCCCATCTCGCTCCGCCTTCAAGCACGTTCTCTCCGTCCCGCGACGCGTTCCTCCGTCGCCGTGGCGAGCAAGAGCGCGAAGTAGTAGCTGAACGTGCCGCGCGCACTGCGGGGTGACGAGAAAGGTAGGAAGGCGAGCGAGCAAGCGGCACCGCGGTGTGTGCTTGGTGGTAGTACGAGGCAGCTTCGAGTGCAGCCGGAGAGAGGGGGTAGGGAAAGGTGGCGGGGGCGGGGCAAGGCTAGTCCGCGCCCACGGAGGGGAAAAAAGCTGAGCTCCGCACCCACCGCGGCCCGCTAGAGGGGGACTGAAAGAAGTGTGGTAGGGGACAATTTATCCGGCTCTCGCCCTCTCCTCTCTCTCTCTCACACACCGAGACCATCGGCACACACGGGACACGTCTAAACGAGGGTTAAGCGTGAGCGTGCGAGCTTCACCGCGAAACGACAAAAATATCTCGGCTGGCAGGTACTGTCGTAGGTGTGTACAGGGTGTACGGCCTGGCGGTACGCAAGATTTTCTGGGGAATGATAGATAGTGCGACAGGAAACTGTTACGGTAAACAAGAGAACGGAGAGGGTGTTGGTACAGCTGTTGGAGTAAAAATTGTGAATTTTTTAAAAACGTGAAAAGGTAGGACGTTTCGTTTGCGAGCAACTTGTGGAGTTGGTCGCATAAAATATTTCCCATGAGAAGCAGGGTACCTGGACTTCCTGAACGAAGCTGTTTGTAATATTCTAGCTCCTGCTCCCGGAAGCAACTTGATGAACTTGAACTCCCATACATAATTTAAACGCAGACTGTATATGCGAGGCTAACTTCTGACTACTAACAACCATGGAGCTCCCGATTTATCATAGATTGATTGCTCTTCGCACGGACGTTTGGAGTACGTTCTATTGTGAGGCAAGTATAGAAAATATTGAAAGACTGGAAGAAAAAAATAATCTTCTAGCATAGTAGCCACTCGTCATACATAGTTTCCTGGAAGAAGAAGGATTCTATGTTGCAGATGACATGTGTTCCAACCTTAGATCAACTACGTTGCTTTTTATTTTTACATGAATCAAAGCCGTACTTCTGATAGTCCTTTAATGTACTCTGATATACCTTATGATATTATAAGCAGAGAATCATAAGATTCCATTTAAAAGTCCAAGGAAACCTTCAGTCGTTTTACAAGAAAAAGGATTGTGCGCTCAAAACAAAATTTGTGAACACGTTAGCGCTTCCTTAACAGCGGGTTCACCCTAATACAGCTTACAGAAATTATTCTACAATTTGCCTCTGATAAAATCGTCCCGCTGTTCTATAACACCACCTTCCGCTATGTTTTCTCAAATAGCATCGTCAACTTCCTCTCCATTTCCTAATGTATAACTTCTTTTTCGTTACATTATCGCAAGCGTCCAAAAAATCCCCTAAATCGTTGCTACGGTACACCCTGTATAGCGGCAATCTGCCGGCCGGGCGAAAAATGTCAGTGCGCCTTTTTCCACCCACTCCGCGGACCATGTCGCGACCCCTTCGGGATCCCCCACCAGTAGCGGCTGGAATGTCCTCCCCCGCAGCCGTCGAGCTCGCGATCCAGCAGCTACAGCCGCCCCTACCCGCCCCTTTGATCGGCGCCCGTGCCAGGAGGCCGACAAGTAAGCGCGAGGAGGCGAGTTCCCTTGAAAGAACTGCGCAAAACACGGTTTCGCGCGACGCCACGGCCCCGAGGTCGTCGTTGTCGTCATCGTGTCCGTCGCCCGCCGTTGTCAACTTGTATATTGTTAGTGATCGTCGGCACGTTCCCGCGATCGCGTACCGACGGTTAACCGGTTACACGATTCGGCTGGCAATAGGCAATCGAACTTCTCTCGGGCTGTGGATCGGTTTTCGAGTTCGATAAGAGTACCAGTTGATCGTCGCGATCGCAACATCGATAACGGTAGTTGACGGAACACGTGACGATTGCAAGCGTCACAATCGCCGTTGACGATTCGGTACGTGATCGTCGGCGTAACAAGTTCGTCGGGCGATGATGAACGCGTGATTCGTTGTTATACCTATAAGCGAGAAAGACGTTAAGTCGCGGAGCGAGGATTATAACGAAGGTGACGCCAGGGCGGAAAGAGAGGGAAAGATCGTGTGTAGTCAAGTGTCGCGTTTGTGCACGGAGCAAGGAGGAGGATTTTAAGGAGGTGGGGGCCGGAGGTGTACAGGCGAGGGTTGGCAAGTTGTGTGGCGATCATCGCACATTGAAGTAGTAGGAGAAGAGAGAGAAAGAGAGTGGGAATCGGCGTGTGTGGTGGGGAGGCGCGAGAGTGTGCGGTCGTGTCGAAGAAAGAGGTGGAGTGGCGAGAGCCACGGCACAGAGTGGAGGAGGGGACAGCGACAAACTACCGGGGAAGAAGTCAGCGGCGAGTAAAGCAGCGCCGCCGAGGCTAAACTTCGGGATCTATCGAACTAAAATTGTCGTGTAGTTTCTGCCTCCTCTTCTCGCCCCTCCTAACGGCGCGCTCTGCCTCTCCCTTGACCCCACCGGAGGGGCGAAAGCACGGCTGGCAGCGGCAGCATCTCGGCCGGTTGCGCCCCCTCCGGCTGTAGCACCCATCCCCTCCACGAAACGAAAGCTGAACGAAGAGGGAAGAAAGCAGCGACGGGGTGGGGCGTCGCGAGGGACGAGGAGCGTGTGCACGGAGCCGACGGAGAAGAATAGATCGGCCTGCGCGACGAAAGAGCGAGACCGAAGAAACGGAAAGAGGAAAAGGAGAGAAAGAGAAGGGAAGTTGATGGCGCGGGAGGGGGTAGGCAGGGAGCGCGTTAGCTGGCCCCACGGGCGACTCACCATATTTTATTGTCGCGTTTGCCGACGCTAACCGCCGTACGGCTCCGTGGCCCGATCTACTACGAAGATGCCGACCTGACTCGAGAGAAGAGGGAACGCTACACGGAACGCTACCAGGTAGAGAGTGCCGGGTGCTACGAATTCGCGCGCGGGTACACGAGGTGCCGGTAGTGGCATCGTCAGCCACCCAGCAGAGGTGGCACCAGCACCCCCACCACACCGCGCGACGTGCCTGCCCTGGACCCTCCCACCCGTCTCGCCGAGGGCAAACCATCTCGCAAAAATCGTCCCCCTTTCCATGGGAAGGAAAAGAACTACGGCGACGACTCTGCCACCACCACCAGCAGCGGTAGCGTCGAGCCGACCGTTTCTCGTCACTACCACCACCACCATCGGCACACTACCATCGTTATCGCCAGCGCCACCGTCACTGTACCGCTGCCTCCTCCTACACCGCGATCAACCGTCATCTCGCGGAACGAGGATACCAGAACTTACGGACTTGGATCGCGTTGTTGTTCGCTGGTTCGTTCGGTCCTTCGACCTGGTGAAGGACGTCGCTCACCACCTATCGTCGGCTCGACCGTACCTTCGTCCGACGTTCGGTCACCGTTAACCGAAAATCGGTCGTCCGAGTGAGGATTTACGAGAAAATAAAGTGCACAGTGCGGATCGTTATCGACGGATACGTACGACCAATAATCGTGCCCTATCGGACTGCGTCCTCCCTCCCCCCTCTTAGCGCGCGCGAAAAAAAGTTTCCGACGAGTTCGCAGAGGGAGAGAGGGATGAGTCGTCGCATGGACACACGCGCCCTCCTTCTCGTGCCACTCTCTAAACACGAGTGAGAACCAAGTGTGCACGCGTACATGTGGACGCGTACGGATCGCACGGAGGACGAGGACAGAACTGCCGGGAGGCGCAACGTACCCGCGAACCGCGCCAGTTTGTAGTTAGTTGTTTTAAAGAGTGCTCGCCGCACGGTGTGGGACTGCGCTGCTACCCGTAACTCGAGAGGATAATCGTGATCGGTCGATTTGGAGGAAAAAAGGAAGGCACGTATATACCCGCTGGGACGTGTGGAAGCAGAACTCTAAGACCCGTGGAAGAGAGAGAAGAGGAAGAAGCAGAAAAAAAAGGAGATCGGTGCGCGCGAACGAGTCGATCCTCTCTCGCCTTTCCTTTTCCACGGAACGTGTCTCTCCGTCACCATCGCTCGACTTCTCTCGACCTACCGCTCTCTCCCTCTCTCTGTCTCTCGCCCGGCCGCCCGTCCCTCCAGCGCTTCCTCTCGCTCGCTCCTCCTCCCTCTGTCCTTCTCGTCCCGCTCTCTCGTTTCCTTTCGCTCCACGCTTTCTCGCTCGCACCCGCGCTACCTCCGCCTTCCTATTCGCCCCGAGCCGGGACGGCTTGGATTCCGTCGAAAAGAAACGACGATTCGGAGGATAGTCGCGACCGATCATAGCTGGCGCGTCGATCGGATCAACGGTGCGCGAGGTTTTGGGCCCGCGCGGACACCATCCGCCGTGTACGATGCGCGCATCCACGCGTACCCGTGCTTTTCTACCGCGTACGTAATTAGTTGTCCACGATTGTACCGGGACCCGCGTCGCGTGAGGATCGTCTCGCAGACTTCTATCCAGTGACTTAATAGTGGTGGTGAACTGTTGTCCCACGGCCACGGTTGACGTACAGTTGTCATCGCTTCGGTGCCAGTCGCGAACGGGTCCTCCGAGTCTCGGGCAGTGCCGTCCGAGCGACCACGTTGCGGTCTCAGATTGGAAAACTGGTCCCTGCCTCTTTGTGCCCGCGTCCTCTGTGACAGTGAGAGTGTGTACGAGCGAAGACCGCCTTCAGGGTCGGCTGCATAGACGGTGCAATAAGAAACGGCGAGTTATTCGCGCTACGAGTGAGAAAAAAAATATTGCTTCGCCCCTTCGATTCTCTTCGTCGTCGTTTGTGACTCGAATGTTCGCCGACCGGCAACGACATCGCGCGACTTTTTGCACGGTCGCCGTGGTTCTACAGTAGTGAAAGAAAACGGAAGGAGGGAAGAGATAGAGGGAGAGAGAGAGAGAGAGAGAAAGGAAAAGAAAAGTGTTCTTCGACTGTATCTTCGAGTGACTCGGTGGGTGAGACACTGCAACGGATGCCACGGGCCGAAACGATGATCGCGTAGCGGTGCCCGACCATCACGGCCCTGAGTGGCCGACACATCATGTCACAGTTCTCTTTTCGAGGATCGCCAAATCTACAGGTGAGTCCTCGCGCCATTTCCCTGTTCAAAACGCCTGCCTTGGCCATCGCGCGAATCTATCGCTCGCGGAACGAGGCAACGTCACACGATTGCCATTGTGATGGATGGCACCTTCGATCGCATCGATCAACGAGCTGTGACTGAAATCAATCGGCTATAGCCCGTGGACCGCGTTGCCCCGTTCAAAATAACGCGTAGACAGTTTTGATTTAATTCGATTTCGCACATTTTACGGGAGTATGAATGCAAAGGTTTCCCAGATATAAAGAGTTGCGTTGTGGAATAGTTGATAGAGTGCAAGATAGGGGGTGTCTTAGGGTTTATCGCTTAGATCAGGCCGGTATGTTCTGTGAGTAGAAATAAGGCGGAAATATTATGCAATATGGCTGGGGTTAAGACAGTATACATGCAGTTATTTCTGGAACCATTGAAGATGTAAGACAATTGTTTGAGTCGATGGGAGGCAGTTGGACCTTCCGTGGCTTCGTGTAGCGTCGTTTATGACAGCACGTACTTTTTAAGTTATTGATGAAGAATGCACTTTACTTATCTTGCAAAATGTCTTTTGAATGGCGCAGTAATTATGTGGTAATAAAGATACATGATTCCATTAAGGGACCACGAAGGTGATATTGAAATTTCTGCAAGTAATAATACTTGAAATCAAACAATCTTATGCTATATTTGGTAGGAAAGAAATAATTGCATGTATATATTCAAACAGATGTTGGGAAACAGAAAGCCAAAAGTGTTTCATTATAAAGCTAGAATAGGAGTAAAAGTATGCAGGATGCAATAATGCATTTATGCATACTGCAATGCGATGTAAGAGTTAAACTATTTAATCCAGCTGTAGGTTTTGTACATGAATTTCTTGAATGCATTCACTGTAACTTAGGTGTTAGTAAATTTATTTCCAGAAGAGAATATCAACAAAAATCCCAGTCTCGCCAATTCCCCCAAAACAATACAAAACCTTGCGCAGTCTTGTAGGGATTAGATAAAGTCATTTAAGACTGGCAAAATAAAAAAATCTATTTTCTTATATTCTGTTACTATAAACTGGTTTAAATGGCGGATTATTTCCTAACAATCTTGTAAGAACAGCAAGACATCCTCTGAAATTGATGTTAAAATTACAACCTTCCCATAAAACATATATTCCACCACATTTATAAGACACTATTTCGAGCAACGCCAAAGTACTTTAGAACAAACGTAGACACGTATTATTTCACCAGAGGGATTCAATCGAAATGACTGTATCACTCGAAATGACCATTGCTTCCCAAGAATATGACGAATAATTTCACAGTTTACGTTACTTCCCGCTCGCTTATCGCGTTGCGGTCGCGCAATAAATCCATCAGGAAAGCGTCGAAGGAGAATTTTCACGCCGCGATAAACGTAGCCTCGCTTCTCTATCGGATTTCAGAGTTATCTCTCGGTACGAACACGAGACCCGACGAAATTTTAAGCGATATTCAAACAGGATTGTTACGTAGTTTCCGTCGTCCGCTACAGGATGATATCCTGTAATCTCGCCGGTACTAGCACTGTATTACAAATCGAACGTCAAATCTACGCAATGATTGAAGTCGGCGAGGGCGGCCGAATGGAATGACACGCGCGTACGTAAGAAAGAAGTGAAACCCATAGAGACATCGATAATAAGCGCGCATATATTTCAGCTTGAAACGGTAGATGTTAAGAGAAATAGTACATGGTTCGAGATTGTCGTTCAGCCACGGGTCGGTTGTCGTCCAGTCGGTGGACATATGAATCCGGGTATAATTTCAACCGTTTGAAAGTCAAATGTATTCAACGGTCGAAAGCCTCGCCTACTTGCGTCTATCTGTTCCCTCTCGTGCGCGATTTCGCGTGTGCCCTGCTAACCGACGCCATGAATCGTTTATGCCCTCGGCTGTTCGCCGCGAAAGGGGATATATCGTCTGCGGCTGTCGCTTCCGAGCGCACTTTTACGAGCCGCCGAGGAAACTGCCCGCCTCTCGCGCCTTCCACTTACGAGCGACGGTTGATTTCGTCGGAACGGGGGCCTCTACCGAAATCGCACGCGACGCGACTTTCAACCCCCGGTTCCTCGGGGAATCGTTTGCTCCCCGCGATTGATTTGCTTGGACAGTTGCGGCTAGACGCGTTCTATACACAGCCGCGGATTTTCTGTAGGATCTATGAAACTATCAGCGGTGTTATCGCTCTGCGTAAGAAGAGTTATGGGCTACTTCCTTCGAGATGTAGCTTCTAGTAAATATTGTGCAAAGTGTAGTAATTACCGTCAGCAAAGCTTGTTTATTGTAATGAGACGCGAGGAATCTCGCGGCGGGCGTAAGTGTGCAGAGAGCCGACAAAATCTGAGAAGTGTATATTAACCTCTTAAGCGTTTAAGATGGATGTAATCGCGTTAAGTAAATGTTCTTGATATCGTATGAGCAGAGTTTATACGTATGCCCGCATAAAGACAGCGTGTACATATTTGTACATTCGCTTTTTCAGTTTCTATGGATAGCGGAAGGCACGTTGCTTTTGGTGTAACGAAGGGCTGGAGAAGTTCACCACTGTGTTGTATTTAAAATTGCAGAATTTGAAACGAAGCGATACTGAGGGTTGCTGTAAGGGGAGCAGAATTTTAAGTAGAAATTACAAAGGTTTTATTACCCTTGAAAGTTGTCATAAAAACATTTACTCTTATGATTCCAATTACAAGCCCCGCGGTATAGAATAAGGTGCATAATTATTCAACGCAGCTCGCCTAATTATTCACTGAAATTTCTTACCCGATTACCGAGTTTTTGTTTAAACGATACGCAGTAAAATAAGGACGAGTCTGTCTCATGCTAGTAGGTACCTACTATCTTGAGATCACGCTCTCAAATTGACTACTTGCGACGCGGCAACGGCACGTCGACAGACTCTCAGAAATGTACTTACATTAGCGCGCTCATTACGCAAGGGATTGCAAAATGTACGTAGAATCGAAACGACAGAAGAAACGATACCAAGGATACTGTACCTATAATACGAGAGACTTCTACACGAGGGCACCCTCCGGAGCACACGCTGCGCGCACGCCGCCAGTGCGATTCGATGAGTTTACTTAATACGGATCGCGCATGGCTAAACAGATAATTAATTTGAGATCGCGCGCTGAAATTAGCTACTCGCGGTTGCTAATAGAGGGTCGATAAAATCTGAGAAATTAACGTCTAACGACTACGCTAACCGTAACGTTTTTATTACCCACAAGATTACAGAATATATACGACCCAAGCAAAACGGAAGATTTAGAGATGGCGCTGTCGTAAAGAATCCGCTCGCAACGGTAGCGCTCAGGATCTATAGATCACCGCTAGCGTCTTACATTATCATTCCGTGACTCACCGAGGCTTACGAATTTTCCCAGTCGTCGGAGATCGAAACAGTTCCACCGCGAAAAAATCTCCTACCGAGGAAACCGTTCGCCGAGTCGCTTCATTTCGCTCTAGCGATTGCGTCGGATAATTTGTAGCGTGGGATCTTGTCCGTGGCGAAAATGGATAGCCGCTGGCAAGCCTGAGAGATTCGGTGCCGCGTGTCCTGACATGTTGTTGCATATAGGTGCGCGGTGCATACCTATGCGGTGTGTGCATAGCGCCGAGCTGAGAACATGTGTTGCCACGCCTAAAGCAACGTTCCGAAATGATCGAAGAGCTTGCGCTCGCTGGAATAATTATCTCGTCTTACCATCAACGAGCTTTTTGCCCCGATACCGGCACACGCGCGCATGCATATACGTTCCCATCGTCGCACCCCTGCCGCGTCTTCCAAACGGGGCGATCCGTGCGCCATTTTTTTTCACCGCCGTCGTTCGCGCACCGCCTAACGTAGTTCGTTTATTCGGTGCCATTACATGGTCCAATTTTCGCGTTTCCCAGCACGCGACAGGCTCTTTATTATCGATTTTCGCGGCACGTACGTGCGCGGGGGCGAAAACGAGCGGCACAATTGCGGGAGGAAATTCCCTTTCGCGAGTTCGGGGATTAAGGAATGAAAAAGCTTGGGGGGTGGTTCTCTTCGCACTTGTTGGAATTAGCAGGGTTCTTGGGTTTTTCTTGCTCTGTTTCGTGGAGTATGTTTGCATACACCTTTCGCAGAATCTGTGCAGCGATTCGGGGGTCTGTTAGGGTACGTTCAGGAGAGTGGTTAATTGCAATGGTTACTCTGTTGCTATTGTTCTCTTATCTACGGGGTAATGTCTAGTTCGTCTGATTACAGTAAGACGAACGAAAGTACACTTATAATGTGGACGAGTGAGCATAGTAGACTTGTAGTGCTTGTGGATTGATTATCCTTTGTGGAGGCAGGAAACCGTGCACTCCCTTTTCAGCCCTGACATTCAAACTCTCAGCGTTTCATATATACAGTGAGTGAAAAAAGTATTTGGACGGTTTTTAAAATCGCATAACTTTTTTAGAATTGGTCCAAACGACTTGAGTTTTTTTTAGGAGCTAGAAGGATTAGTTTGCTAAGTGACGTGTTTCGCCGTTTTGAAAAGAATGCATTTGGTCGGAATAGAAAAAACAAATTGTGAAGGTCGATTTTTAAACTTTGTTTTTGTGAGTTTGTAATGAAAATTAAAAAAAAAACGTTTGTATAGAATCGCGAAAATTCCCGAAATCAGCGATTCTCGACCTTATTCTGCGATCTTTAAACGTTTGTAGCTCGGAGCAACGTTAACCGATTTTGATGAAATTTTAGGCACGTGTACAACTTACTGCAATCTACAAACGGTTTTTTTTTGAATTTTCATTACAAGCTCACAAAAAAAGGTTAAAAATCAAACTTTACTATTTTTTTCGTTATTCCGACCAAATACTTTTTTTTTTTAAAAACGACCAAATACGTCATTTAGCAAACTAATCCTTCTAGCTTCTAAAAAAAACTCAAGTCGTTTGGACCAATTCTAAAAAAGTTATGCGATTTTAAAAACTGACCAAATACTTTTTTACTCACTGTACACAAAGGTTTATAATGATAAAAAAATTAAATTTTGCCTTCGAACGAAACCATGTCCCAAGTCCATTTAACACTATTCCTACCGACACTTCACGTATATCTTTCATACCGCGACCGGTTTTTAGCACAACTTATATTTCTTTAATATAGAATTTTGATAATAGCCAATTTGACAGTGTAAAAATATAGGTTCTTTTATTCAGAAGTATATCATGTACATACGTATATTTGAGGAAAATCGTGAGGTTTAAAGGCGATTCAATTACATCGCATATAGAAAATTCTAATCGAAATTTTAAAAACGATAATTTGTCCGGTTGTGGTAGGAATAGTGTTAAATGAAAGAATCTCATCAACAACTAATTTGTAAATAATGGAAACAGCCACGACAGATGAGAGTTTTGAAAATATATCACGAAATTTGCCTCGTGAGAGTGTAGTTTCAAGAAAAAATTAAAATCTGTCCATTAGTGTGCACACATCGTGAAACAATTGTCTCGTGAGATCAAAGTCTCACGCGGGGACACGATATTTTCGTCTCATCGTGGATTCGCACCGTTACAAATTCTTCATTTGCGAAAGCAGGCACGGGAAACACGTCGCGCGTGTTCCACCTGGTGAATTTCCCCCTGTGGTTCCGCAAAGAAGGAAACCTCCGTGGTAATATTTCACGTGAAGAACGATTTGGAGTAACGAGCGATGGTAATGCCTACTCGTAGGCGAAATGTATCGTGCACAGTGCACAGTTTATAACCGCCGATAAAAATTAATGGTCTATTATCTATGAGTGTTACTCCACTTATAACAGCGTTAAATAAACAAGCGAGCACTTTAGTCACGGTGTTGTATTATCGTTGACACACTTTTCTTTCGAATTCCCGTTGCCGGTCAGCCTTTAAACGCCGATCCCTGTAGCGCGCCGTGCGTCATTTATTATACGGCAAGAGAGGATACAGTGGGATATCGTAATCGCGGGATTCAATTTCTCCCGGGCAGGGGCGAGGGGGGTCTTTGAATAATAAAACGCTACTTTCTCATCGACCAGTGGGCGCTCCATATCGTAATTATGTCATAGCCCCGCTAAAAATGCGCGATAAACAACGCGCATCTCATTCCAACGTCCATGAAGCCTATTTTCGCCCCGAGCACGCACGGCGTACGAACTTTCGTTCGTGCTCCGTGGTAAACAATAAGTTGTTAATTGCCGATGAACTTTCATAGTATCTACTCGCGAATGCGATACAGTGGTCGTCGGCTCGGCGCATCTGCGCCTCGCGCGATGATGTAACGAGTCGCCGCGAACAAACTACCAGCCATAAATACCTGCGACACGTAAACCGTGTAAATTCATCATTAATAATCATTAAGCAGGTTCAGGTGTGCCCGACATCGGCTCTCCGCGTTGCCCCTTGTCGATTTTCAGCCCCGAACCGTCCTCGCGACGCGGGACAGCTTGCAGAAAGCTGTGAACTTTAATTTCTTAATCGCCATCCGAAATCTCGCTTTCTAGCCGTCCCCGCGGCCAGCGCGGCGCCGCGAGTCAGGTTCTACCATTGAAACGATATACTATGCAAGCGGTATAAAAAATGGCGCGGTTGTGCGCGTCGCGGTGCATCGCGGGGCGGAATTGGAACGTTCTCGTCGCGCTAAACGCGTGGTTTAACTCGAGCTTGAAAAAATTGGGAGCGTTGCTCGCTGGGAGAACGAAGAGATCGCGTGTCAACGAGGCTTGTGGATTAAATTTAGAACGAGGTGGATTCATATCGCTAATCTTCTGCGTCGCTCAATCTAATTGAAGCGGCGATCC
The DNA here is from genome assembly GCF_050908995.1 of Andrena cerasifolii. Classification (NCBI taxonomy): domain Eukaryota; kingdom Metazoa; phylum Arthropoda; class Insecta; order Hymenoptera; family Andrenidae; genus Andrena; species Andrena cerasifolii. Next base: position 6,379,614 of record NC_135118.1, read on the forward strand.
TTTCTTCCTCCTCGTCACGGTCGCATCTGTTCTTCTTGATCCGTCGTGTCGCGTATTTTTGGAGCAGGCTTTGAACGCGGGGCGCGTTAGGGGTAGTGGCGATGGGCATTAGGAAGCTCTGAGTCGCTAGGTACATGACGAAGGTCTCGATTCGAAGCGATACAGTTTTAAGTTGAGCGATGGAATTTGATGACTCGATGGTTCTGAAAGTTCTGTACATAGGGGAAGTAGGGGTACAACCTGGGAGTTAAGGATAAAAGCTCGTAACTTTGACATTATTAATGTAAAGAAGAAATTGTAATCAGGATTCATTAGAATAGACTCTTTATTAAATAATAGTATATATCTATTTTTTTTTTTAATACAATAACTCATACAAAAAAATTGCGATTTAAAATATGACCCGTTTTCACGGTTTTACCCCATGGCCTGGGTAAAACCGGGTGCACTTAGCTCAAACGATTGTGGCCGATCGAGGTTCGATTGTATTCGAGCTTACTGGGGTTGGCTTTTTTTCATCGCTAACATTCACAGTATTTCATGCGCATGGCGAAGGCACTGCCAAGCCACAGATTCCCGTCTAGAACACTTCTAATTCATATTGAAACACCACTGTGGCACTATCTGCCTATGATTGTCATAATTATATAAATCTGCGCGATCGGCTCTGTTCGCGATGCTGTAGCGTAAGTGACACCAAGAATAAATGTCAAATCACTTTTATTGCAACGAACCTCAAGAGAAATCGTAATAATTTCAACACTATAAACGATAGACTTGTAATGTCCGAAGTAAATAAATCATCGGATTTATAATGGAAGACACAAATAAATAAAGCGGGTTGGTGGGGTAATAAGGAAAAGAATGGAAACGAATGTTATGTATTTCGTAGAGATGGCAAGCGTTACGAAACCAGAATACAGAGATGAATAAAGTCTAGGTGGTATTTTATTCGTAGCAGTCTTGATAGATTAAAATCTAAGGCGCGCATTATTAGTGGAAATGCGCAGAGCAAAGAAATACGCATTTATTTCAAAATCAACTGTCCGTTATTTTATGTTAACAACGGGAAAGCAAACATAACCGAAGCGATGTAAATTAAATTCTGACAGCCTGTCACTGACAGCACTACGTGAACGTGTGCCATATCAGATGGCGTCACAGTAATGTTTCCTCACGAAATAGAAATGTTCTAGCATCGGTGACTTTACAGTGCGCTAAACCATGTTCGTGAAATACTGTAGAACGTTAGCGATGAAAACAAGCCAACCGTAGTAAGCTGTTCCACAATCGAATCTCGATCGACCACAATCGTTTGAGCTGAGTGTACCATACTAGAAACTGACCCTAGCACCTATCACAACGGAATTCGTCCAACTCTTCAGTCCCCCCAATCAGTGCAGCCTTCGTGAGCCCACTTACAACAAACTGTACACTGCACCCAACCTTCGTTCAATTTTAATGACATAAATGCAAATGTCTTCACCGTTTTCATCACCACTATTATCATCATCCTTCGGTGTTTTGTTTAATTTTGTAGTTTTCTTTCTTTTTAGTCGTGGTCCTTTATTAAGATTTAGTTTTAATTTTGATAACTTCCTCGTTTTTGTTGCTTCGTCATACACGTTTAAAACCGGGTGCCCGATTTTACTTCGTGCGGTTTTACCCCAGCATACAATTTTGTAAATATTAAAAATTATGAATAATACCAGGGCGAAGTACAAACAGTCTTAGTTATTTACACTTTAATATGTAACAATTAACATAATTCACACAAAAAAGTACTTACCTGAACACTGTCAAAAGTGTTGAAGTTTCTTAACTATCGAAAATTAGATCAGAGCCTTCAAAAACATACAAGACTATATAACCTTACTATGCACGATTGTAAGACGATCGTCTTTTGTTGACAAAACAATGCATATCGTGACAATACGTCGCTGCAATGACGCGGGAAAATTTATGGCCGTTTTAAAAATAATAGCACGTCCCGGTTTTGTCCTAATTTCCCCTAAATATTGTTTCTTTAGTGGTAGGTACTCACAGACATGTCGCGTTGGAAGTGAAATTCATGAACAATCCTTTGTTAACTTATACATTCTATGGGAGCCGAAAGTCCCACGAAGGATTCTAAAATTATTGGGTTCACAGTGTAAAAGGTTCAAAATCCATCGTTGCGTCACAGAACTGGAGGAGTCGACACGGTGCAACGCGATCAGGAGAATCTTTCAGATGCATCGCCCTCGCGATATCGTCGGTGGCAATTGGTTACGCGTTCGACTAGACTCCAGAGATTACGAGGCTGCAAGCGTTGCGAGCGAATTAAAGCAATTAAGGATAACGTCCAGTGGATGGCACGCGTTGGTCGCGCCGAGCCTCGATTGTCGATAATCGAGCCTGTCGCTGAATTTTTACCTTGTAACTCTTCTGTGTAGCGATTGCTGGACTCGTTTCGAGAAGTCGTGCGTGGTGCTGCGTGAAGGTGGAAGTGGGATTGCAAATTCTTTTCAGCGATGTCTGTTCAAAAATCAAAAATCTTGACCTGGGTATTAAGTTTCCTGTAATTATCTTTGTTGTTTTTCTCAAAAGTGAGTTGCATTACAAGTCATCCATTGCAATTAAAATTGCTGATATCTTTCAGTAATAAACGTTGTAATGAACCTCAAGATTCTTAAAAATAGTCGATCTTTACACTAAATGAGATCAAACATGTTCGACCTCCAGAATGTTCCCATACAGGGTAAACTGTACAATGATTGACACCCTAAGCGGAAATCCCAATTGGAATGTCTATATTTGTTTGTGAAATTTTTATTCAATCTTAATTTTTAGTTCTTACCGATGATTATGGATTTCTCATTAATATAAAACATCTCGAGTAACTATTAAGTCTTTTGTTTTAAAGATATTCAATGAAAAACAAAAGCAGGCATAAAAGTACAATCATTGGCACCCGCAAATTTAAGGTTTTATAGAAGAAAAAAAACTTAAAAACGAAGTTGAAACAGATTACTTCATTCACTATTAAATACTTACAGCACTTAGTAAATCTGTACTTCAAACCATTACTTAATTATAAAGCGCTAAAATGTACTTACTGCCTATCAAAATGTTAAAAAAACCGCTTAAAATCTCAGCGCTTTGTCCTCACCACTACGTTCAAGACTTTTCGTGGTGTTGCCAGATATAAAGTGCGTAGTTGAACCACTGAAATTTGCAGTGTTGTAGTGAAAGTAAGATAGGAAATGGTAAAAAAAATCTACTCTCTAAGCTCGTATTTCTTAATATTTGGCTTTTTAATCAGGAGTGCCAATAATTAGTGCAGTTTAGCCTATCTGAAACTTTCCACACACCGTGCACCACAAATTAAAGCACTTTCTCGTTTCGCGCTCCACACTGTTAGCCCTGTAACACACCTTCGCGTGCACGGTTACTCCAAAACTCGACAGTCGTTCTCCCGTACTCGAGCATCACAGATGCTCAAGCGCAAAGCACCGGTACACCGCGGGCGTAGCCGCTCGAACGGAATCCTCGCGCGGCCGTTATCAAGATTCCTTCGCGGCGACTGAAATTCCATATGCTTCCTCCATCGAGAGCGACAATGTTTCCGGTGCTCGCGGCAGTTCGCGTTAGACAGTGGAACCGCAAACAAACAAAAGAATCAACCAACAACTCGGCAGCCGCGCGCGCGGGCTTCGCAGGAGGAATACCGCTCCTCGACGCTCCGTCCAGCTTGCTTCGAAATTGCGCCGAGGGCATCTTGGAATTCGTGGCATCGCCGGGCCCTGCGTAACCACCGGCGATTCCACCGTCGCTAAGGGGTTGGTGGAGACAATTGGAGCGCCCCGCGCGTTCCTGCGAAACGGAATGCGTCGGCGGCTGGCGGAGGATTCCTGAATGACGCTGAGCCGCGTAAAAATTATGAATGGCGATATTATTGCAAGTTGGCGGCGCGATACGTCGCTGTATAGATACGATCTCCGGTAGTAGTTGGCGGCTGGCAGTTAGCGCTGTTTCGTTCGCTGACTCGGCGCTACTCGATCCAATCGAGCTGACTCAGATCCTCCGCCCTCGCTCTCTTGCACCTTCGTTCTCGTTCTTCCTCGCTCCCTACCTCACCTCCGCCTCATTACTCTCGTTGTCCTCTCTCGCCCGTCGCAAATTCATTCACTCGCACGCTTTCCGTCCTCTCCGTCTCCCCCCCTACTGCCCGCCGATCGCAGCCCCCTTTATCTCGTTCCCTCCTCCCGACTCTACCCCCTGCACCCTTTTTGCCTTCGACTTTCCTATCCATTCAGCTCGCACGCTCGCGTATCGCGGCCTTGTTTCTTCTCTTCGCACCTTTCTTTTGGCCACACTTTTTTTCCTCGCTCGGGCCCTCCTTTTGCTCGCGCCGCGCTTCCTCGCCTCGTAACGCCGCACTTTTTTTTCTGGCTCCGTGCTTTTTGTGTTCTCGCTCCTTTTAGCGGTTCTTCGCCTGATTCATTCACTGGTCAGCGATTCACGAGTCTTGTGTTTTTTTTCTATGCGTAGTAATCCCCGGGCGCTTTTTCTGCAACGCGCTATCCTCGCCCCTCGTGGTCGCCGTCCTGCGTACCGTGGTAACGCGCGTCGAGTTCTCTCGCTTCGGTCGCAAGGAGCCGCCGAGGTGCGTGGCGACTCGACGTCGCGTACCAGATACTTCCGGCACTCCGATTACGTTTCGGCAGACCGGTCCAATTGTCGTTGCTGATAAAGAGCGCGCGATTTATCAGGGACGTTTTTGATTAGGGTTGCGGGATCTGCTCGCATCTATTTCGCGTCGCGTTCGGTGTCGATGCTGTGGTCCGCAGAAGCGGCAGATAAGGAGTAAAGGAACCGAGGACCATTTTGCCCAGTTGTACGCGTGAACGTATATTTCGATAAAGTTTTTAAGTTACATGGTACCGTAAACTGGGGGAACATTGGCATGCTTTTCGAACATTTCACTGTATAATATAATGATTAACATTTTCACATTTGCTTTAAGTGTCCTATCATGACATTGCATATTTTGTGAATGCACTGCAAGTGCCAAAATGCATCAAATTGTTGTCCTTTTCCTTCTTTAATACATGTTAAATACCCGGTTACGGGGTAACATTGGCACATCATATAGAAATAACCTTAAAAAGTTAAAGTTTTACAACATCTGAACTTACATTAACACTTAAATTTCTTTCATTTATGTTCAATGCAGTCATTTTTTTTTAATTTACGTTTTTAATTTTGGTTTAGGTATTATATTATAACATTGCATCGTTTGTGATTATACTACAAGTGTGAAAATGCATAAAAAAATTTCCTTTTTTTTTATTAGATGTTGAGTAACTGTCAATGTTACCCCGTACTGCCAATGTTGGGGGAGACCAGGCTAGTTGATTCAGACGAATTATCTCGACACCGTATACAGTGACTCGCATTATATTCGGACACTTTTTAAAATCGCATAACTTTTTTAGAATTGGTCCAAACGACTTGAGTTTTTTTTTAGAAGCTAGAAGGATTAGTTTGCTAAATGACGTGTTTGGTCGTTTTGAAAAAAAATGTTTTTGGTCGGAATAGCGAAAAGAATAGTAAAGGTCGATTTTTAAACTTTTTTTTGTGAGCTTGTAATGAAAATTTAAAAAAATCGTTTGTAGATTGCAGTAAGTTGTATACGTGCCTAAAATTTCATCAAAATCGGTTAACGTTGCTCCGAGCTACAAACGTTTAAAGATCGCAGAATAAGGTCGAGAATCGCTGATTTCGGGAATTTTCGCGATTCTATACAAACGGTTTTTTTTTTAATTTTCATCACAAGCTCACAAAAAAAAGTTTAAAAATCGACCTTTACTATTCTTTTCGCTATTCCAACCAAATACATTTTTTTTCAAAACGAGGAAACGCGTCAGTTAGCAAACTAATCCTTCTAGCTTCTCAAAAAAAGTCAAGTTGTTTGGACCAATTCTAGAAAAGTTATGCGATTTTAAAAAGTGTACAAATATTAATGCGAGTTACTGTATATGTAGCTCCATTTGAGCGAGATATATGAAGTTTGTGGTTCAATTATTTCCTACGATTCAGGGTACGTATGCGTACCTTAACGTTAGCAATTATATTTTAACTGTTTTCGTTTATATAGAGAAAAAGTAAATAGTTGTGTTCACTTTCCAATCCGTCTTGAGACGGTTTAGAGAATTTTATAACCCCAATTAATTTGGCATCGCATTGAGTCTTCTGAAGGTAAAGTAATTACGTTTTGTTATTTTCTTTATATGCTCTAAATTTTTTTATGGACATGTTTGTACATAATGACTTCCTCTGGGGCATGTTCATACAGTATATCAATTTTCCCCGACTACTTTTAATTGTATTTTTTCGTTTTATTTCTAGGAAAATGGTTCGAAATTTATATCAAAAAGACAAATCATAGCGAAATATCGCAAGATATTTTTGAAAAAGCATGTGCCGCAATAGAAAAAGACTCAATATCATTAAGGCAAAGCGCGAAAATATACAATATTGACAAAACGAGTTTATTAAAATATATTAACAAAATGGAAGAAGACACCTCATGTTAAAATGAGATATTGCAGACATAGAAATAGTAAAAATAATGTTTTTCTATGTTTGTTCAAAAATCTGTTTGGTTTTCAGAATACGTCTTTGTTCATTTCTAGTCTATATTGTTGGAAAGGTATCTAAATTAAAATTATATTTTTCAAATTTGTTAGTTATTCATTAAACGGATATTTCACAGATGTATTAACATTCTCCAGAGCAGTATCAACTTGCCCCGCAGTGGGGTAAATTGATGCATTTTGCCTTCGTCCAAATAACATTTTTCCTTTCATTTTGTATGTATTTTCTCAAGTTTTCGCTTACTATATATTACAGAGGAAGGGCCAAAGTATATTTTAGCATATTTGTAATTAAGTAATTGATTGTAAAAAAAATGAAAACTGGATAACGTATCAATTAGCCCCGGTCTCCCCACCCCGTACGGCCAATGTTCCCCCAGTTTACGGTAGCTTATTATATAGTACGTTTTATTACTGTGTTATCATACAATTATACAATAGTGCAGCCTTATTCGTAACATGTGATAAAAAAAATTGATTTAAATTAGAAAGCTAGATACCTACCTGTTTTGTTTACTACTTCCATGTCCTATCAGGCAGTCAAAGGATTGAATATACATTCTCCTTTCGGCTACTATATAGGGGAGAGTCGTACAGTACCGACTAGCTTACAGTACCGACCAAAGCTAGTTCTCGCTGCTTCGACCAGATATTAGCACTTTGTATTAACAAATGAAAATTGCAATCCTTTATAACCTATTTCGGGGTCATATTGTTTACTCCATTACTCTCGATGTTCTGAGGCATTAAACGTATACGGTGATATTCAGTGGGTTAAAAGTTATTTTTTATAGCTAATCTTTTGTTTCTCATGTGAGTAAATAATTTTTTTCTATTACGTACACTATCTCTAGTCTATTAAGTTTACTAAAACGCCCTAGTTTTGCAATATTTTTTTGTACATAATACATGAGGATCTAAAATGTTTCCCCGTATTTGTCGTACAGTACCGACCATCCAACTGTCGTGCAGTAGGGGAGACCGGGGCTGGTTTTCTCAAGGGGTAGGTTAACTAATTGTTAATAACTTTGCACCGACATATTCTCTATTGCGGAGGGATTCACTGTAGAAAGAAGTCACTTTTACTATGCCATGCATTTATGCCCGACCCCGCGATCGCATGTTTTTTAACAGTTGCCAGTGTTTGTTGGAAAAATTGACTACGTAAGTAAATATTTTTTCTTAAAGATTTTATTTTTTCACGCCCTATACAGTTACAATAGAATAAATGTTATAGGACTATTTTAATGTTTGTTTATTAGACGATCTATTGACATAGTATTTTTATTTATACATAAATAATTGAAGGTTATATAGACTATTGAAGTCAAAATGATCGGTCGGGGCTAGTTGACTAATAACGTTAATAAGGTTTAAATTGTTATTTTGTTATTCAGAAGGCGATTTTTATTTTTTGTTTAAATTTCACTATGTTATAAGTACGTTATAATTTATGATTAAGTTGAAAAAAAGTTCAGTTTATTATTAAAATATGAAAGAAAGAAATTAATATTTTGTGATGAAACAACTTTTGTGACATTGTGTTACTTTATTACCACTGTGATAAATTACTAATAACATTTTCTTAACTGATTGTATCCATAGTCAACCTACCCCATGCTGTAAGTCAACCAACCCCGATCATGGGGCTGGTTGATCAGCATGCAAGGTGTTAGAAAAAACATTAAAATACCTTAATTGTTGTCACATTGAGTCAACTTTAATAATTTAATCAGATAGCCAAATGTATGCCCTATCAAACATACTAACCGGGTTAATGATGTATCGTCCACATAATTTATTAAAAATCAAAAATTGAAAAACTGGTCTACCAGCCCCGGTCTCCCCTACTGACCAATAGACCAGGGCTTGAAACCGTTATTATAAAGATTTTGATTCTTGAAAGAGTTATGAAGAACCTTTATTCGGAATAACCGTGATAAAGAACCTAAATATCAGACTATATAAGTATAAGTTACGGTTCCTATATAGCTCTGTAACTTTTATTTTTTAGGTTCTATAACTTTTATTTTTTAGGTTCTATATAAGTTACAAAGAGGTTATAGAACCGATTCTTGTAACGATTTACAGAATTTTACATGAAATGAAATCACAACATATTACAACTATAGATTACTGTGTGTAACCAAATTGTTTAATAATTATTATAAATAAGTAAGCAAATATATATTATGTACACATTTGTACATATGTATACAAGTGATCCTTGCATACCGCCGAGTGTATACATATATGTACATAATATATATTTGCTTACGTATTTATAATAATTTTTAAACAATTTGGTTACACAGAGTAATCTATAGTTGTAATATGTTGCGATTACATTTACTGTAAAATTCTGTACAATCGTTACAAGAATCGGTTCTATAACCGCTTTGTAACTTATATAAAACCTACAAAATAAAAGTTATAGAGCTATATAGGAATCGTAACTTATACTTATATAGTTTGATATTTAGGTTCTTTATAACGGCTATTCCGAATAAATGTTCTTCATAACTCTTTCAGTCAGAACCTTTATATAACAGTTTGAAACAGTTATTTTCGAAACCTATTCAAAGCCTGCAATAGACTGTCAACCAGTAGAGATCAAATTTGTCTTATCTGTAAGTTCAGTTTGTTAGATTAATTTACAAGATGTTCATTTAGCCTTCCTTCTACCTTGTCCCGTAGAAAATTAAAGTAAATAAGGATAGGTATGATAACCTAACAAACAGGAAGCTAGGATTTAACGAAGAAGTTATCCAGTGTGTTATTTGCAAGCAGAGTTGGGAATTAACTGAATAAAAAATTATTTAAATAAGGATCAAATAAAAGTTACTTTAACTTTAGATTATTCGACGAGAATTTATTCGATGAATAAAGTTAATTTTTTTATTCGTTATTCGAAATTTTATTTAAATAAAAAATTTGCCCATTTCTGTTTGCAAGGAATCATTTGGCAAAAATAAGCATACGTCGAATGCACATATCAGGAGATTCTTAATTTTTATACTTGCGATGTTTGTGCAAATAAAATTTGAAAAGTATCTTGTATTGTACCAATTAAATGCCTTTTTTATTAACATTGTTAATCATTTACACCTAAAAATCTCCTAATTTAATAGTTGATCGGTACTGGACGACAATTTTTCGTTTCCTAGAAATTACAACTTTTTTACTTTTGCGAATTATCAATTCTTATTATTAAATTTTACAAAAATAATTTCCCTCCTCTTATTGAGTCCCATCTATACTACAAACACGTTTTTGAATTTCTGATTTTTATCGACTCTACCCCAGGCTATAACAAAAAAAGTTAGAGCGGTCGGTACTGCACAACTCTCCCCTACTTCTTACACATCAGGATCTGATGCCCTGCTTGTTTTGCAAATAATCTATTCAGGAAGTTTATACAAGACAGACACAGTTTCGACGAGTTCCTTATGTGGAATAATGAATCATTTAAGGCACTTTCTACTTTTAGTCAAACGTCAGTGGCATTTCAGCAGTCGTACACGACAGCGAGCTTCCTAAATGCCAATCCAATTCAGTTTAAAGTGCTCGGCATTATTAAACGCCAATTTTTGGTGTACCCACGGCTCTTCCTATTTATTAACCCTCGTAAGACGAATGCAGGGTCAGTTTGACCCATAGCAACATTTCTATGGTAAACGGGTTTCACGAAAAAAATTGAATGTAATATGAATAAGTTAATCCCACATTAATAGGTAATAAAAAAATACATAATAAAAATATTCACGTACATTTGATACATAAAATAGGTGTATCTCCTGTATGATGTTTACAAATAATGTTACTGCAATTATACGCATCTTATACTATATTTTGCCATTGCCGTCACAAATGTAACATCGTAATCGACTTTGTCAGAGTTGGATCGAAATGACCCTGCATTCGTTGCACGAGGGTTAAGATATCCTCAGAAATATTCTGAGTCAATTTTAACGAGAATATCTACCAACAGTCTGCTTCGTAAGTGTCTTATTATCTCGACAAAAAGTGTTTAATAAACTTTATTTTCTCTTACTAAAGTAAATCCAGCTATATTTATCAACATCTTCTTAAAACAACCCTAATATATCACCGGCTCTGAGTAACATGCTAAGTAACCTTCATCAACGTCCCCATGAAATATCACCTTCCACTCTGAAGTATATCATATCCAAACAACACGAACGTAAAACATCTCGTCACCAGCAGTCCGTCGCTCTAAGCACGCGAACCCGTGGAGGGTTAAGTGGCTCGGAATTGGAAAGACACCACGGGGCACGGAAAGCACAGAAACGAGGAAAGTCGCCGGGAACACCGAATTCGTAATGGCCCGGTTTACAAGCGGCCCGCGGAATTTATTGCGCGGCACGTACGGGCCAATGATTTATACCGTGAGAAAGATTAGGCATTCGCCGATGCGTGGAACCCTTGCACCACTACCGTTACGCGAGAACTCGTGCCTCCATATCCGCGGATAAAATAGTAACGACTCCCGTAAGGACAATTTCAATAAATTATCCGGCCGCCGAGCGGGCGAACGATCGGAGATCGAGGTTCCCCCTATCTCGGCTTTCCTCGAATGCTTCGAACACCGATTACACCGATTCCCGTCCCCTCCACCGACGCCTGCATTCTCTCGCCTTCCGCTGAATTTGCATCGACGTGTTCGTCGGGTCTTTCGCGACCCCCTTCGTGCGCTCCCCCTCGTGTCTCCCGCGACGACGGGAATGCATGGAACGAGAGACTCCTTTCGGTGAAAACTGATCGAACATCGACGTGTCCCGATGGAGCGTCGCGATCCCATTGTTCCCCGCCATTTTTAGATCGTCACCGGGGTTTCAGGAATTCCCGACTCTGATACGACGACTTTTTCTGGTAGTAGGTACTCGGGTATTTGGGTACCTACTCGGAGCTGATCCTTGGCAGTGTATGTTCTGTGTTCGTTGGTGTTTCATTCTGCCCTGAGTTTGACGGAGCTGATCCCATTTGTAGGCTGAAATTTTAGTGTCGGTGGATCCAATTGTGAATCTTGAAATGTGTAGGCGCGAAATTAAGGGCGCTTTTTGATGGGAAACTTGCGAGGGATTCAGTTTATTGTTTAGATGCGTATTTTAGATAAATCGCAAAGGGGAGTTGGTAAGACCAAGGATCGACGAATTAAATCTGTAAGCACTGTTTGCTGGAAGCAATTCAAAGTACTTTGACCCCCTCCCCCCATATCTTGTGCTGGAGTTACCCAGAAACCTGAAACTTTAGTGAAACCTAGTACTTTTCAAAGAGAATTAAACCCCCTAATTTCACGATTCTATGTTTTCTAGTTCATAAGATATTTGAACTCAAAGTTTCGTTATTTCGACACTGACTGATCATCAAAAATCGGACGTACTTCCCGCAGCGTTGCGGGAAACAGAAACTTGAACTTTGGCAGAAAGGTAGTGTTTGGGATACAATGAAAGGGAAAATTAAAAAATCTGGAAAAATCCTTTTCTCTAACAATTTATGAAAGAAATTCGATATCTCTGGAACCACTGAACCCATAACCATGAAATTTGATAGGCATGCTCCTCTTAGTCCCCAGGTGCTCGCTAAGAAATTAAAAAAAAAAAACTCGCCGCCCTATTACCGAAAAACGATACATGAATGTTTAGCCCCCGCGAGCGTGACACAAATCACTCCACGTCTACATTTTTACTTAATGAACATTTTGTGACTTGGCAATTACGCAGCACAGGGATGTTATTACACCTTACAATGTTATGTAAAATTAAGTGCACGCTATAAATACATATACGTTCAGTTCCTGTATAAATATTATTTTATGCAATACTTTATTAATAAACGTGAATATTAAAATTTAAGCAACTTCCGTCACATTCTCGTACTGCGTAATTGCCAAGTCACAAAATGCTCTTTAACTAAAGATGTAGACTTGGAGCGATTTGTGAATAAAACCGTCGGAGTTAATTACAGCGCTAGACTCGGTTCTACATGACATCCCACAACTTTTTATGGGTAAAGGAGTCACAAGATTCGGCCACATTTTTTACACGAAATCTTTTTGATGGGATAAGATTTTTCGGGTACGGTGTTCTATTATCCCGTTTACTGTAATTGCGGAAAGAATTTACAGATATGATTAAACCAACAGAAATTTGGAAAGCGTGACGAACGCCGCGAGCACTGAAAACCGCCGTTTTTCATGTCTTAAATGTTAGATTGATGTAACGAAAGAACTTTTTAGAATCTATGAGAAAGTTTCAGTTACTTTGTACAACAGGAATTAATCACAACTCGGAAGCATTCAGGTTTCTAAATTACGTCGACAATAATAAATTAAGACATGTAATTAGCATTTCCCGAAGTAGTGGATAACAACATCGATTTATTACCCGCAACACCTAAAAACACCCACCGCTATCCACCTGAAATTTTCTCGCCGTCTTTATTAAGCCGCGTATTCACCTGCGCATTCGCCCCGAATGTGCATTCGGCGCGCACCGATTTTTTGCCCGTTCGGAGCTCAGCGCGCATTCGGCGCGCATTCGGCGCGCGTTCGGGGTTGAGTGAAATTTGCGGCGTCCTTTTCATGGTATTGTTCGGACCCGAATGCGCGCTTTGATGGACCGCCAATAAGCGGATCGGCCCGAATGCGCGCCGCGCCCCGAACACGCGCCGAACACCGGACGAGCAAAAAATCGGTGCGCGCCGAATGCACATTCGGGGCGAATGCGCAGGTGAATACGCGGCTTTACACGTATAATCGCACTAATTGCTCCGAATTACCTGGCTCCGCCGCAGAGCAAGACGATCTCGAGAGAAAAAAACCGGGGGAGGGCAGCAAAAGGACTGGCGGCGGAAAAGGAGGCATCGGTTTTTGTTTCGCGCCTGGCAGCCGACCGTGTAACAACCAACACACGCTGTCCCCAAGATTACAAAGTAACTCTTACGGGGCGATAAGCGGTATCGCGTTAAATACGTTCCGGGGCGACTGTGTGTATGTTTAATAAATAGCGTGGAACGCGAGCGATCTACCGTGAACGGGCTCTACATATACGGCGGGCAAGGCGAGGAATACCGATTATGCCGACGAGGACGAAAGTATCGCGCGACAATGCGTAGAGAGACACGCCGCTATCGTCCGGCTGACGGCGTTAGCAAATGACGCCGGATGCGCCATTGTATCGTCACCGGGTTCTCCTTCGATAACGCCACTCACGCCCGCTAATCGCTTTACGGCGAAACCTCGGTGTCGGATGGCGACTCGGCGATCATCCTCTTCGCTCTCCCACTTGCCCCCCGGCCGCTTTTGTCGAAACGCGTGCATCCCATCTCCCCCCCAGTCGGTCGATCCTGCTGCATAGTCGCGGACGATTGTCCCGCGACACCCCTTCCGGCCGATCCTGGTCCCGATAACGGCACCGTTCCCTCTTGGACGCGGCAGTAAAGGAAAGGGGGCCAGCCGATTAGTTAGCAGCAGCGAATTAATTTAGCCAGATACCGCGTAGACGCGACCAAGGAGAAACCCCCGTGAGAACGACCGATTTCACGGTTTATCAGATTTCGTTTACATTCGTAGACCTCGCCGGGACGCTTTCCAGGCTCTCGCGTGTCACGGGTTCCCTGGGATCGCTTGGTGTTTCGGTGGGATTGTCTTGTGATGTGTAGGGGTGCAGAAGGAGAAATGGCTTTTTGTGGGTGAATTTATGTGTTTGGGTGGTTGGGGATATTGTTGGGGATTTTTTGGGATATTCGTCGGGTGTAGTTGAGAGTTTTTCACAAATTTCTGTAGGGTTTCTTGAGACGCGTGCTATCGAAGATTTTACTTAAGAGAGTATTATACATGCTTTTGGAGAACAATTTATTCCTCCTTTTCTACCATTCTATGGGTGCCTATCTGCATTAGCAGTAGTCGAGTGAGCGACAGATTTTTTTATTAAATATTCATCCAGCAATTGTGATAGGTACATTTATTCTTGGAGACAGTGTTCGAAATACGGGGAGGGTTGATATTGGTTTCAGGAAATACGTTCTTGGTAAACTTTCAGTGCTAACAGAAACATCCTCGATACCTTCGATAAATCGTTCGTCTTTATTAATGAAAGCTGATCGATGTTTCTCGAAACATACGTGAGCGTGGTGCGTTACGACGTTCGTCCGGTCAATTGATTTCGCAAGCGCCTTCGGCAACCGAGCGCAATTTGCTTGCTATCGACAATTCGTATTTTGAGCGAGCTGCACGGTAATTATGAATGATTCGCGGTTCCATTCTGTAATTCTCGCCGAACTGTTTGCTCGCGAAGCGGAAGTATCGCTCGATAATAATAACACGCAACTGGTATCGGTTGCAAATAAAACTGTGAACCGATGCTCGGAATCCTTCAGCTTGTCCTTCGAGCAATGCGGTTGATATTAAAATTATTGTTATTGGAGTTCAATGGAGAAAGCTTTATCAAATCTGCTTAAGAATTTCGCGCAGTCGTCCCATTGGGGCTTCAGATTTTTAGGGAAATGGTAACTTTTCTAGAAGTAGTTAGCGATGGAGTCCGCGTATCATTCCACACCATTAGATCCTAAAAATCCTGAGGAATCTCGAGAGTTTTGAACTTTCATAAAGTCTTCCTATCGCAGAGTCGAAACATCTTTTCACGTCCTCCCCTTTTATCTTTTAATTCGCGTTTCCCTCTGGGTGCTCTAAAAACTCTCTGGACCAGACCCAGCATTCGATTCTGCAGTCCATTCGCTAGACACATCCCGGTTCGACGATTCGACAACGAATCGGCGCCCCTTGAAATAAATTCCACCGTTAATGTCCGCTCCATTTGCGCCGGATCCTGGCCGGGAACGGTCCACGTCTCTCGTTCGATCGAACGCCGCCGTCGAAATTGTGGCAACGGCGTAACCATCGAACGTTCGCCACTGTACCATGCATGTCTCACGGAGCACAGAGTAGTTCCGCGGGGCCACGTCGGAAGGTAGAACGAGAGCTAAACAGGGACTAACGAGACACCGGGGTGGGAACATAAGTGAGTGCCGCGAGGCCTAAACACACACGCGAAGAAGGTCCATCAATCTGGCCAGGAGTCAATATTGACTCGGCTGGGCCTCGTTGCAAAGAGGGCATCATCGACGCGCATAAAGCGAGAGAGGAGAGGGACCGGTCCCTTTTCTCTCGCCAGGACACGCGTGACAAATGCTCTGGTGTGCAAACACCGGCGCATCTGTGTCCACAGGATAACCGATTCCCCGTCGGATCTATAAATCGTGGAAGCTCACGGCACCGGAGGTCCTTCGACCGGCCATTCGACTGCTCGTTCCTTCCATGCCCGCCTATTCTTCCGTGGGCATTTTCCGATCGCCCTGTGTTACGCGGCACACGCGGCTCGCCGGTTCCACGTCGAAAGCTACCCATACTGTTCCTCCAAATTTAATTTACGCGGAGCACGAGTTCAGTTTCAATAGGAGCGTGTCGAGTGGTTCGCAGGGCGGTTCCTCAGCAGACGATTTTTTCGCGGGCATCGCCGTGCGACGATGAACGCGTTAAAGTCTTCAACGGGCCTCTGAATATGGATACGCAATAAATCGGCGAACGACCGTCGACAGGTCGGTCTGCGCCGCGATCGTCGTCGAAAAAACCCATTGGTCAATCTACCGTCGCGATCGCGTGCCTTTCCTCCCGGTTCTGCCGGGCCCCCGATGATCTTTCCCCCCGTGGAAGAGCTGGCCGAAGGGGGGAGGTAAGGACGGTTCTTACCGGGCAGCCAGAAGAAAGGAACGACACGGCGAGGTGGACCGCGACGTAACCGTGTTCCCACGTCGACGCGACTGTTACATTGTGCATATAAATCGCGTCATAAAACGCGTGTACCAGGGGTGGCTGATCGTGGCCGCGCCGCGTCGTCGCAGTACTGGTTTCCATCGTATCCGTTCCACGACCGTTTCCACCCGAGGACTTCCAGTTTTTTTTCCCCGACGACGGGTATCCCCCGACCGTCCATCGATCATCCATCGCCGACTCGCAGACCCCGCGTATGCGATACATAATCGGTTTTTCGTGGGGCCCCGCGGGCACAGGTATGCGAAGCTACGAAGTGGCCTCGCCCGTGAGCTGAATCACGGCCAGCTTTCTGCAAATGCCCGTGCGCGCGAGGTGTCACCCGGTGTCTCGTCCTTCCTTAGCGTGGCTCCTCCGCAGGCGCTTCAGAAGTTCCTTCGCATGAATGATGACGCGCGTTCGGGCTACTTCGCTGGGGATCTATATAAGTAGTTTCGATGTCTTGCAGTGACGATGCGCTGGATTATTTTCGGTTCGGAGAGGGGTGTTGTGGACAATGATGGGGATGGCTCTGTGTGGGTCTGATTGTTTAGGGTCTTGATGGGATTGTAGTCTGATGGGGGGTGCTGGGAAAGTTTGTCTCAGCACCCTCATTATTTCAAGCAGTGTAATGTTGAGAGTAACAAGAAGTAGGTGTGCTGTGTAACCATGGTACGTATTACTAACAAGGCAACATCTCGAACCCGGAAATTAAAAAGATTCAGATGCTTTGTGAATACGTGGGGAATTTCCTCCTGATTACAACGGAATTTTTGTTTGCTGCCCAAATTCACTCCAAGGGTGTGTAATTGACCCCCGAAAATCCGGTTATTTTCCGATTTTGTGTTATAACTCGCGAACTGTAAAATAATTTTTTACCAAATGATAGATTTAATTAAAAGAAGTAACTTTTGTCTTGAAACTTTTCTTCTATCTCTTACAGTTCGCGAATTATAACACAGAATTGGAAAATATAGCCGAATTTTCCGGGGTTAATTCACCCTCTTTGAGTGAATTTGGGCAGCAAACAAAAAGTGCGTTGTAATCGGGAGGAAATCCCCTACATATTTGCAAAGTTACAGAATTTTTTGAATTCTTGGGTTCTGGATCTTCCTCTGTAAGTATAGAACATGTTTTCTGTATCCAAACTCGAATGTACTTTAGTGACACCCTTAAACTATGGAGTCAGCCTACTCCTTGTTTATTAGGAGAAAACAACTATTCGATATTACCTACGATACCTACAGCTTTACACTGCAAGAATATTCATTTATATTAAATCCTACTCCCTTTCAAATCTCCTCCTCAGGCTCCTGAACGAAACGAAAGGCACCCCCGAAGGATTCCACCGCATCCGTGCAGCAATCGTATCATAATGCACCCGTACGTGACGCTGGTCCTTCCGTTTTGCCCCGCTGCAAAGGGAGGAACCTTGGGACGAGCAATTAGCACGGTCGCTGGAACAAACGAGTCGGCGTATCGGGCTAATGCCTCGATATATCGATCCCCCGGCGTACGAATAATTATCGGCTAACCCGCTACCAGCGCGAAGAAGGAGAGGCCCCCTGTTCAAGCCGCTGTATCACGCCTTCGTCGCGTTGGACGGTACTTTAAAGGCGAGTGGACGCCAAGGAACGGCCACACGGGGCCCAGGGTGATATAGTTGCTGGTCGACCGGGTTCCACGGGCGTGCAGCTCCTCGATGCGATCGCGTGGAGTAACTCAGGGACTGCCGGCTGCTCCTTCACGGCCCCTAGGACTGAATTATGGCCCGTGGCCCCGGACACTCGCCAACACGCTTCGTCGTTTAACCCCTTGCCCGATCCCGAGCCCCCAAGCGCATTCTTGCCGTCCTCCGCTTTTCACGCGGATTCCCGTGGAATCTTACGATTCCTGGTGAGAACGGTCGCCGGGCACCGTACAGGCTGATTCACCGTACTCTCCACCACCTCGAGTAACTCGTGAACTCTGTTCCCTAAGTGAAAAAATACTTTCACGCGAAAGCTGCACGTGCTCGGTTCTACCCCCGAGACACGTGGCTAATTTCTACTTTTATGCTTGCACGGACGATGAGGACGTGTCAAAAAGCTACAAGAAACCACGAGGAGTGAATGTAACGTGAACTCTTCTACTTACAATTACAAGGAATCCTTCAGTATCGAACTTTTCGTTATAAGCTTTGCGACCTCCGGTGGAATAAATTATTTAATATTCGATGAAAAAGAGACGGAACGAATAACTAATTTTTGAAACTGTTATTTATAGAGTTACTTAATTTATAGTTATTTTACATCATCCAGTTAGGTAGATCACTCTGTTCATCCTGCACGTTGATCTTCGAGTAATTATTCCTCTTCCCTCGGTTTTTGCTGGTTAGTAGCATCGAATCTTGTTGTTGCGACGTGTTTTTAAAGGATTAATGGGTTCGTTCACCGGTGGTTTCTAATTGGTAGCCACTCGACTGTTGTCGACCCCGTCGTTTGACGTTTGCAAAGCATTTGACAAATTCCAGTCGACAAATCGTCGGAGTACACCGTGTGCTCATCGATCATCGCGCGCGATACCAGCGCGGTCGCGATTAAAATATCAACCGTGTAAGCCGCGATAGCTTACACATCCTCGCGCGCGCATTACCAAACCGAGAGGATCGAAACGTGGTCGATGTTGAAGGTTAGTGCGCGCTAGTGTATTTCTGTTATCCTTCTTCACTCCGAAAATGAATGCTGCAAATTGTAAACAAAGTTGTTTTCTAATAGATAGTAGCTTCCGTAATATTCGAACTGACAGAGAAGCACTTGAAAACAAAATATAACCGATTACTCATTACAGCGAGGAAGAACGTCGACATTGTTACTTTACTGTGTACATACAAACCTCTATGTCCCCTCAAGTGTGATAACTTTGACCACTGCGGTAACGTTGACTATAAAATTAGATTTTAAAACATATTCCACCAGCATCTATTGTAGAACAGGTGTATTCTCAAGCAAAGTGTCTTGGATAGCTTTAATTGCCTACTTCAAGATGCATTTTGTCTGAGAATAATAACGTCTATAAAATAGATATTAGAGGAATCAAATTTCTTTTAAAATCTAGTTTTGCGGCCCCCATTCTATGGTAGGTACTTTTATTTGCTGAACAATACCCTTGCATTACACGTTTCACTTGTTACACGTTACTCTTAAGCAATTTCTTCAAACTTAGTACAAAATGCCTTGGTTAGCTTTAACTGCCTACTTCAACATGCATTTTGTCTGATAATAATACCATTTACCCAATAGATGCTAGAAGAATAAAATTTCTTTCAAAATCTAGTTTTGTGGTCAGAGTCACCCCATGATGGTACTTTTATTTTTCCAACAATACCCTTTCATGACTCGTTCCACTTTACTACTAATTTCTTCAAACTCGCCACAAACACCGCGCCTTCCACCGACGAACCCCAAAACGTGTAGACCCTCCCAATGGAACACAGCAGAGCCACTAAATCAATTACCAGAAGACAATAAATATCAGCCGCTAAAAAACGGTAACAGTGCACAAAAATACCGAGACCATATCTCTCGACTTTTATCAGCGATCGAAACATACCCCCTTCCCCCGTCGATCCAGCAACGGTTACAGTGCCCTGCACGCGGGGGCACGATGCATCGCCGTGATCCAGCAACCGATTCTCGAGGCTGGGCTGTTCGAGGAGGGCCTGGGGAAGAACACGCATTAACGCGGCTCTCGATGCCATAATGCGCGGTGGGTCACGTTTTTCGCCCCGCGCGCACAATGCGCGGCTGGCTTTGGACAATATGTTTGGGGGCCATCCGAACGAGGCCTAGGACGGATACGGACGGATGGATGAATGTGGACGGGACAGATTGATGGTCTGGGAGGCTCGCACGACCCTGCGCAAGGGACACACACACACACACGTGGGGTTTGTTTAGGCTCGGGGCGCGAAAGCCACTCAACCCGCTAATCTATTTAGCCGTGCTGTTTGATATGGAATTAATGAGCAGGCCCCCTTCTCCCGGCATTATACACGGGGCCCGATTTTCGGTTTACCTTCCGCTGGAGAAAGGGGGCAGGATTGGCGGTGGCCTTTCGCGACTCAGCAGTTGCTCGGCCTTTTCAGGCTGCTGGAAAGTCCCGGGGGTCTTTGGGTGTGGTTCTTTCGCACAGCTGCCTCGCGCTGGCTCCGATTATCGGGACGACGGCGTCGGGGCGTTCATTGTCTCGCTGATCGGAAACTATCGGGCCAGGCAGGTGTCTGTTTAACTGGCCTAGTCGGTGTCAGTCTTTTGAGGCCTGTTTGCTGTGCAGATTGCAATGAAAGGGTTGAGGGAATTAGACTAACACTACGATATTCGTGTTTGAAGTTGATAAAATGTGTGTAGGGGTGGATCAGGGTATGCGAAGGGCATCATTTTGCATAGTATCATCTCTGTAGATCTGTTTTCTCTTGTGACACTTATACATACCCTCTCGACAAGCTCCGATCAATTCCACCACGCTGAAGGTCTACCAGTTCCTTCTAAACTTCTAAACGATCGAACTATCACTTAGTGACCTGGCTATCCTATCAGCCACGTCGATTTCTCGATCAACTCAGCAAAATAGAAACCTCGCAACCTGTCTCAGGTGCACTAGCAGTCGCCACGCTGCAGCGCGGCCGGATGCGAGAGATCGAGCTACGATTAAAACGTCAGGTTGATGAAGGGATGCGAGCGCGACGATGTCGTCAGCGAATTCTGGACGCGTGTCGTCGGTAGTGCCTCCTGGAGAGCAAACTTTGGCTATGTTAATGCGCGTGTGTACCCAACGCGGTCGAACGAGAGGCGACGCTTGTAGCATGGCTGTCCGACGAGTGTCCGCGGACGCGAAAACATCGGTGACACGAGTTTCCCGATTTTGTAATCGGCCGATGGCGCCCCCTGAAGCGGCCATCGCTTTCTCGAGCGTGAACCGTAAATCGGGGGCCAAGTGGGTCACGGAGGTTGGGGCAAATATTAAGCTCGCGATAAAAAATTATGGAGAGAGTAGTTGAACGTGTAACGCGAGAAGATAAAGGGGGAGCGTGCGGGTGGCCTGTAACGTAAACGTACCCTCGCCCAGGGTTGTTTGCCCGGAGACCCGTAGTCGTCGAGGTAAACAGCGCCGATGTAAACTTCTGTTAACATAATCACGCTTGAAAGTCTTGATATCTTGCTGCCGTGAGCGTACGCGAATTAATTCGCCCCCCCCCCCCCCTCCTTTGACGTATATTTTGTATTTATATAAGGTAATACGAGTATCTTGGTCTGGGAGCGTTTCTTGTTTAGTCGGGAGACGGAGAGACCGAGGAACAAAACCGTACAAGTGTTGCGCTGTCGTGATCGATGACGCGGTACGGTGTTATTTAGTTGACACAGTGTTATACGTCGTTTGTAAGCTAAGATTGGGAGTCTTTAGAGGAACGCAGTGACTCTTGTTGGACACTTCAGCTTAGGGCGTAAAAAGTGGGACATGGCATTTGGTACATTTAGGTCGGGGTCTATCTGCTGCTGGTAGATCAAGGCGTTAGTGTGATTATCTTGTGGAACGATCGGCTGGATTCTGTGCACACGTAGAATTAACAAATAATATATTTATGATTAAGGTTGGTGATAGAATGACACCATACTACCCAACACTACCACTTCGATGGTGCAATAGAAGAGACTTCACACTGGTAATAAGATGACTTTGATTATTATAAGATTGTTGAACCCCTCGCAGCTCCAGAATCTTCGCCTCCGTGTATCCTAAGAACTCGATCAACTCCGTTAACAGCCAATCTGTTTAAACAACCACTTCATCTCTGGGTCCCCGAGTGCTTAGAAAAAACACTTAGCTATCGTACGCGCCTGGCGTGCGTTAAGTTTATTCTCTCATTCTTCCAGGAACCACATATGAAACATGTGATCAGTGAGAAGGTTTTTCTAAAACTGTAGGTTTGAATCCAATTGCCCCATAGGAACTCCAAATCCATTCTTTCAGCCTTTTGCGTTGTAACCCACAGATGGGCAAAGCCAATAGCGTCCTCGACTCCCTTCCATCGAAATCAAGAGCCCAGGGGAGACCGGGGCAGATTGTAACACGGGGTAAATTGTAACATAAGGAAAATCTTTTGAACGACTAATCTGGTAACCCACAGCATCCGAGAGCTGCTTGACGATATCAGCACTGTCGGATTTAGTGACACAAACAAGCGTTATATTCAATTTGTGGTTATAGCCCGAAGTTTTAGTATTTAGAGCACGTAAGTAAATGTTGTCTTAGCACTTTTGTTTCAATTAACCGTCATTAGAAAGCGTTTGAATTTTTTGTTTTTTTGTCGCAAACGACAAAAGTACATCAGTACACATTGGTTTATTATAATGTGTACGCGTTTTAGTAACTTGATGTTCAGTTTCTCGTTTGCTGAGATAAGACGCAAAAATTCAAGCTCGGGGTAAATTGTAACATGCTACTAGTTACTCCGCTCTAAATGGTGATAAAGCAAGCGATTTGCTGACACACCAGAAAAAGATGCTCTAGACGCACAAGAGAACAATGGAGAATCCAAAAAGTATAAAGACAAAAATAAAGAAAGCGAAAAAGAAGACTTTGATAGAATCAGATGAAAAATAAATTATTGTTTAACTCGTGTATATCAAATGTTTAATAATGATATGTGTTTTCAATTTATATTTTTTAGAAATGTTTATTTGTGTTTACATTTGTATTTAAATAAGTAATAAGATTTGTTTAAGCTGAAGCTAGATGTCTAAGTGTCCAAGATTTTGTCACGTACTTTCACGCAATTAGTTCACCACATATGTAAGTAGTAAATCGCGCAAATTATTTCCTGATTGAGGAAAACACTTTCCAGAAAAAACTGTGAAAACTTTTTTTGTTACAATCTGCCCCGGTCTCCCCCAGTGTACATAATCAGCGTAATTTTTGGTTACTAATACTGAAAGCTCCTATGTTGTGCGGCAATATGTCCAAGACATTACATTCAGCAGCTTGCACTCCAAACAATATTCCTTTAGACCCAGCACACTACCAACTTTCTATCGATCAACAGTACATCCTCTATCGTGCATGCTATGTCTCACATACAGTGGCGGATTTAAGGAAAAAGGCCCAGGTAGAGCAAACGTTCTGGGACACCCTGCGAACAGAATTACAAATAAATTTACGCGCGCGTACACCTCTAGGTACAAGAAGAAATAAATACAAAATTCCATTTCATTTATATTTTACAATTAAAGATATATTAGGATTTACATTAATTTTTTTTATTCACTTTTTAATTATTATACAATATCCATATATTTTAGGAGACCCTGATAATTTCATTTACGCTAATTCAATATCTACCCCTGTTCACATTAAACCTGAATGATATTTTCTATTTGCATACTCAATTTTACGAGCCGTCCCAAATAAATTAGGAGGTGTAATCGGACTAATCATATCAATTTTAATCTTAATAATCTTACCATTTACTAAAATATATAATGTAATATCAAGAAAATTTTATCCTACAAATCAATTTTTATTCTGAAGATTTGTGTCACTTTTTATTTTATTAACATGATCAGGAGGTAAACAAATTGAATATCCTTACAAAGAAAGAGTGTGGTACCAAAATTATGTGAAACAAAAGAAACGTAGAGTGTGAATTAAATTATAATTATATTTTGAAGATGGGGCCCTGATGGTGCCTTTCGCGCAGGGTCCCAGGCGACAAATGCTCGTCGGCCGCCCGTTTAATCCGCCATGCTCACATAGGAACAAACATTTTTAACTTCCCGTCGACGCGGGAAAACATTCAAATCATTGAAAATACTCCATTTGACTCAACTAATAATACACCTATGCCCTAGGACTCACACACCCCTTGACTCACTATATCCTTACAAGCCACTCAACTCCACTGTCATTCAAGGAACATCGAAATTTTCTGTTGCAGTGTCCTGTGACAGGGAGCTCGTCGTTGACGTCGTCGTCGGCCTCGCCGATCCTGAGCGCGGGCGGTTCGTCGCTTGTGAGCGTAGCGGGCACCACCGCTAATCATCCCCTGGGCGTAGCTGTTGGCCTGTCGAACGCCAGGATGGCGGTGACCAGCGCGGTGGTTAGGCCGCCAGGCAGTCCGACCACCTCAGTCAGCCCGTCCCAAGGTCACCCACCGCCGACGGCCGGCGGCCCGACGCCGACCGGAAGGTGCTGCGATACCGGAAGGCCGATCTTCACGGACCCGTTGACGGGCCAGACGGTCTGCTCATGCCAATACGAGCTGCTCGGCGGCTATCAGCGGCTGGGCGCGCTACCGACGGCCGCGCTCTCCATGTACAGCGCGCCGTACGCCGCTGCGGCCGCGGCCGCTGCCTCCGAGGGCATGGCTGCTTACTTTCCTAGCCTGGGTGCTGAACAAGCACCATTCTACACGCCCACGGTGAGTACTTCTTTCTGAACCATTCTGCATGCACGATTTACGGAATTGGCTACTTCGTTTGGTACTTGGTGTGGGCGTAGTGACGTGTATTATAGGAAACTTTGAAGTGCAAAGGCTTAGGGTTTCTAAGTTATATTATATTCAGGGCCGGCTTGAACCTTTGCGGGGCCGGGTTCCAAATTGTGCGAGGCCAAAATAAAAACGCATTTGTATTGTACTTCTAAATTTTAGAATAATAAATAGCTACGCATAGGGCAAAAGTTATGATGAACATTGCGTGGACCGTGGGGCCTTTTAAGGAAATTTTATAATAATAAATATTTATGCACAGAGCCCCGCAGAATTATGA
The DNA here is from genome assembly GCF_050908995.1 of Andrena cerasifolii. NCBI lineage: Eukaryota > Metazoa > Arthropoda > Insecta > Hymenoptera > Andrenidae > Andrena > Andrena cerasifolii. The sequence continues at coordinate 6,404,888 of NC_135118.1, forward strand.
TTTTGTCCACGAAAAGCTCATCGTAATGTGCTTTTATATGAAGCATTGAGAGCATAAGCGGACTAACCCATATTGAAATAAAAAATTTCCTACTTTATATGATTAGTTAAAAATCCTATTGGAATACATTATTTCTACTAACTCAATTTTGCAGAAAATGTGGGTTAGTCCATTTTTGTTCTCAATGCCTCTTATATGGAATCGATCATTTCTTAGTTACTCCGCCATTGTGTGCAGATATATACGATATTCCACTGATACTTTAAAAAGTAGCAGTACATAGATCATGCCTCGCGTGTAACCATCAGTGAGACAAACCTAGATTTCTCTTACCGTCTCCCAAATCCCTTTCCCTAATTGTCAGTTAATTACCAATTCCGCAAGCTATTACTTTCCCCATCAAACCAAGGGCTTCATTTCGATATACCGATTAGCCGCACGTCCTCAGCCTACGCATAGATAAAATGCCAGAACGTCCGTGCGAATCGACTGGTTATCTCGCATCTCGGGGAATTTCATCGTCAGATAACGAACCCACGGTCATCGATTGCTCGACGCGTGCATCGATGGTCACTCGCTGGTCCCGAGCCACGAGCAGCTCGCGCTGACGCTGCCTCTTCCACCGTCGTCGCTGTGATCGTCGAATCTCGCGTTCCTCTCTGGAAAAGGGTGGAAATTACCTCCTTCCCGCGTGCGCGATGCATTATCCAATAATCGAGATGTTATCGCGGTTCGAGGTCCAGGGCAGCGATGTTAATATACGCGCGAGAAGAGAGTAGGTATATCTGGGCATCGCGTGTATATTCGTCCGCGCGAGGAGCGGTTATCGGACCACACACAATGCTCGTACACGAAGAAAATAGCCGCGGAGCGTAAATTTATGAATCCGCCCTGCCGTAACAGTGGGACACTGTCGTGTTCGAGACGTAGTCGGGGCTGGCCCTGTTATCGTCGCTCTTTATGATCGAGCTTAAGGAGCGAGCTGTACAGCGTTTGGCCTCCTCGTAACGAGGCAGCAGATTGCGCAGGTTCCGTGCACGGGGCACCTTCGTGGCTCTTGTACTCATAGAAAGCCATTAAGTATCATTTTTACTGCGGGGGGATGTTTACCTCGGCTTTGACCCCCCTGAATTTCTGTCATCCATCCAAATTCAGGCATTTGGAACTCGCTGTGTTTCTATGTAGGGATGGGTGGATGTTAGAGTTGAAATTTTGGGCGATTTAAGGGGGCCTTCCGGTATAAAAGTTGATTTCTTTTATTCCAGTTTTTGAATGTTCAACGTTTTGGGAATATGTGTTTAAAAGGATTTGTTGAAATTTGTAAAATTCCCGAAGTTATAGGCATTTGAGTAGTTTGTAAACGCGTTTTTCCCGAAACAGTGTTCTCAAAACGGTGGGACCTGCATTTCCGAAAGTTATTATCTGATTCGACTGAAACTTTTTTTATTTTGAAGAATATACTTCTGGCTAGGGGGGTACGAGAAAAAAATACAAAAAATTGAAAATTTATTATTTTCTAAGACGTTGAATGGATGAAAACTATAGGGAACAAGTGATTTCAAACTTCAAGTGTCGTTGTTTTCTAAAAAAATGTTATTTTTGTCATTTTTTCTGGTTTCTCCCCTAGCCCGAAGTATATTCTTCAAAATAAGTAAAGTTTCAGTCGAAGCGGATGATAACTTTTGGAGATACAGGTCCTACCGATTTGGATCAATTTTTTGACGCCTTGACTTTAACGACTCCCCAGTGCCGTCCGCAATGATTAATTATGAAACAAAAAATAAGTTTCTATAATTTAGGATATCCTTAACACAATGCAAAAAGTCCCATTAAATTATATATAGTTGTTTTCCTTCAATTAATTCCTAAAGATCACCTTTTTTTGGGCTCTAGGCCGGAAGGTCTCCTTAAGGGTTCATAGATAACGGAGGATGAGATTTGGTTCAGATTCTTACAACGCACCTAATAGGTCTTTGAAATACCACGTAGATAGTTTGGTTCGTTATTTATATATATCTATTTATTGTAATAAATAGATTTGCATGTTTATAGCTTGGACTTTGATTCTGTTATAGAACCGTCTTGCAATTTATCGCGCAACATTGCTCTACCTTTCTGTTGATCATTCTGTAGATGTTCCTTTCTATGTAAAGGCAGGTGGATGTAGCTGCTATCGTGACGTGAGCAAAAAATTATATCGAGATTGGATAATTGGTACCAATTAGTCACAATGTTATTCCCTTGCATATCTTTAAATCATTACCTGACGACGAATCATTGATTGACGACGAGTGTCTAAGTGCGTGGTTCTGAAGGACTACAAGAGAGCTAAATCATGTTACAATTGTGAAATAGAATTTCGAAATCTGCTGCTACGAGTCTTGGCAAGCGTTAAAATTCCTCCACTTTTTTTATACGGACTTATATTTCTTTTTACATTCCCTGAGCAACGTATACCGACCACCATTTAATTTCAATTTAATTTTTCGGAAGCAGTACATTTCCCCGAGAATTTTACTCGTTATCCATTGTCACTGAAGAGTTAAATTCGTCCCCTTTTTTCCCGTAAATGGCCACCGTGGCGCGCTCACTATTTTGGCCCGCTAATTACAGTCGACCAGCGATGACTACGCGATTCGAACACGATGTATAATTAATGCCATTGATGCAAGACTAATGCATATAGAAAGAGAGAGAGAGCGGGAGTGGGGAGTCGAGAGGGGTGGCGCGCCGTTCTATGGTTCTATTATTCCATCGGGTTGATGGAAGTTTAAATACAGCCGTATAGGAGTCGTGCCGTCGCAAAGTGGGGAAATTTCGCGATTTTATGGCCAAAACCACAAAAATAAATTTTTGATTTCGACAAAATAAATGTCAATTGAAGAACTAATACGAGCATCAAATGTCACCAATTTTACTGTTAAATGTTTTAATACAAAGCTCGTATAGATTCGCAAATGTTTATGTTCATGCGAGGTTAGACCGATCGCAAAGAATTAATCCAGATTTTCAACACTTATATTGTGTTATCCAAAGATCTGAAAATAATTTGAAGGCATGGATTCAATTCCTGGTGGTGCGTAAGATATCTTTTTGTCCTCAAAATAATTGTGTTTCGGTTTTTAATACGTAATTTATACAATTTTTAAAGTAGTGTTTTAGAAACATCCTTTTCATATAAGAATCAATTTTCAATACATAAAATAGTTATCAATCCCATAAGATCCTGCAATGATTTTCATTTCTATTTAACGTTGGACTATTTTGATCCGATAAATACAATTATTAATTGCTAATCTTGTAATTATATGCATTTATTAAACACGATCCAGTGTGTCAGCGATAACCCTTCTGCTATGCTCTGCTGCACTGTAGCAGAGGCATGCTCGAAAAAGAAAAAAGTCTATAAATGTAAATAATAAAACAATCTTTATCGTTCGTAATTTTTGTAAGTGCTGTTTCGTCGGATAATTTAGTTTCTCATATATTAGTACGTAAAAGTGGCAAATTTTAAATATTAAAAATAAGTTTTCAGGTTTTGACCACGAAAATGGATATAGTTCTTCAATTGACATTTGTATTAAATTTGTAAAATTCAAAAATATCATTTCTATAGTTTTGGCCATATAATCGCAAAACTTCCCCACTGTGCGTCGGGGTTACAGAAACAAACAATAGCGGCACACATCGATTCTAATTATTATTATCGCCGCTTTTCCAGCTATTTTTCTCATTACCGTCGATTAATTGGGGCTCTCGGGCGAGGAACGGTGCCAATTAACCGCTGCATCCATATATAAAAATGCACGTCTCCATTCTTTCAAGAGGGGGGGATTGTCGCGCGGTGTTTTCGTTTCGCCAATATAAGCGTTAATTGAAAATTTCCAACGGGGATCAGCGAAGTCGATTACGAAACGACGGCGTTTGAAATATTCACGCGTTTCACCAGTAAATATTTCGTTCGTATTGTGGTTAAACGCGTGCTCCGATTTCAGTGGACAGTTAGCTAATCTCGCATCAAGGAATTCGCGTGTTTTTCTTGTAAGCGCTAATAGCTCGCGCGCGGCGTCGCCACGTGATTAACAAGTATAATTATTTGGGTTGCAGGCTGCAGGCCTCGATCTGAAGGAAAATCTCGGTGCAGGAGCAGCTGCAGCATGGCCTTATCCATCTGTGTACCATCCTTACGACGCCGCATTCGCCAGCTATCCCTTCAATGGGTGAGTTTTCAACAGTATTCTTCTAACACTTTTACGTGAACCATAATCGCGCCCGTGGTTGTAAGTAGAAGGAAGCGAAGAAGACACCAAATCTGTTAGCCTGAGAGTGGATTATTAATGATGCGCGACTTGGAGTATCTTCTCTCCTATTATTAGAAGTTTAATTCATTTGAATAGAACATGAATGTTATTTGGAGGAAAGTTTGCCTCGCTCGAAGTAACAGCTTCACCCCGGTACTTAATATTTAGAGTAGCTTAGGTTATTCAGTACAGTAGAGAACTCCATTTATCCGAACCCGTCGGGGGACAAACAAGTTCGTACAACTGGATCGATCAGATAATAAGAGTCCGCTAATTCTTTCTTCCACCACATCTTCGAACACGCTATCATTTCTTTTACCGAGCGTTTTCATTTACATACTTTGCGACGATACACAGACAAATAGAGTTCCACTGTACCTCCCTTGCAGTATCACTAGCGCAGCGATAAATTCATTCGAAGAAATATTAAAAGCACATGAAACGACGAGGAGAGACACAGCAATCTCCCCACGAAGAACCTTTTAGATACCGCATCCGCAGTCGTCGAAACTAGGAAGGCACCTCCGCAAACGCCGAACTCCGAGCGTGAACCAGTAACCTTAGGCTCGATTAGTAATACGCCGCTCGATTGAATTAATCGTCGCCAAGTGTCATCGGTCGGAAAGTTTTTCTCTTTACCACCGTCGAATTTATCTCCACGCTTCCACCGCAAGGGCCGAATCTCCGCGCTCCTGTTTTCTCTCGCGAGAGACGGCAGACAAAAGACGAAAGACCGACGATGCAGCCGCAGGGACCAGAAGAGGAAATCCCCTTTTGTTCGGCTCGCACGCTCTGTCCCTCTCGCCTGGCGCTCGCTCGCTCGCGCGGCGGCCAGATAACGAAGCGGGCGAGAAACACATAAACATTCCAATAAATTAGCGCTCCGCTGACCCGGGACTGTCACCTTGGGCGTTTTTATTCTCGCGCTCGAATCGGTCAACGCGTGTCACGATGCGCGACCGGCGAAAGGTCTCGCCCATTTTGATAAATCGCAATCGCGTATCGTCGGAACGGGGCGAGATTGTGGGATTCGGTGTGCGACGCGCACGGCGGCAGTGGTAGGTGGACACTTTGACCGAGGATATCGATAATTAGTCGGCTTATCGCCGTCTTCCGGCGTCATTTCGGTCGCGGTGGAGATACTTTCAATTTTTCCCCTTTTTTCCGACTGCTCCACTTGCCTGCTTATCGCTTGCAGCTCGTAAGATGGTGGTCTAGTAGAGAACCGTCGCTGGAAGAGATTTGTAAGCGAGTTTTTACGACTTGTTAACGAGATCGCGCACTGTAAACAATTGGAGTAGGGGGGTGGCTGGAGTTCGGAATGGGTAGCCGGAGCGCGTAACGAGTAATTCTGGGAGAACGTTGATAGTTACGAATTCGGCAAATTCGCTGGTCTAATTGTAGGGGAGACTGGTGTAGGGAAAATGGACAGTGAAC